>NC_092862.1:102829920-103054550 GCF_032062135.1 Pyxicephalus adspersus | reverse complement strand
AACATTTTTTTTTAGGGCTATGGGTAATGTGTGTGCCATTAGAAAGAATGATTTTTTAGGGGAACAGTGACTTTTAATGCAAGATCGCCAGTAAAAAGCTGTCGGATAAGCGCGGCTCCGTGCGCAAGCTTTTTCCGTTGCTGAATAGCGTGACCGCGTACGATTCCGGATCGCTAATACGAATGCGCGACCGATAATCCGATTCTGCTTGATGAATCAGGGGCAGTGGGTTGAGTAATTCTGGGCATTATTGAAAATATCCAGCAGCAGAAAAAAACTACTGTGGGCTGGATGGTGAGAATATTTTAGGATTAAAGGTGAATATTGCAGCAAAAGCTGTTTTAATGGGCTATGCATTTTTAACTTCCTATTTTTTCTAAAGGTCTGCTTCACTAGACTTGATCCCTGTCACAATATAAAATGCCTAAAGCGAAGCTCCACCCATCGTTTAGTAAATAATGGAGTACAGTCTATTTCATGTGTTTATACAGTTCATGTTTCTTTTAAAATTTCCCCACATTTTCTATCTCAATGGCAGTTGTCACCAAAATGGTTCCATTCACCAAAATAAAAGGGAAGGAGATATCTACCAATGGTAATATTTGCACTAAAGATAACTCCTAAAGGAAGATTTTCCTTAGTTTTGCAGATATGTTGCAGGAGGTGAGAGGAGGAGAGGGAAAAAATGTGTAAAACCTGAAGAAACCTTCTCTATCCTATTCACAACACAAAAAAACTTTGGGATGTTATTAGTGTGATATTTACATAAATTTGCCCTTAGCAACATGCATGTTTTAAGGTCCAGATCAATAATGTATCCAAACAAATATTTCCATAGGCCAAAGCAGATGCTTTATAAGGTCATTTTTACTTCTGCAATAACCCAGTACATCAGTGACATAGCTACAGATCTATAGGTTCCTCCATAGATCTGTTTCCCCATTAAAGACGGTTTTCCCTACCATCCTGATTCAGACCGTTTAAAGCAGGGGTGGGCAAACTTGTTGGCTCAGGGGTGGGCAAACTTGTTGGCTCAGGGGCCACAATCATTTTTTAAAATTTGAGAGTTGGGCTGGGCCAGTTTCAGATGAATGGAGAGTGTTTGTATGAAAATGTATAAACTACGTGTAAAAGCTGTTAACTAAAAGAAAAAAAAAACATACATTCAAATTACATTCCATTTCAATGGGAACAGTGTTGTTGGTCACCCTTTGTACCAATATTTCAAGGGCTGGATTGAAGAGCCGAACGGGCTGTATTTGGCCTGTGGGTCGTAGTTTGCCCATGCCTGGTCTAAAGCAAGGGGTGCAGTCACAATTGTGACCTGAGAGACCCCTGTTCCTCTTCAGCGTTTTCTAAATAGATGAGCAGTGGTGGACACAGCCAACAGTGGGCCCCTGTGCAGAACTGCTGTATTGCCTCTTTTTTATGTGAGCAACTCTAACTGCATTCCTCACTGCATTCATCTTCCTTCTTGTGTGTGTGTCCACTCACAGGCTGTGCTATAATCCAAAACCTGTTGAGCTTTTCTTTGGAAAAACCAAGTTGGCATAAATCGGGAGGACAGAGGAAAGCTAAGTAAGTCCATGGCTTTCCCACATTCTATGTTCCCACACTAGTGCACTGGATCTTCACTGACATGATTCAGACCATCCAATAAGAAAATGTATTTCTGGTCATATGTATACCAACACTATAATGAATATGATTTTGACAATTTTTTTAAATTCTTTTATTTGGCTGCAGGCTAAAATAGAAAGTAAATTTTTAAAAAACATTAAATGTAGACAAAAGGTTGTGCAACATAGTGTAGCTTGGAGTCGAATTGATTGATGGACATGGTTAAAGGTGGGTGTTCTAAAAGGACACGGTCTATTGTGGCACACCTATTAAAATCTCCCAGCATCAACTTACTTTCAGCTTCCAGCTGACATCCCATTTCAGATGCACAAAGTAAGTTAATTCTGGAAAACTTGTATGTAACTTTAATTGTATGCTGTGATCACAGCAGGTTGAATAGTGAGCAGATAGCTAATTAATTTCCAATATGTCTCACTGACTAGTAAAATATCTTAGTCGAGACAATCATTCATGGTTGAAAACCAGGGTCTGCTGGTTCTCTCTAATTACTATGTGGCAGCTCAGATTGTGCCCCATGTTCTTTAACATACTATGGTAGATGCCCTCTTGACTATTGTTGGCTCTTGTAGATTGCCATCCCATTTCTTTTATTCTTTGATTTGGCTGCCTTCCTATTAACATCCACGGAGTCTTGACCCTCTATTGCTTTTTTTCTAAAGGTAGGGAGCCCTTATCTCTCCTAATTTACCCTTACCCAATACTGGTAACTGCTTCCTCTTTCCTTCCCAAGAATTGATGCTCCATTGACTTTTCCCTGGTGCACATTAGGTGCTTTACATATGTTTTCTTTTTTGACCTTTAGGGTTAAGTAATTGCAAATGTTAGGATGACTCACCCATGCTCTCTATGCTAAAATGGTTTTAACTTTTTGTTTCTTCCCTGGCCAAATGTTATCCTTCTCCTTTGTTTCTTACAGGATGTAAGCAAATGAGTTGTAAAGACCCACAGGCCCCTGGCTTAATATATCTCTATTACAATACCCACCACTTCTGCTAAATCCTCCTCTAAAACGAAACACATGAAGTGTTGGTAGGGTTGAGACTTGGGCTATTGCACTGAAGATTCTGATTAGAAAGCTATTTTGACTGTGACTGTAAAGTGCTGTTAAGGTGGTATCTTGTGTCTGTATAGCTAAATTTGCCCCTAATTATTCCCCACTTTGTTTTCAGAATTTCTCTAGGGATGATACTAGGAATCATATTTAGTGGCTGTGTTCAAAGATAGTGAAACTATGGGTTAGGGTTTATACCCTGATTCAAACTATCCTATACATTGACCTGCAGTGGAACCCTTTGTAGGCCCTGTTAAACAAACTGATTGTCTTGGTTTATACACGCCCTCAGAAATTATTTAACTTTGTATTCTATGCCACTAAGCTAACCATTGCTCAGTCCTCAATGGACTGAATGGGATTATGGTTAATGAGAATTTGACTTCTATTGCTTTGAACAAACATGATGATATTTGGGTATCTGGGCTCCTTGGATTGATCAAGATGGAATCCCTAACTTTCTCGTCTAGAATTGCTGGACCTCACCTGGGGGATCTCCTCTTTCCTTTCCCTTCATCTAATCTCCTGTACCTGGTTATTTTCCTTATTTCTTTTCCTTCCCTTTCAATTTTCTCATTCATTCATTTCAATTTCTCTCAAAAAGTTCCCTCGGCATGATGAGCTGCAAATATGTTAATTAATTCCCAGGTGAACCTTTCATTCCAACGATGCCATTTAGTGATCCATCATGCTCAACTGCTGCCAAGGACTACTATACCCTCTACATAGAACAATTCAGGTTACTCAGCAGTAGGTAAGCAGCCTATCTGTGCATCAGCTGTTCATAAATAGTAACCAAAACTATCACTAATTATTTTGGGGGGCAATTACTGGGCATCTGTACAAAGCATTAGTCCTGGCCCAGACAGCAAATTCACCCCAAATATCTCCAGCAGATATGAAGTAATACATACATCTTTTAAGATCAATAACATACCACAATGTAGTAAAAAGACACCACACCAAAAAGGTAACAGGCGTTTAATTTATTCATAAAATCCAACAATGGAAAATTATTGTAAATTTTTGTCACAGTATTATATCATCCCAAAAATGTTACATTACCCTTAAATGTGCTTTAACAGCCATCCCACTGATATGAAGGTCCCAAACATATTTATTCAGAAAAAATATAGAAAAGAAAAAAAAAAATAAATTAAACAGTCAACATCTGCTTGAGACAAATACTCAAGCCAAAAATCACACTGTATTATAGAATTTGTAAATATATTCATACAACTCTTTTCTTTCATTATATAAGTTTTATTTACATGAAAAAAGCATAGGCAGTTCAATAACCTCACAAAAATATTCCATGCCAAAATTCATCAAGGTATTGTTTCATGCAAAACTGTAATTGGATCAAAGCCACAAAAAAGGATACAAATTTTTTGTTCACTGAACTTGACAACAGACTGCAATACATTCAAAGGAATCCTACATAACTTATTAAGGACCCATAAACCTTTTAGGACCAGCTTAAACCCAGAAGAAATTGTAAACTTGCTGGTCCTATATCTGGTCCAAACTAGTATCAAGGTGCAATTAAAAAGTCAATGTATACAGAAGTACTTTTATCTTTTACCTTTGTTCTGTTTGGCAAACCAATGTGTTTGGCTAAAGAACTAGTTTAATCGATAAATAACATGCTAAACCATTGAAACCGTTTTATTTTTTGCATGCAGGGCTTTTTTCAAAATACATTTTGCTGGTTTTCTAATTGGCTTACAGCTGTGTGTAAATGGATAGGGAACTGGTGGACCAAACATCTATATAAATAATAAATATTGTGTAAACTCCGCCTATTATAAGCAGTGTTTACCTTGTTAGTTGTGAGAAACAATGGTGGGTATATAGTATGCTATAAATACTATATGTAGTATTATTCACTATTTGGGGGTAACAAATAAAGAATTCAATTTAGAAATATTAACATTGAATAGGGATGAGAGTAATTAGAGCAAATGTGAAATCACATGTACACAGTGGTAAAGATATGTCACCAAGAACCGTTTGGTTGATTTTTACTCTTGGTGTGTACTCTTTCCATGTCTGTGTGAGTAGTGTTTTAGGGGCGTGGGAAAGCTCAGCAAGGAAAGCAGTGAGGAGAGGAATTTTGCAGAACATTGATGAAGCTTAAATATAATTACCTACAATGTTACACACCAGTTGATTTAATATCTGTGTAGTCAAAGCTAAATTCATTGTTTTTACCAGTGTTCTTCCTAAAGGCAGAGAAAAAGGTTGGTGAACTACAGATTTGTTTGGGGTCTAAAACAAATCTGTAGTTCACCTATGTCTTAATCCTGGATGCTGGTCATTAATGTGTCCATCTGCAAAGCATGGCTAGACCTTGTGGAGGACTACTATGCAAATATCATTAAACATAAATAAACTAGGGAGCTTATTTTAGAAAGGCTAAGTTTAGTAAACTTTAAATCAGTTGTAGTGCTTTGGATGGTAAATTTTTGTATGTGCTTCTAGTCTTTGTGCAGCAGTTATAAACATAGTTTACTAAAAGTCACCATTTCATTTTTTAAATAAAAGCAAATCTGTCCAGTTCTTTGACAAATTTTGGCACTATAGGAATACAGGAAAATGCTTACACATAAGGGGCACACATTTAGGACCAGAATAACCTGACAAAACATTTTGTGGTCCAGGAGTTCACACTTGGAAACATACCATGTAATGCCGTCATTAAGACCAAGCTTAATTAGTTCTCAGCAAAGCTTAGATAAGTCAAAGTGATTTTAGGCAACATGTAAAAAAATTAATCTCTGAAGCCTAACACTTTCCAACAATGTATGTTTCAACCAGTGCATGTTATTCATAATCAACATAGTCCTTCAAATCTGGATATTATATCCTGATAAAACTGACCTCTGGAAATCACACCTCCACTTCACCCTCTTTTACCATAAAGCTGGAATTTAAAAAAATTAAAGACACTATTACATGATACTTAAGCCCGGTTTTCTGTCTGCTTTTGTTTACTTACTTCAACAGATCCTTCTTCCAGTGTTCTCATCACTGCCTGCCTGAGGTTCTTTTCTGAATGGGCCAGAAGATGTCATCAACGGGAAATTGGCAGGGACTAGCCAGCATGGGCGCAATTACAGTCACCTAACATGGAAGCTCAGGAAAGCAATGCTGTCCAAGGATTTGGACAGCAAAGTTAGGTGAATATATCTTCCTTTACAAGGTAAGACTTTTGTTTGGGTTCAAACCTGTGAAATGGGTGGAAGGTCAGCATGGGCAAATTCTTTTTTAACTGTACTTTTTTTTTTTAATTGCACTTAGATGACATAAATGTAAAAATAAACTGAGCATCAACCAAACCTCCATGTACACATTTTCACAAATGTGTGTATTTGTCAGTACACTAAAAATTTCCAATCTGCACCTTAAATATATGCAACCACTGCTATTTTGATTTTCTTGCCACATTTTGTTTCTATTTACCAGAACATTTAGAAATCATGTGTGTTAAGTTGAAAAGTCATCATAGATTGTCCCCTAATTTTGTTCTGTAAAGCAGGTCATTACACTTACTAAAACTTGAACTTGGAGTGCAAAATGAGAAGGTTGCCTGCTAAAATCACAGAATCTACTTTTGTATTTCAAGAAAACAAATGAGATAATCACAAGAGTAGGAAATAGGATTTATGGTATTATACAAACAACTAACGCATTGAATATCCCATTGTTGCCATGGCAGTCACGGCTGCAAGGAAACATTTGGGTTTTTTGGCAGTTATGGAACATTGTAGCTGGCTGCAAATTTAAATGGAAATGACAACATTTTTGTAACGTGAAACAACAAAGTTATGTAGCAGTTATATATGTAAAATGCATGTTTTAATGAATGTGCACATTTCCTTTAAGTGTCAGGAGTATACTCAAGTATCTAATTGTTTAGTATTAAAGAGATCAGCCTGCAATTAATCTGATTCAGCTCTGATGTCAAAAATCAAGCACCACAAAGTTTCTCCACTGGCCTTCTCCCCTTTTTGCACTACCTACTAGCAAAATATGGTGTCTCCATAAAAAAAAGAAATACAGACAGGCAATTTAGGACATTTCTAGGTCAAATACAACAATGATAGTTACTTCATAGTTACTGCATTGAAATGCCACACAAACCAAAACTGATATTTCAGATAAAGCTAGATAACTGGTCTTATTTTGTAAGCCTAAAACCCTTGTGGAACCCTGCATAAGTTGATTGTAAAATGTATATAGTTCCATTAAGTCCTTTCTTAGAATACCAAGAATATGGCCAAGTATTTATATTAGATTTACCTCTATATAACTGAGAGCTCTCCCATACCATCTACAATTATTTACTTTCACCAGCAGGTCTTCTGCATAGTTCACCACATAAACTAATACTATAGGAATCATATTTAAAAATCTGGAGCAGTAGAGTAGAAAAGCCTAAAATAGTGCAATATCAATATCAAACATAAAAATCCAGCATGCTAAAGAAAATAAGGGAAGTACAAAAGACACATGGCTGCATATGGATTTACATCACATGTAATTGCTAATCCCATGGTAAAAAAGTAACATGGGGTACCATGTACATTTTAGATATTTGGGAAAGCATGGGGTACAAGCATTTTAAATAACATAATCAGACTCAGATGATAATGTATAACTCCATGTAGTGAACAGGGATCTAAAATAACTAATTTGGTTACCATTTTCTGTCTAAAAAACAGCCATTGTATTATTGCAGTACAGATGTCATAAATCTAAAAAGAAACATAAAAAGCATCTTAGGTAGTGTTGACTCCTGTAGTACATAGTTATATGATCAGAATAAAACTGCTTTGAAGCTAAATATGTATTTATGAAATTATCAAAGCAAAACTGCCATATGTGGATGTGTGCATGATCTTAGCAATATAGCTGTTGCTTTTGTACTATTTCCTAAAGATTAGCAATGTATGGTTATTACATTTTTGGCCATATACAAGGAGAAACATAGTTCATTTATAAAAGGATGGGAATGTTAATTTAGCCCTAAAAAGCTCAGTTTAATGTGGTAATTAAATTATATTTTATTATAAAAATTAATCAAAAATCAACACTAGTCAGCCAAAGGTTACCACTCTAAAACTGGTTACTTTGGATTTTACTTGTTTACAGTTCATCATGCTGATGAATAAACTCAGTACAGTTTCAGTTTTTAAGTAACAAAAATGATTGTAAACTGTACACTGAAACAAGGATCTTTCATTCCTCCTTCGTCCTAAAACCAGTCTAGTCTATTTGTACCACCGTCACCTACACATAGCAGCACTGGAGCTCAGCCTTGGGTATGGCAGAAAAAGTCATGTGGCTGCTGTAAGCCTGCTGAAAAAAGGCTGAAGACTACAAATCAGAAGCTCTGCTTCAATGCAAATCTAACTCTTTTTACATTGGGCATGTGACACTCTCCTGCTCTTAAAGCAGCCAAAAAATTTTAAGCAGCTATCAGGTAATTACAGTACAAGGTATCTGTTTTTTTTGCTTATTTCTATTTTTTTTGCTTATTTCAGCCTGCAGAGGGTCTGTAATAAGCTTTAGTTTTAGTGTACAATTTACAGTAATTTTAGGAATCATTAAGAACTATAGCAATCTTTTAAGTGGTGTGTAATATTTCTGGTTTTTAACATAATAATAAATACATATATAACATATATAAAACTGAGGAGATAACACATCTGATGGCTGCGATTACCATAGCTTAATTTTTATAAGAAATGTAACTAAATTGAGCTGTTTTGGGAACCATTCTAGCCAACCAACAATCTAATTTAAAAGATATTTGTCAACGAATTTGCCTTTCTGTCGTTTTAAATGTAATCACCTATAAATTGACGAAAAAGGTCAGGGGTCAAAAAGTTTATGACTTTGATTATATGTCAACAGATTGCAGCTGTGTCCATTGAAAGTGAGAATGACAAGATAAATTACATATAATTTAAAGGTAATGAAAGGTAACTGGATTTACTGGTGCATTTTCCTTTGAAGATTATATTGAGCATGGCAGGAAACTAAATGCATATACAATATAAACTTGTCTTTTGAAGGTCATTATAAAACAGCAGCAAACTTGAATTGATCTTTTCATTCTGTGCTTTTTCTCTTTTGTTTTGTGCTGAAATTACTTTTAATAAATACAGTATAATACAGATTAAATGTGCTACAATGTGCTTGGGTATTCAGAAAACTATTTTTCATATAATCATATTTATGATTATAATTATCTAAAACATCTATCACACATCTACTGGGGATAAGTGTAATCTTCTAGTGAAGGTTAGGGAATCTGATTGTTTGCAATAAACAACTCCAGTTTTCTCTGATATTTACAGTTTAGGTTTTCTGTTTTCTAGTTAGTAGAATAATTTGCTTAGGGCTGTCACATTATTATGAAAACTGACAATAAACATCACTATTTCTTTTTTCCTGCTCTGAATAGTTACATATTACCTTTTATTATAATTAGTACAAATACTTTCATAGGTAGTACTAATAACAGTATACCTGCTAAGAAGTGATAGAACTTTGCATTCATTCAGGTGCTACTGGATTGCACATTTGCAGAATTATATTTGGAATCTGTAGTATCTCTAAAGTTGAAAAAAAGCAAGTCCAGAAACATCCACCTAATGTAAACTAATTATGAAACAATCATACCAATTATAGAATATCAGTTAAACACTACCCAATAGCAATTAGCTGTCACTGAAGCATAGATGCTCAGACCAATATAAACGGTGTCAGTATGTATTATTTAACCTGGTAAAATGCTAAATAATCTAATTGTCCACCTAAATAATTCATGTTTTTTGAGAGAATATATAGCTTTCATTAAATGGATAAATTAATTTACTGCACTTTTTTAGTCAAACTTTGTCACTACCAAAAAAAAGCTTCTTATACTCAGCATCTAACAGCTCAACTGAGCTTGGAAACAAACCTATATGATCACTATGATTAGCTGTCAGTGATCACATGAATGTGATCCAATCATAGAGATTCCTAAATGTAGGAGTGACTGTACAGTTCCAGAAATGGGAGCCCACACTGCTGAGAACTGTAATAGATAGATTAAGTATAGACAAATATTTCCTTAGCATAAACCATTGTAAAACAAAAAAAATTTGTTCTGAGAACTGAATACAGTTAACAAAGGTAGAGAAGAAACAAGTTTGTGGTACAAAATTTCTTTACTGTAACATACAGTGTGATGACCCAAGAAACAGCTAAAGATGAATCAGCCGCTAATCAGTAATAATTATTAACTATAGTTCAGTTTAAACTAAATATTATTTATATTACAATTAAAGACAATAACTTAAAGCATAACTAATTGAAATAAACAAGAAAATTGCAGAAGGGACAGGTGATGACAGGTGATGTAAAAAAAAAGCAATCACACATGCCTGTTCCCAATCTTTTCTTCATTGTACATTGAGCTGTGCAGCTCAATGTACAGTCCTGTCATAGGTGGTTGCCATACATGAATGAACTCCCATGTGTATGTTCAGGGTTATGTCATTATGGCCTGGTAATTAGGATGGCTGAAGATCTGGAACATGGAAGAGGGCTGGGTAAAGATGGCAGCATTTGAGCTAGAAAAGGTGAGTTTAGTTTTAAAAACTGTGAAGATGAAGGTACATTACCAGATACATTGCCTGTCTCTTCTGCAATAAAGAACCTGCCTGCTCACAATTTCTTAACTTTAGTTCTGTATAAGGATCTAAAGAAGTATAGTTTCACTATATGTTGGACAATCCAAACCATTCTCATGCTGTCAATAAAGAGTTGGTTTGGCTAAAGTTTCAGTTGCAGCTGTGATGCAGTGGAATTGCAGCTCTAGTCTAAAATTTACTTTTACAAATGTGAGACCTTATGAAATTCTCCCCTCCTTCACCATGGCTAATTAAGTCATTTCATTTTATTGTCAATTGGATTTGTAACAAACTA
The DNA here is from genome assembly GCF_032062135.1 of Pyxicephalus adspersus. Classification (NCBI taxonomy): domain Eukaryota; kingdom Metazoa; phylum Chordata; class Amphibia; order Anura; family Pyxicephalidae; genus Pyxicephalus; species Pyxicephalus adspersus. The sequence goes on along the minus strand of NC_092862.1, from coordinate 103,043,872 downwards.
TAATTAAGGGTTAGAGATCAAAAAGGTAAACAAAGAGTATATTTAACTGGACATCCATATTTAGCACAGTGCAGCATATCTATTACAATATGAGGTAATATATTTTTGTGGAATATATATATATATAATGTTAACCTATTTTTTTAATAATACAAAGTACCACCAATTTCTGTGTTTTTATTTTACTTATTAACACAGATAAGAAATACCTAGTGTACTAATACAAATATTAACTGGTATTAATGTGGAAGTCTGGACTTGCTGTTAGAAACTTTAATTGAAAAACCATCCTTTTCTTTCATTTGAAGTTAGATACAAAATGTAAAGTAGGTCATTAGTAGAGGTAATTTACTACATACAAAAAAAAAAATCAGTATATTTTCTGACATGCCACATACCTAGTGCATGCACCTGTCATCGAAAGAGAAAAAAATAATAATTTTATATTTTGTTTACCAGCAGATAAAACTACATTGACCTTTACCTCTCAATACATATTTTAAAAGGTTTTAAAGTGTAAATGTGATAAGAAATTTAGCAAAATTTGAACAAATATGTATAAAAAACATAAACAGATAACCGTTTTCTTCAAGATGACATGCTGTAAATTTTTGTTCCCATAAAAAGTCTTTAACAATACAACTTATATGCTTATTCAAGCTTCCAGCTATACATGCAAGAAGAAAATATGTTAGGTTAAAAATCACTAAAACGTGCTATATAGAATTATTATAATTATTATTGTTGCTTTGAGACTTTTTTAAAAGTATGTAAAGAAGTTCAAGGTCCTAGTGTCCTGGAAGACTCATATTCCGACACACATTTTGGTTTGATCCCTTTGCCATTGTAATAGTCCACAACCTGATTTGGAACTTCAGCCAGAACACTTTTTGCAAGGGCAGCTGGCGAGGCCTATGAGAAAAAAAAATGAATGAATAAATATATATACACATAAACACAACTTTGGTTATATGATCTTCCTATTCATTGATTGTTCTGTTTAGTCAGTTATGTGTAAAATGTTTCACATACATATCAACAATATCTTATTAACCAGCCAGCAGGTTAAGCGTTTCTTTTAGTCTCTTTTTGACATGTTTTTCTTGTTCCCTTCCAGTGGTACTAGATTAATTCCAAAATGGGTTCAGACTTGGATCTGAGCTATTTTGACCTCAGATTAGAACTCAATATTTAAATACTTTGAGTTCAGATTTGACAATGACAGCTGTCATAGTCTAGTGCCTGGATTTGTTTGAGCCCTATTATATCTGCCATAGTCCAGCAGTTGGGTCGGCTGAACCTACTATACCTGTCGGTGACAGGTGTCTTTCTCCTGTGGCTAGTTTCGCTGAGTGATACCATACCTGACAGGTATAGAACAGCTCATTAAAAATACAAATTCTGAATCAGAATTTCCAAATCAGATTCAATCAGATTTCTTGGTCATTTTCTTAAATCAGAATTTTATTGTTCGGGCACCTGTAGTCTCTTACCTTTCTTTGTTCTACAAAAAGTTTACATAGTTCAAGCTGCAATAAGCACACATAAGTGAATTAAGTAAGATGAGATTTATTGAAAGGCTTTGTCCAAGGTTTCAGTCACACTGAGTAGGCCTGAAGGCAGGGACCATCTGCTGTACTTTTTTTTATCTAAAATATCGTTGTGATTGTGGTTTTAAAACATTGGAAAAGTGGAACAATATACATGGCTTATTTTAACATAAGGAAAAAGAAAAACAGTCAACAAAAGATTACAATGCAGGAGGTATGTCAATAATCAAATACAATTAACAGGGATGGTCAATAGCGTGGGTAATTACAATATAACTGGGAGAACAACAGTGACCAGAGATCAGCAAGTAGGTAGGTCTAGAAAAAATCTTTAAATGAAAAGGGTGATCTGTGGGGTATTTTTTATGCCAAATAAATCACATGATTTTCCTCTGGAGAGAAGGAAAAAGTGAAGAGATAAGGACAATTTATGCTCAAAAAGAAGCAAAAACTGGTATTGTTAGATGAGGGTGTCTCATCCAAGACCTAAGTGAGACTAAAAGGTGGCAGTTCATTCTGCTAGTCTCATTAAATACCAAGAGGTGTGCTGAAAACATTGATGTAATTTTTGATTGGTATTCGCTCTTTCTTTTAATGGTCATTTCAAAAAAATTAATGTATATATAAAAAATCAAGTGACATGTTAAATATACATTTAGAGATAAAAAATACTAAATACATAAAACTGATCCCAAAGACCCCAATAGAGTTACTCTTTGACATGGATATACAGTATAGGTCTTCCTTATTTATTCTATTATACACACACTTATTGTTTTTGTTATATATACAAAACAAGACAAGAGCTATCAGTAATGTTATAAATGTATACCATGCATGTTTTGTATACATGTAAATGTTATATAATATACCATTTATATTGCTTTATGAATGTATATTACCTGATTTTTTAGTAATCAATCTTGGAAGGCAATAATTTATTTATTAATTAATGGGTCTTTTGACTTCATGTAAACTTTTTGAAATTGTGACCACCAAATCTTGCTCTTTGATACCCATTTATTATGCCTGATGAAGAACTTGTTTAGTTTTAGATTTTGTTTTAGTTGGCCATTACCTTTATTTTTCTAAGTAAAGGTATATTGGTCTGACAAAACAAAGATTAGAACTCTTTAGCAATCTCACAATAAAATAATGACAGACTATTGCTGTTTATTCTGAAATCTGTAGATCAACATTTGCCTTACAGGCCAAAGCCAGACAGTTTGTTACACACAACTTTTAAAATTCTCAAGACTATAAAATGCAGTTATCCATAGCTAATTGTGAAATTTTCTTGGACGTGTCAAGATAAATTGAAAATTAATAGGAAGGGTATAAGACCATTTTAATTAAGGCACTTATTGACTATTTAATTTCAAATATTCAGTGAAGAGATTTGAAAGCAAAATGTACATTATGTGCTATTAAATGAGAAAATATCAAATTAGGCTTTTTTTTTTTAATTTTCAATAGAAGAATGTCTAATCGAATTACTCTTGTAATACGCTGTATTTAATTATGCTTGATAATGTGGCCTTCAAAACTCAAATATATGCAAAACAAATATACACAGGAGTACATATACTGTTGAAGCAGCAATAAATTATTCCTAAGCATTGCTTCAGTGCTTGCCCATACTTCTTAACTTTTTATACAGGTGCAGCAATGTATTGGTTACCATACGGTACTAACCGTCCAGTGCCTAAGTAAGAAGAGCAAAGGAAGCTAGTAATAAAATAAATTAATTTTTTTTTACATCTGACCAGTTTTGAAATATTATAAGTAAATATTACAACATGACTGTGAGGGGGAGGGTAAAGGGACTGCTAATAGCAAATACAAAGGATATACATTTTAAAGCTCTATTTATAAAACAGAAAATCTGACATTCCCTCAAACATTCCCTGGTGGGAATCAATTACTGCTAATAAAACACATGGACCTGAAAGATTCCCACCAGGGAATGTTTGAGGAAATGACAGATTGTGTGTTTTATAAATAGAGCCCTGAGGTACTAACAAACAGCTTTTTTCTGATGTCTTTTGAATGCATTTCAAGCACTTCTGCTGTCCCTAGCTTTGCACTTGGAATTTTTTTTTCTTTTTTTTACATTTTACGATAAATATAACATAAAGGATCTTTTAAATAAATGTATGTATGTATATATATATATATATATATATATATATATATATATATATATATATATATATGTTTCTTTTGCAATACTTGCTTATTATAGGCTTTGCTTTCTGCTTTGCAGTGATTGAGCTTGAAAAGTCTACGTGACCTAACCGACCCAAATGCATCGACCTAACTTTATTTATAAAGCAAACTCACCCATAATGTCCCAGTGCACCAATTAACTGTCAAGTGAGGAACGGGGGACTCTTGCAACCATCCCCTCTTCCAGATACTATAAAATGTAGACATGTGCTCCAGCAGCCATTTTGTGTTTAGCTTTGTTACTAGTAGTCAGTTCACTGCTGCTACTGGTGGCCAAAATAGGCATATTAGTCACCAGTACTACCTTCTTCTCATCCTCCTCATGTGATGTTGAGTATGTTGTGTTCCTTTGGGAAAAGGTGCCCCGCTAAAAATTATTACAGCCTATACAGTCCCTGCACCTTTGCACCACTCATTTTTATGCTTCTATTTAGCACAGATGCAGCTCAATTACCATCTGCGCTGTTGCTGGTTATACTGCGCTCCAATTGGGAGTGCATCTTTCTAAACGGGCGGCACAAGACATGCGGATGTATGGCACCAGAAGTGACCTCAAGTTTGCCTGTCCCCTCATGACTTACGTTTTTTGGGTATTTAGACTTCTGAACTCCTCTCAGGCAGCCATTGCTTGACCTTGCTCCCTGGATGGTACCTTGTTTTGGTGATTTAGCGCTCCGGTATGGAATACACATGATGTATTGGATGTATGTGTCCAGTATCAATATATTGAAGGTGGTTATACCCCTTTTTTGTGTTTAGTAAATATTAATCCTTTGCTTTCTTTATTTCATGGCAATAGGATATTGAAACACTATTTGAGAGACATATACCTGTTAATTTTATGGAAGTATTACTTACTAACCCAACATACTATATACTCTTTTGATACTCATTAGATTACTATTTGGATATATTCTCTTTATGGTAGGTTTATTGGGCCTGATTTAAAAAAGCGCTTCAAGGCTGGGGAGGATACACTTTCATCAGTGAAGCTGGGTGATCCAGCAAACCTGGAATGGATTTCTTCAAAGTCATTTGCTATTTGCTAGCAAATGTTTTGAATCCTGGACCAGATCCATTCTATATTTGCTGGATAACCCAGCTTCACTGATAAAAGTGTATCCTTTCCAGCCTTGGAGAGCTTTATTAAATCAGGCATGTTGAATATAATTTAATATAATTATGAACTTGTGACCTAATATTAGCATCAGAGCTAAGCTGTTTGGGTGGATGACAGTGGTTCTTATATACCTGTATAGTATCAGTGGGGCTCAACTCCCTATGTTTCTATTAGCCTTGCAAGTAGCAATTAAACCTAATACCAGTATTGAGTATACTGAGATATGTGTATTGCCCAGGAAAATAAATGTCGGTTTTGGTATTACACACAGTTGTGCAGACAAAATCACATAAATCTGGGTACTTAAAATATGCAGTTTGAGCCACATAAGTGGCTTATTGAGGATTAACAGAACAACCCTTGTAAAGGCAGCAAGGACCTTTAGCTCTCTTGATGTCTTTGGTGGATCTCAGCCTCTTTATTTTTTATTAAAAAAAGGTGTGTGTGCCTAATTAAAAATCCACGGCAGGAAATCCTTTATCCAGGGATTTGTTATTTTCATCAAAATCTATCCAGCAAGTTTATCTTCTAACATTTAACATGCTCGGGTTGCTCAAATGAGAGTAAAACAGAATAGCTGATGGTCTAAAATATTCAGAGTATATAAAAGCATAAAATTAATACACTTACAACTTTTTTGTGCACAACAGCACTTTATATACTGACATTTAAAAAAGTAAAGTTCTTCCTTGTGACTAATTCTAACACATTTTGTCAAGCAAAAAGAAGGTACGCTATAACCACCAGAAATAAATGCATACACTAGAGTCTGGTATAGGAACATAAGAATGAGCACATTGTTATCTGCTGTACCTCATAAAACGCTGGGTGCCACGCACACAAGTACCTAAAAAAAAGTATTCTTTCCCTCTGTAAGCTAAATTAGAAAAAAGATAGCTTCTTTCTATTTTATTTTAAGTGTTTTCCAGGTATTGAAATGGCCACAGATAATTGCTGGAGATTTAAAAAAATTGCTATTTGCTACTTAGTATATCAACCCCACAGGTGTGGTGAGTGGTAAAGTGGTAAAGTTTGTGCTCATTCAGTGACAGCCATTTTCCCTGCTAGCAATCCCTTCATCATGCAGCCTGAATATGCCTCAGGGAGATATTATTTGCACATAAAGAGGCAGACATTGGATTATGGATAACAGAGAACATCGATTTTCCACTGCTTGTCTCTGAAACACAGGAGATTTAGAGAGGACTTCACATTGATGTTTAGGATAAAGGATTATGAAGGAAAATGTTGCAATTCTCATTAGTTAGCCATAAAATATATGTCATTTATGAAAAGCTCCTGGCACATTTACAGCGCAGTTAGAGTCAATCAATAGGAATTTACTGGATGACATGAACTCTGTCCATGGTGCTGATTTTAAAATACTGTTTACTTAGGCAAATAAATGTAATCATGTACACACAGCTGTGATTGTATGCTGAGAAAGAAAGGAAATAGGCATATCAAATAAATTCAGTGGAGGGAAAATAACTGTTCATTTGCATTCTAGTAGCAATTAAAATGGATTTTTACCAGCCTCATTAAATATAAACTAACGGCAGTATTTTGCTTGCCTATTTAATTTCAAGGTTATGATACTTTTTTTTTTATTATTACACTTTACGTTGACACTATTAGTTTCTATAACACCCCCCCCCCCCCACTTGCCATTTATGTCACACCATCTTGTAGTACACACTGAAAGATGATAAAAGAGTGTTTACTCCCTTTAAGCAAGTTTTGCATTTACATACAAGTCTATGGGAATGAAACACCCACTTGAAGTGGGTTAAATGTAGGTCAGAATGTGGTCAAATGCAAGCTAAATGCACCTGTCATTTAAATTTTACATGGCATGGCCAATGTTTTCAAGATTTTAAGAAAAAATGAGCAAATAATAACAGAATAGAACAGGTTGTTACAACACTATTACCAGTATTTTTATTGCTCAGACTAATAACTTTCTAATAAATACAATTAAAGTTAGATCTTGACTCCGTAAACTTTGGTAAAACCTCTCCCTTTGTAAATCAGTTCCATGATTCAAAACTATTGAATCGGTACTACAAAATTATAGTGGCCTATAGTAATAGCAATTAGTAATCTACAGCATCAATCTACACATATACTGTGCAGTGTCTTCTACATTTTACCAAACGTATTAGTCTACTTACCAATAGCTACATCATTTTATGTACAGAGATGCTGTAAATCTGATGCAATCAATGCATGCCGACATTTATATATGAAACTATGAATTATAACTGAGTAATATAAAATATGCCAGGGTTTACGTTTGGCATTTTATAATAAAGCAGCATATAGTTTAAATACATATTGTATATTACACATGGCCAAAACATCCATTTCTATTTCTGGAACTGACACTAGATGACAAATAGCTCCCTATATCTGTCAGATTTTGAAAACTGAATATATGAAAAGAAAATACATACGTGTTTGAAATTCCTGAATGGCACAAACTGCACAATGTCCCTAAGCACTGGCTCTCCCTTAGGTGACCGCAGTATTCCATCATCTCCATCCAGCATCTGCATGTCACTGAAATCGGCATTGCCAACTCCGACAATGATGACTGACATGGGAAGATGCGAGGCGTGTACTATAGCTTCTCTGGTGTCAGCCATGTCTGTGATTACACCATCCGTTAAGATGAGAAGGATGAAGTATTGCTACAAAAAAAAAAGAAATTACACTAGCATATAGTTATCACATACAAAATAGTTTCGTTTTCAGCACAGCATAGTAATAGTGTAAGATTACCTAGCACATGTAAAACCATACCAAAATACAGATTGTTTAGTAAAGCACATATCATAAACATTTGTCATTTTTTTTCTTTTAGAAAACATGTGCTTTTACCCTTTTTTTCTTCATTTAATCCCAGTGCAGCTGACTTATGATGATTTATATAATGTTTTATATGTTTATTATATGCCATTGTATGAAACTTTTGAAACATACATTTGTATGCAAGGTCAAATGACACATGAAAGCAAAACTAAACTTGGTGGGTGGTGAGATTCTGCCATAATCAGCAAGTATGTACAGTATGCCATGAAGATGGCAATCCTCTTCTGTCATTGGATGATGTAACCCATGCACAGGAGTTACGTTATCCTCAGTGGCTGGCTTTAAGCTACACAGCGTATGCACTGTTAAGTTTACAGCCTAAACAAAAAGCCACCAGCAGCCAGAGAATTAGTTTAACAAAAGAGACATTGCAACTCCCATAGGAAATTTTGAATGCAAAAGTTTTACCCACAAGGCCCTATGGCACCTATACAATATGAACACTGGTATGGCAGCCAAGCCACAATGAAATATAACATGAAAAACGTTCTGAATTTGCTACCGTGATATTTTCCCTGTCAAAATCTATGCTGTATAATATATGAATAATTAAGGACAGATAATGAATGCTCCTAATGGGAATTAGCCACTAGAATGATTGATAATAGCACTAGAATGAGCACAGAGACAAAGAAACTAGAAATTACAAACTCAGCTGGTAGCTCAATGTGCATTTGATAGATACATGGCAAAATACAGGTACATTTCTCGTGTTACAGTTTATAAAAGCCCAATTAAACTTTCAGTTTATTCAATTGTCAGTTGTCAGTTAGCTAAATATATTCTAGGTGCATCAAAACAAAAAATGTTCAAAGTCTAAGGAACATAATATTAATGGAGAATGGATATGACTAGCTGAGCTCCAACAAAATGTGCTGAGCAGGCTGCTTTCACCCTGTTTATAAGGATCTGGACGGTGCTGTGTAGCCAAGGTAAATAAATTAGTTTGTGGTACTGTAGTTATGGTACACAAGTTCCACATCCATGTAAATATAGTACACATATATATACTTTTTCCCATGTCTGTACTTTTAAGGCACCTTCTATCCACACAAAATCCACTTCAATAAAATCATAACTTGTTCCAGCATTCCAAAACATGAGATGCATTTTTGACATTTTTCACCAATATACAATTACACAATTATTGTACTTGTCGTCTCAATTTCAATGCGTTTCGCTAACTGTTGATTTCACCTTTCCCAATAAACATCAAACTAGTCTTCAGAGAGCCCTCGGAGATACATTTTATGTTTTTAATGTTTGAATCAATTATGATTTTATTGAATTGAAGATGATTTTGTGTAGATAATAGGTGTCTTAAAAGTCCAGAAATGTAAAAAAGTATATTTGGCACCAACCGTGTAGTGTAAGGGTTAGACATTTGCACTACATCATTTTTAACCATAAATGGTAAAACTAAAGCTGACAATATGGTACAATCTATCTGTGGTTTTGGCAGGACACACATTTTATTAAAACTAGGCAAAGTGCAATGCTGATGTGTCAAGGGCTGTTAACCTTTTAATGTAACAAATAAAAAATTACATACGATGGTCAAAATGATGATTTGTGATATATAAATATATATCTATCTATCTATAAATAAATATATATATAAAATATATTGTTCCTTTTTTATTGTAAATGCTAAAGTGTCATCTTTACCTAGCTATACTGAGCTACTAAACCCTAACAAAAAGTCTTTGTTAGGATTTACAGATGTATAACGATAAACTTTATTTTGGAAATTTTCTAAAGTAAAGACACTTACTGCAAACAGCTGCAAATTAAAGGTCATATGAGCCTGGAGGGGTGACAAATATTTACTCAGCAGGAATTCATTGTCAGAATGCATTGCGGCATACTATACTATAGATTGCACAAACCTTGAATTCTCATTCCAGTTCCTAAACTCACTATTCTGAAAAAAAGAAACCTTTCCCATGCCTTACCGTGGATTCCATAGTGTGGGTCTCTTCTGAGGCAGACTTTGCCACTTTCTGGATAATGGGAGCAATGTTGGTTGGTCCATAGAGTTGTAATTTAGGAAGGCAGTTCTGATAGGCTTCAACTACACCTTGTATACCTAAGGAAAGATGACATAGAAGCAAGGACATGTTAGTTACAAATAATATACTTTATATACTAGAACATAAACCAAGATACTTTGCAATGCTCATGATACTCAGGTCACCTCAGCACTGTGTCTTTATGTAGTGTGTAACAAACTGTTCCTGTTACACACTTTACATGAAGATACAGCAACATCCAAACGTGGCCAAAAATAATGCACAAAAGATAATTTAAAGCAAAACTATTACCATATTTTTTACTTTGTATAAAAGGGTGGATAACTCTTTTATATATAATAAAAATGTGTTTGTTTATAAAGTAAACAATGTGTTTTTAAAGGAGAGACCTCCTAAGACTGAATGGAAAGCCTGCAGCCCTCTGGGATCTCCTCTACTGCATGTGCAGTGAAATTGGCATATTATTTTTACATTTTCTGGAAGGGCGTCACCCGATCTCGTGTCTGTGTAGTGTGAGATAGGGTGACATAGGAAGAGGAACTGGGAAGAAGATGGTATGTCCAGTCCGTGCTGGGAAGAAGAAGGAAGACGGGATTGGCCAACTGGACCAGGATCACAGAGGAATTGATGGCTCTCCACCTATAAAGGTAACATTTTTTATTTTTTTTAATAATAGTTCCACATTAAGAGCAAGTTACCCACCATAATCAATTTAAAAGTATAAAATGCTTTAAGACGTAAAAACCGAAAAATGATATACAGACTGAAACCCATCTGATTTAACTTTTTAAAAACTAAATAAAACACCATGGGTGTATTTATTGACAATGATTTTATGGGCATTTCTATTGATAACTGTTTTGAAAGTTAACAGTGAAAGCTGTATTTGTGCCCTAGGTTTATACTCGAGTCAGGTTTTGTGCTATTTCATAAAAAAATAGGTACTTCTGTTTATATTTTTATCTCTTTACATTCAATAATAATAATGTATTATTATGTCATTTCAAACATTAAGTTGGAGCTAAAACTTGCTGCCTTTTTTTTTTTTTTAATTATTTTTATTAAGGTTTAACAGTGGTAAACAATAATACACATGGAATCAAGTACAACATATCATATACAATTTCCAAGATACAAAGCACAATGTAATTATCACAACCCACAAACAGGCACATTTCCATAAACAATAATACAGACAAAATAATGTATTAAGTGTCATACAGAAAATACAATGTACAAATGATGCATGATGGTGCAATGTACAAATGATGCATGATGGTGCAATTTACCAAAATATATTTTAAACATGTAACTCAAACCTTAACATCAGAAAATGTAAGTGCTTGTATAGATAATTAGTCAATATCTATAGGAGGGTCATGTTCCAGCTCCCTTCCTAAGTAGCATGTGGTGTGTCGGAAACAATTGTATAGTTTAAGCTGGCAAGCACACCAAATATTTAGCAAAAAAATTCTTGTACATATTAAGGGAGCTCTTGAAATACTAATAATAGTACTCATAGGAAAAGTACACCAAAAACATTGCACTGTAAACCATTTTTTAAAACTTTAAAATTGTTGAAACACCTCTATCTTTCCCTGAGTAGGGAAGGTACCAATCTTACAAAACCTAGAGTAGATACAAAGCCAGATACATCCCTTAATAATGTAAACATGAGAACTGAGTATCACATAGGGGCAAGTGGAACCAAGATACTACAATTTGCAAAACAGATTTATTGATAGATCTATTCCCACTGTCCTGCAAACTGAACCACACAACATATATGCATAACATTTCTAAAAAAGTAAAAAAAAACTATTTGACACCGTCAAGTAACATATGTAACTAACTCATAAACATCCTAATATCCACAACTTCTCTGCACAGATTTGAAGGAGTTTTCAATTACCACATTGTAAACTAAACCTTAGAGCAATTTTTTTTTAACAATATATTTTATAAATATGACAGAATGACAGAATAATTAGTGCAATATTTATGTAACTGTAAGGACTGGATGCTGCAGTCAGATTTCCCCTGCAAAGGCATCTCTAGAGTAAATGTGACTCAAACTTGAAAGCTGGCAAAGAGCTCCAGGCAAACAGCTACGTACACAGATGAAATACATAACACAAAAATACTTTATAAATGTTTTCATCCAAGATTCACCTAGCTTATCCAAAATTAACACAATTTCACCCTGGTAATTTATGAATCTTAGGTGAAAAAATGCATAAAGAAACTCCATAGAAGAAAAACAATTTGTAATTCTATTCATCGTCAGCCAGATCTAAGTTTTATTCAGCCAGTCATTCCACTCTCTCCTCCTTTCATCGAGTTGCTTGTCAACAATTGCCATGCAGTACAATTTTCAAGTTTAACTTGAAGTTACAATGGCATTTTATGAGTTACTTTATTACTATAATATTATTGGGAGTCTATATGGCATCACTATGTTAAAAAAAAGGTAAGTTACATGCGCATATTGTTACATGGGAGTGACTTGTTCATTTAGGAGTGCATATGTTGATATTGTATATGATTAAATATAGGTGCAGCAGTAACAAAGGTGACTTTGGATGCGCACAGCAACCCTTTTGGAAATAAGGTACTTATTTTCCATCTAATTTTTCCAATAGCGTTTTTCTTTTTTGGTCAGGCGTATGTATTGACGCAAGGATGGGTACTTTGCTGAATAAGTGGTTGTGTGTTTATGTTTTGTACAAATATAAAAAGTAAATGTTGATATAATGCTTTATAAATATATAGGGGCAGCAATAATAGTGTGACTGTGGAAGCGCACAGCAATTCTATTGAAATTAGGGTATTTATATTTAGGAGTTTTTTTTTAACTATTTCACTAATTGTTTTATTCATTTAGGTGTAATTTCTGTACAGTGTGGATATCATTAGTTGTTGAATAAGGTGATATATGTAACTTTCCATTTACATTGAAATATAATGTGGCACACTCCACTATAGCCTATATAGAATATTGGGAATAAATTCACATGCTTTTAATAGTAGTTGTTAAAAATCAAAAGAAGGATGACTTGATAAATTTAGGATGGTTGATAATATAGTCCTAATATATTTTATTTGGGTTAATGGATATGGTTTTTGAAAAATATGTTTGATATGTAATATATATGAATACCTTACGGATAAAATCATGTTTTTTTCTGTTATATATATATATATATATATATATATATATATATATATATATATATATATATATATATATAAATAAATATATAAATATATATATATATATATATATATATATATATATACACATTTCATGGCAGATACATTGCAGGTAGATTTTGTGGTCCTATGATGGTTTCATCCCGTGTATTGCTCTCTGCCACCCTCTCTGCCTCCCAGCTGTCCAACTGAAGGAACTATGGTTTCATGGTTCAATGTAAGTTAATAAATTGTTTGAATTGTAATGTGAATTTGAATTTATATGTTTATATTAGGCAATGACATCACTATATTTAATATTTGTAAATATAGTTTTTTCTCCCCTCCTGAAGAAGTGGACGCGATCCACGAAACACATCGAAGATAGCATGTCTCTGTTACTTGCATGCTAAAGACAGCATGTATGTCTGTATACATGCTAGTACTAAATGGTATAAAATGTTTTTATAAGATTATTTGGTCATATTTAATAAATAAAATGTATTAGAATCATATGGTTAAAAATATTTTTGGAAAGATATTAGTTTATTATATGGTGCCTTAAAAGTCCCAAATGTATTTTTTGAAGTATTAAAGTGATAATTTGTATCAGGATCAGCACATCATGATAAATGTAGAGAACCTCTACAAATAGGTTATAAATGTATTACTTTATTACTTTCTATACAACAAATTGTGAACAGCTTCACGTCAGTTATTTAATTAGGAGAAAAACAGTTTGTTTACTTCTTTTTCTGCACATAATTGGATAATTGACTTGAATATTCACACAATTCATTGAAAAAGACTTTCACCTTTTTTGTAAATCAGCCTAAGTGTATCTATGTAATTCAGAAAGCATCCATTTATTTTTTCTTATTTTTATGTCTGGATGTTAGGATTTGTATAATTAACTATATTACTTGCTGTTCTATTCAACAGATGGGGCCTGCTTATGTTGCATAAGTCACATGGAACCTCCTATAACACAACAACATAAATGCTGACATCAAAGCGGAACTAATCCCTTACTTTGAAACATTGTGATCAGGCAGGTCTTTTATTGCAGAAAGGAAAGACAACGTGCCTTTTGCAAAAAAAACAAAAAACTTTACCTGCCTGATTGCAATTTTTAAGATACAGTCACCATCTTTTTTTTTTTTCCTCCTCTTATAAGTTCCAATCCTAATTGGCTTGCTGGAATCACGTAACACCTGCAGTTACCTAGCAGATCCCGGTCCCGAGCCTGATCAGGCAGGTAAATGTGTTTTATTGAAGAAGAGACAATTCCTGTCCCTTTTACAATAATAAACCTGCCTAATTACTTTAAGTATGCATGTAGCTGTAAATAACCTGCAGCAAGGATAATAGGCCTGATTTATTAAAGCTTTCCTAGACTGGAAAGGATACACTTTTCTCAATGAAGCTGGGTGACACAGCAAACCTGGAATGGATCTGCTCCAGAACTGAAAACATTTGCTAACCAATAGCAAATGATTTTAGGAAATCCATTCAAGGTTTGTTGGATGACCCAGCTTCACCAATGAAAGTATATGCATTTAAAAACCAGGCCAATTGTCAGATCACAGTGGACAAAATATATATATATTTTAGGATTTAGGAGAGAAAGTTCTGTAATATATATCTTTATGCAACAAGGTTAGGCAGCCTATTCAAGAGTAAGGGACTGGTATTGTATCTCAATGCAGAGAAAATTGCTGCAAGTGCAATTCACAGTACAGGTGCACTGTAAATTTAGGTTGCATTGCACTATAGATATGCATAGGGATGCAATGATCTTTGCATTGCAATGCATAGCAAAACACATCCACAGATGTGATAGCTGTTACCATCCATTGGCCACTGTAGATCATAACACATGGTTTAGTATGAACAAGCCAGTTATCCACATATGTAAAAAACTGACACTCATAGGACACCTGTTCCCTGTATAAATCCCAATTACTTTTTTTGGCTAGAGAGCAACTGAATTCATATGGAGATGCCAGCGGGTGGTAGCTCTAGAACAGTTCCTTTTAATCAATGGGTAAATGCTTGCCCTAAGGAGTGGATAAGCAGTTGCCACCAGGGACAAGTATTATAAATGAAAGAGGGTGGCAGCCTGCTAGCAGCTTCGTGTGAATTAAGGCTATCTTTAATAAACTGAATTAGTTTCTCAGCAATTAAGGGTAACTTTTCAATTCCCTCTTCATTACTAAGGGATTATTGATACCAGAAAAAGTGGGGGGAAGACAGTGATGTGTGTCAGTACTTCAGTTTTCATTTATTTTTTATCAGTGTCTTATAAAACTTGTTTAGGCACAGTGCTTGAGATAATGGAACAATCCTAAACAACCTACACAAGGACTGTCTGTCCTACTGTCTGAAAAATTTCAAGATTGATTCTGCAATATTTTATTTTAACTTGTATTCCTTGGAGGCTGATTGTATTCAGTGAGCTCAGTGGAATCATTTTTAGTGCTGCCATGTGGCATTACAGGAAGCATAAACTAATCAATATCTAATTAAAATTGAGAGGGCAATAAACTTTCCAATTTACTACCTGTAAGAAAAAAAAATGCAATAATCATTTCCCTTATGACTACTTAACAGACAACAGTGATACAAAAGTTGTTTTCAAATTTCTTAGGAGTATTCGCCATATCTGTTTACCATATGATTGGGCTAGTAAAGCTGAACAAAAAGCTGATAAAAAAGTCACAAAGAATATACATACAGCTGGTAAATATAGCAGTGACATCTTCACTGTGAAGCCAGTGCAGACTGCCTGCAGAAAACTGCAGGGAGAGGGTGAATACAAAACAAGTCACCCTGCTCAAAGAGATTGAGCAGCACTGACTGGTCTTTATTACAGAAACATCTCACACACAGTAACCATGCTGGAGTTTCATGCTGAATTAATCCAAAGCATTACTAAAGGTGAAACCTTTTTAGATTTGAAGTGGTGAGAGGTCAAATCCAATGCTAGATTGTATTGCTATACAGTATGTGTCCCAGTAGGAGAGATCCATTGGGTCTGATATTATTAAAGCTCTCCAAGACTGGTGAAGATAGACTGTAATGGGAAAACCTGGGCCATCCAGCAAATCCGGACTGGATTGAACTAATATAAAATCATTTTTTTTTAAATACATTCCAAGTGTGTTGTGTCACCCAGATTCTCCCATGATAGTCCATCTTTACCAGACTTTAATCAATCAGGCCCATTGAGTTTAAATGTCCTAAATGACCAATGTCAGTGGGAAATATAGTGAGGGTTAACCTATCATTTAAAATTTCCACTAAACAAGAATTGAATAAAAGTATGATATAAATCTTCCAATTGGGACACCTGGAAAAGAGAGGATTTCCATCACAATTGAGAAAAATTGTGGCATTTCAAAGATAAATCCCCCAAAATACTTCCTTGCTCTATGCAAAATAACAAAAGGTTTGGCTTTGTGGTAAGAAAATATTTAAATATGAACTTACAGGGTGTTTAAATTTCTGGATTCCAGTGATTGTTTGGGTATGCGGTTTTAAATGAGTGAAACTTTTACTTATGCATGCCTTTGGTTTGTGACAGGTTGTTTTAGGCTTCAAAAACATTTCCAGATTTTCATATTAAAAAAAGTGTTAATATTACCTGCACATTCTGGGTTGTCTTCATTAAAATTTATTGCAAAGTCATGTGAAACCTTAATAGAAGAAAGAACAAAGGAAGAATACAACAGCCATTACACTGCATATACATGCTTTGTATACTATTTTGTAAACAATACCAAACATGTAATTATTTAAATACATTCAGTTTCTACAAAGAAAAGTAACAGTATGATAAAAGCAATAAAATCATTATGATATACCCAGTAATATAAAATCAACAATGGAAGCTTATTACCAGCATGTCTCTCCTAACCAATTACCGACGTTCTATATTTATGAGTATCTGAATAAACAAGTAAACCTGGGAAAATGATAAAATGGATGTCCACATATATAAAGTAAAAGGGTATTTGTTGAAATCCACTAAAAAGCTGGTGTCAAGCTTCTAAACACAACAGGGCAAGTGAATCAATCATTGTGCCCTAGTTCACATCTTTGTGTCAGCAACACTATGGCTTCAAAGATGTGCCTTGTACTGTGTGTTGCCATGCTGTGGGGTAGGCTGATTATTCATTTAAAGGAGCTGCTTAATGCCCAGAAACGCACGTGAATGTGGTTTTTTTTAGTTTCCACACTACAACACATGGTATATGAATGGGCTGTCTAATGCACAGCAGTGCACAACCAGTAATTACAATTCAGAATGAATGGCACCAGAGCCTATTAGCATATATAAAATGTGTTACTGTACCCAACATTCACAATTACTGTATAGCAAAAGCATCCAATATTCCTTTAAACGTGACACTTTCATTCATTCACAGATAAAACTTTGAAAATTACATTGTTACAAGGGGACAATGGCCAGCACTGCAACTACATATGATCAATATGTATACAATATGATCTTTTAGAGGCAGTACGATGCAAGGTGTAAGGAATATAATTTTGCTGAGCTTTGAATTTAGGTTGTTTTTGTGTTTTTTGCTATATTTTGCAGATAATTGAGTTGTGTCGAAACTAGTTATATCCTCCTTATCAGTAGGTCAATATTTGCTCCATCCTTACCTTGAAGCTTCTTACCTTGAAATATCTTGCTCAGCGAAGTTGTTAATTAAGTTTCTTGTTACTGACTAACTACTAAGTGTCTTCCACCTTGTTGTCTGACTATATAAACTGTGATGTGATAATAAAGTTTTGAGACGTGATATAACTATATGCTTAAGTTGCGTGTTGTGTTATTCACTGCTCCCAATGCGTTGAAAACAGAGGTCATGATAGAGAGGGAAATATTGGTCTCGGATCAATAGGAAATCGCCTTAACACAAGGTAACTTCGGTAATAGACAATCATCATGATTGACAAAGATTTAAATACTTTTTGTGACAATTGTCTGTTCAGGGTTATGCAATAATTCAAAAAGTCGGTGGGCAGCTTTAAAAATTGCACTCACAAAAATAATATTTTTTGCTGTAAAAACAACCTTACAAAAATCGTCTGATCATCCCCAGAGAGATGTGTTAAGCTACAGATACAGTTCCTGTCCCACTAGTAGGGAAACCTGTAACATTATCCACTTAAAAACCACCAGTTTTTAGCAATTTACTTGGTATTCTGAGTCATCTGATTGTATATGCTAATTTATGCCATCAAAATTTTTAATGTAATGTATAATTCATATACAATCTATACCTGCAGTTATCATATATTGTAGGTATTGTAGATATTGTAGGCTACTGATTAGTTTTCAAAATGTTTTTGTGAACATAATATATAATGAATACAGTTTATGTATGAAAATCTTAATGTTTTTACCTTGTAATCTGGAGGTATTCTGGCACCAAAACCAAAGGCAGGAAACATTTTGTCACTATACAACAGGGAAAACATAAAATTAATAATTAGGTCTGTTGGAAGAATGTCCTCCTTACAATGGAGTTCTGAATGGCACCCTTAAAGAAAGCTATATTGATCCCTGCTAACTCTGCAGTAGGCCTGGATCAAGAACTATGCAGGCACCACACAATGGGAGATCAATCATCTACAGCTCAAGGAACTTCTGGAGGAACCCTAATGTTTCATAGAACCCAGATTGAGAATGGCTGGTGTAGATGATAGTTTTAATGAATATTCTGCACACACAAATTCCTGTTCAGAGCAAAGCCCTTCATATAATGTCACATCTGATTTTCAGAACTAAGCAGCTAAACAGGTGTAATGTCTTTTTGGTGTTTCATACCTCAACTAATCGAAATAATTTTCCCTACGGTCATAACGCTGTCAACTGGCTTTGTAATGTTGTGCTGTGAAGCCATTATAATATCTACTATTGCTGTTTCAGCTAATTTAATGGATGCTTCCCACAGCTTTTGCTCTGTATATGAATGTCCTGTGGGGATCCAGTTTCTTTTACTTCGGTCACTGAAAGACTCTTGGAACTCAGGATGAAGGATTTTTATTTGTGACAGTGTTTGAACAAAATATGACTGAAACTGAGAATTTCTGGGATGACCTTGCTGCTTCCAGGAGCCAGAGGAAACATTTCTGCTTAATCAATACATGTGCTAGCACCTTAATATAATCCTCTGGCAGATGGCCAAGGTTTATAGGAGAGACTTGTGAATTGTGATATAAAATGAAAGATGTTCTCTGTTTATAATTATAATCTATAGTCCATAACACTGACCATTTATCTTCCTTCCTGGAAATAGGTTACATACATGAAGCACACCAATAGCTCATACAGCCCATATCTAACACAAAAAACAGACAGTGAAAAACATTCATTTTTATTCACAGGAGAATTATCCAGGTTTGGGACTACCAAGGGCTGCACATTAATGCTGCATTTTTGAGGTTCAGATGTTATCCGAAATTTATTGCAAAAGTAGAAGGATCCAATTTTAAAGGACTCTTATGCCCTGCCAAACCTTTCAACTGTGGTTAGCAGGATTACAATGGGCCATTAATGGGGGTTTGGTATGTTCAGCCCCTTCACTATAAAAGGGTGGGCACTGAATTATGTTGCTGTATGATATAATTGGTGAGGAATTGTTTCTCTGCTTTGCAGCCCCCTTTTCAAGGTTCCCCCTTCTCCCATGTTGAATGAATCATGGCTTGGTATGGTAAAAAAGGGAGGGAAATGCATGATTGGTGCCTTTCCATTCCTGGCTACACAGTCTGCATTCCTGGATAAGGGTCTGGTTGGTGTAAATAGAACCCTACAACCTGTTTTTTTTAAATAAAAGCCTACTGTCACCCTAAATTGGGGAACAACCACCACAGAGGTCCCTTTAATATTTCAATCAGAGCCTTATCCATGCCACAACAGACAAAAAAAAATGAAACATACTTTTTTTTTTGCTAGCCTAACACATCATGCATGAATCCTTCGTTGTCTGCAGGGACAGAGTATACCTTATCTAAACCTATCATGAACTAGCACAGTTGGATTGGGGTACAAAAGATTTTTCAGGTAAAATCTTTTTTAGAAACCTTTACCTATATATATTGAAAGGTATAAATTGAAAAAGGAATGTGAAAAACATTGGTGGGATATAGGCTTATTTAAAAGTTGTATGGGGTCTTATTCATACTGTGTTATATATTTTAACATTAAAATATATATATATATATATATATATATATATATATATATATATATATATTAAAAATAAAATAAAAATAAAACTATCTTACAAGAGAGTTCTTCACCCCTGCATAGAGATGTCAATATTAGCACGTTCTACGTCAATAGAAAGCAATTGTACTGGACATAAAGGCTGTGTTACATTCTCTGTACATAGCTCACTTAAGTCTAGGGGGAATAACTGTGCAAGCATCAATGTGGATAAACATCTTGTTGCTGCAAGACTCTTAAAAATAATTACATGGCAATCGACAAGCTAGTCATCAGGACACAGTAAACAATTACAGTAAGACATAAAATAGCATCCCCTGAGAAGCGAGATGCCACCAACAGTATGTTACCTGTCATAGTCTTGGCAAATTTCCCCAACAGCCACAAGTGCTTTAAGATACTCATTGGGCTGGTAAGGATGGATGTAGTGCAGAGAGCAGCTGTTACGTGGGTCTCCATTAGATGCTGTGAAGTCAATTGCTACCTAGAATTGAGAGGAAAGGTATTATTATCCTTTAATTGTAGAGTATGCACATGTTCTACAGTTCTGAACAATATCAGTACCTGTCACATTATATTTTTGTTTTTGTAAACATACAAACATATTCTGGGTCCAGAAACTAAGTTAACCACTTGAGGATTTAAGACATATAGTGTATGCCGTCAAAAACCAAATACCTTGGCAGTCTACTGCTACTCCTACTGGCAGATTCTGGCTGTCAAAACAGCGTGGACGTTCTCTGAGCCGAGAAGGGGCTTTAGCCTATGCTGTGTAAAATGAAGCTTTTAAACAATGTTTGGAACAGCTTTGTTAGGTTTCATTGCTGTCTGGGTACATTCTGCTGGTTTGCACCCAATAGTGGCAATACAGATACTTTTTTTATGAAGAAGAACTGAAAAATTGCTTGGGATCCAGCTGGGGATTTCAACAGGAAGACTTGTGATACAAAAAAATGACACAAAAAACAAAACAAAATAAACCTGACAGAATAACTAATTATCCCCACAATATCCAAATTTAAACAGGAAAATGTTTTAGCTGTTTTGGCTTGCACATATTTTCATTGGTTTTCCATCTTACAGTAAAAAAATACCCATTTCACACTTAATGAAAACGTCAAACCTTACTGATAATGTTTTGTTCCGTGATGAGGTTATCTAGTGTGTTTGCTGAGACATCCTAACATTGGGGAATTGCACTAGATAACTAGATTTCAATGTCTATATTGGTACCTAAGTGGGGCAAACTTTTTTATCACATTGTACAGAAATGACAAAGTAAAAAATTGTAACATCGTTAAAGCAGACCTATCATCACATGTTTTACTTTATATAAAAGGATACATAACCCTCTTATATAGGGTAGGAAGTGTCTGTTGAATTGGATCGCAGAAGGATTGACAGCTTTCAATCTGTAAAGGTGTTATTTTTGTTTTTTAGTAATAGATCTGCTTTAGGAGACTAATTACCATTGTAGCCACATTAAGCAACAAAGAAAATGGCATTATTAATTTAATGTATGACAGGTGGAAGCATAACTATATTCTATAAGTTAGAATATGTTAACCAACATTAATTAGCACAGGAAAGGAAAATTCAGAATAGCTATTTTGTAATAATGGCATCATTCTTTTTTTCATTTGTGCAAATAGTAGGTAGCCTTTATGTCTTTAAAAAAAAACATTTTATTACAGTTCTTAGTTACTAATTGCTGTATTATTTCTCTACACTGTATATGATAGAATTAGATTAGACCATGTTTTGAGATCTGTATTTTAAAGACTAGACACCAGCAACCAATAAATCACCTTCCTCCTATTTCAAGTATATTGCAAAGGGGTTATACAATCAGTTCCAGGTGAGGGAGAAATAATTCTGTGCTTTTGTTTCCTCATATCTACAATATTGCAATGTCCAGTGCCGTGAATTTTCTTGGAAATAATTTATACCAATTGCAGATGACAGAGGATGCAGTGTCGGGCTGCTATGCAATCCATCATGCTATTACTATTTCATATTGTATGGTGTACGCATGTGAAAAATAGCTTTTTTTATCTGCGCTAAAGACCCTAAAACTTATTTGAAAAATCTTTTGAAATCTTACATCCAATAGATAGAATAATAGAATACAGAGGAGAAGTAGGAGCATTTTTTAGCTCTTCAAAAGCAAAGTGTCTCTGAAAAGTTGTAGAAAGTAATATGTGCCCTGCCACTAAGCTAAGAACATATTTGAGAAAAAATAGCTGCATGCTGCAGAAATCATTTAGCCAAACAAGGTTTTTAAGGAAGGGGATAGATAATAAAAGGGACTGTTCACAAGTGTTAGGGCTAACAATCTTATGTCTCTACCTTAGTCATGTCATTAACAAAGTCTAAGGGCAATATTTAAAGCCTATCCGCATGTTTTTTGGGATGTCCCAAGCAAACCTACTCAAACACAGGGGAACTTACAAATTCCTTGCCGATAGTGTCCTGGCCCAAATTCAAACCTGTGACCTAGGACTACAAAGGCCAATGACATAGCCATAGTGCTGTTCAACTAATGGTTCCCTAACAATTAACAGTAGCATTTTTTCCACAACCCAACCTCTAATGTATGAAAACTGCATCATGAGCATAATGTAACTATCATGCATAAATTATAGAGGATGGAGGGGATGAGGACAGCCAGAAAACCACTACTAGGTGTACTGTCTGGTGGGAAGCAAGTGGCAAGGTGGTTAGTTGACTAAATGTAACATCATATCTACCATACCCATTGCATATGCATTGGTTGAGGAACACAAACTATCTGGTATAGCTCCCTGAAAATAGCTATAGACTGCACCAAAGAAGTTAAAATAATGTCTAGGAAACTGTGTCCAAGCATTGTATACAGTTTTTGAAAACTATCACTGTAAACTAAGCCTTATATCCAGCTTTGCCTGCAAATTGAGGAACACAATCAAAAAGATGATATTATGTGAAATGGAAAACTAAAGAGAAAGTAAATTTATTTCAAGCCTAAAGCAGAAATAACATTTCACTTTTAAGAATCCATGATTAGGCAGGTCATTATTGCAGAAAGGAAAAGGCAATGTCCCCTTCTGAAAGAACCCCTCCTGCCTGCTTGATCACTCCAGGTTTTTGGCAAAAATCTGCAAGGAACAAGGACAGGTGAGCAATGTAGGTTAAGTTTTTACATTTTGCAACAGTTTCCATGTATGGGTCAGAATGTATCCATGAGAGAAAAAAATGGGGAGACCTGTGCAAAAGGTGCAGTCCTACTGTCATATGAAGCTTCTTTTAATTGTTCAGTAATATGCAATGGGGTTTCATGAATATTTATTTTCTCATATTTTGTCAGATGTATCATTTTGTATTATTTTGTTTCTTTTTTATTTTTAATAATTCTTTCATCTGAATTACATTGGTGCTTTTGATTATAATAATAACAAACTCTTATCTTTAAGTTTAGTAATATGTATGTGTGTGTGGCAATTGTGCCAAAGTGATTATGAAAATGTATCTTCCAACTTATCGCGTTATTATATTTCTGGTATTCTTTTATAGATAAACTGAAATTGAAATGTATCCTCATTTTAGTTTGTGATACAATTCTACCTACAAAACTGAATAGAAATGGATAATATCATTTTACCTTTTTGTCATGATGATGGGATCCCCATTAAAACACCCAAAACACGTTTTTTTTTTTTAAAGACTGTAAATAAAAAGACACCAACTTTCCCCTTCCATATCTCTCATTAGACAGGAGCAGATCTTTGGCCCTTTGTTTTTGAGTTATCCTGTTGTTAACACATATTTCTTGTAACGTCAAGATGCCCAACATCTGTCATTTGCAGGTGTCTAAAATGGCCTGCTTTTTCCCATGGTATAAAACTGCTATGTTAAATGTTTGTGTTGAATTTGCTCATAATACTATTATCCAGCACTCCACACACTTTGCATATTTTGCAGTGATTACCTCTTACTTCTTCATATTAAAAACAGGAAGGAAAGGAAACTCCTCCAATAAAACATAAGGGCTTAACCATTCTCTGCTCCATCCAAACTCATAACAAACATGGAAAATAATGTCTCCTGATAAAAAGCTTCCCAAGGAAAAAGGGGCTCAGGTTGTAAGGAAAGACAAAGAAAGAGTGTGAGCGGTTCAAAGAAACAAATTTAGCACCTCTAATAAAGGCCCTGTAATGGGTGTAATGGGTACAGGCGTTATAAAATATCTCATAATCCCTGTGATTTGCACAAGAAAACCTGGGCTAAACGCACTAATGGGGCACTCTGGATCAAAGTATGCCAATGGACAGCCGCCTTACCCTCTTTAATTGTAGAGTTATGGGAGTCACTGGGTTTATTTCCTAAAGAAGTATCACTAAAGAACAATTCACTTAGCAAAGTAAATGATTACCCTATAAGAACACTATTACCATTTATTCTCCGTTGCAAGCTAAATATGACAAGAATGTCAAGATAGTATGAATGTGACTTGAATCCTGCTAATTTAAAATTGCAGAACTGACTCCTAATTACAGTAAAAGCCCCTTTGAGATTAGTTTCAGAATTCAGTTTGTTATGCATGTATTTACCAACCTATGGTTTGTAATATTACCTGGCTGACTGAAATAGTGAATAAGATCACCGCAATTGTAAAGAAGATCCTGTAACATAGCAAATATGTTGAGTCTCTAGGACAATCAAGGTTGTCAAACTATATATTGCATTGCACAAGAGTTAAAAAAAAAAGGAATGCCTTCACTTTTGCATCTTATAAACAGATGGCAGTACCAATATGTGACAAGCACTAACATGTTGTGTATATTCTTCTTTTATATTAAGTCTGTTGGCGACAGGTTATTACAAAGAATAGCTGTTTAGGTATTGTTTTAGAAAACCAACCCTGTCCTAGATCTTCATCAATGGGGATTAAGGCAATGTACTATGACTAATGGTTCCCAATGGTAAAGATGTCAGCACAATTAAAATTCACTGACTTAGGCAAGCTGTTCATGATGATAACAATGTTGATGTGAACACTGGTAGCTGTTAGGGTAAAGGATGCAAAACGGCTAGGAAGAAACATCTCTACTGTGTGAGGCTAAACAGATCTATGACAGCTTCACAGGAGATGTGTCAATGGACTAATTATACACAATCAGTGGATTGCTCAGCATGGGGTTTTCAAAGAGTGTGTGGGTCACATTATTGTTATTCTTGGATTGTAGAAGGTTTGCATGCACTCATGTAAAAGGATGAATCTCACTACCCTACCACATCTACCATGCAGCTCACACACGAAGACCTTTGCGGATATCCGCGGTATCATTAAAAAAAAGGTGAATGCTTCTGAGGACATGTTTGCGTGGAGTGTGACTTCTGCAATGACAGCTGTACCACACTTTCTTATTGTTAGCAAAAATGTATAGTAATTTGGTGAGCACAAGGTATTTTGTTTTAGATTTGGACAAAGGAGTTGAGGTTTAGAACTACAGTGAAGTAAATTGTCTGGCAAAATAAGTAAAACAACAAAACTTTTTTCAAATTTAAATATATTTTCTTCTAAGAATTATTTTTAGCTCATGTATATTAAAATATTCCTATCCATTTATAAGTAACAGATATGGAGGCATTACTTTTGTTTCAGCCCTTCTATTGTACAATATTGCCTGTCTCCTCTTACAAAAAGCATTGAATCCCTCTTCGTATAAAGAAAAGTTAAATCTACACTTCAGATTCACCCTATGCTCCATATTTCAATACCCATATCAGACAAATTGTGTGTCTCATTTGCATACATTTGTCATAATTTTTTCAGGTTTTACATATGCTGAAAATATGCCTTTAATCAAGGCATCTCATCTTTTGCAAGCAACAAGAAAAAAAAGTAGCAGGTTTCTGTGTTCCTCTATAGCACACTGCACACAGCTGGAGACCCTTCACTAGGATGAAAACATCCATTAATGGTTAAGATCTGGAATGTCTCTAGAATCACTACTATTGATCAAATTTTTTTATACGTTAAAGCTGTAGGAAGACTCTGGAAACACAATGGGCACATTAGTGGTGTGTTTAATAGTTAGTTATTATAACCACAAACTGTATGAGTACAATAGAGCAACTGGAGAACAAAGCATGACAGTGAGGAAGTTCTCATTAATGCTTTAAATTATTGGGAATGTCTTTACAGGCACTTCAGAAACCTTTGTTTATCACCCCAGTTATTTTTCTCATCAAACGCCCTGTTCCGAACAGCTGTTTCTTCTTCATTTACCATAAAACTGCACTGTTCCTTGACATAAAAATATAAAATAAATTGTCAATGCAAGCAACGTGCCACAAAGTAGTCGTCAACACTCTCATAGCGCAATTTTGTCTGCCAGAATATCTACTGTTCAGAGATCGCCATTCATTAGTGTAACTGGCTTGCAATTTACAGTCATTTACAGTATTATCCGTACAACTATTTTAAATTACAGTAATTTAGGCTAAAAGGCACAGCAGACCATTTTGTAAAGACTATTTAATGCAGACATAGTATTAAATATAGTTTAATGTTAAGAACAAGCATGTTAAGTAATGCATTAATTATCTCTTAAGGAGCTCATACTATTCTTATTGACAATGTCTTTATCTTCCAAAACGTCGTCTTTGCTCATCATCCAGGAAAAGCATGTACATCTGGGATTAGGATGCCTTCCACGCTAAGGTTAATATTTGAATACTATTGTCTTCAAGTTATGCTGCAGAACCCTCTGCTGCTGCCTTTCAATCTGTCACTAGCTAGTGAAAAAAAAATCAATCACAGTCTAACAGAACCTCTCATTCTGCAACTTGCCTGAAAAATTAACAGTGTGAATGAGTTATTTCTGGAGGAGGACTGAGGAGCACATTCACACATTTCTCTTCCTGTGTGCTGTGTTAACTTACACCCATTAACATGCATTGCGTTAAGGCAGCCCATTCATTTTGAATGGGCTGCCAACACAAAGGAATGGTCAACAAATGTAACATTTTTATGATGTGGCACATGGTAGGTGTATGGGCCCTTCTTTCTGCCTGTGGCAGACACTTTCTTCCAGGATGCTTCTTCAGGTGGGCAAACTTTGAAAGACTATGTCTAGGCTAGTTACTTAGTATATAGAGACTTAGGGCATGATTTATTAAAGCTCTCCAAGACTGGAGAAAATAGACTTTCATCGGTGAACCTAGGTGATCCAGCACACTTGGAATGGATCTGGTCAAGGATTGAAAACATTTGCTAACAAATAGAAAATTGTTTTTAAGAAATCCATTTCAGGTTTGCTGGGTAACCCAGGTTCACTGATAAAATTGTATCTTCTCCAGTCTAGGAGAGCTTTAATAAATCAGGCAGATGACACATGGGTCAAGATTGAAACTTGTAGAACACATATACTCAGTAGACAAAACTTTAACATTTTCATGGGAAGAGCCAAATGACAAAATACAATTTTTGGACTGCTTGTTACATATGAAGAAGGACCCACACCAATGAGTATCTGCTCTGAGGGTTAACATAACATTAGGCTGAGATTGTGATCTTGTGACTACCCATACCAGGCTTTTGTAAACACTTTCACAAAGTTAAGCAGGAATTCAGGACCATCAAACAAATAGACAAATAGAAAATATGAAATAAATACTGTACTCTCTTATGTAGTTGGTGTGTCAGAAAAACAGCAGAAGTTTTAACAATCATCACGTCACTGTTTCTTTAGAGCCCAGCAATACTCGGAGACAGAAACTTGTACATCCAAAAGACCCAACACCCAAACACGAGCAAAACAATCTCCCTACAAATGAATGCCCAACAAAGTAGGCAGACTCTACAGGACAGGATTCAACATTTTTCTCATATCTTAAGGAAAATGGAAATCTTTTCAAGGACATTGAAGTGCATATTTTGGACATAAAGGACACGTGGTTTGCATGAGGTGTGAAAGAAGCCATCTACATCAAATAAAAACCATCTGTCCTCAATCTATAATGCTGTATTACCATCTTTATGCTGGTGGTTTCACAATAATTACTACCTTTAGCCATGTAGTTCGAAGGTTTAACATCTTTGCAACTTAACTAATAAAAGGAATGGAAGAGCTCAACTATGAGGTGAGATTAGCTGAACTGAATCTATTCTCCCTTGATAAGAGATGTTTAAGGGGGTATATGATCACCCTGTATAAATATATAAATTGTCCATATAGAGAACTCTCTTCCCCATTATTCATTTTGAGATCATTACAAAGAACAAGAGAGCACTCTTTGCGTCTGGAGGAAAAAAGTTTAAGCTCTGGATCAGGAAGGGATTCTTCACTGTAAGATCTGTGAAAATGTGGAATCGGCTTCCTCAGGAAGAAGTTTCAGAAGTTTCAACTACTATAGATTGCTTTAAGAAAAAACTGGATGCTTTTATAGAAGCACAGAATATAACTGGGTATTAAGGATTTAATCTTTAATTTAATCCTTAATGTCCATAGGGTTTTATATCTGAGATATGTTTACTTCCCTAGGGGTTGTACATGATGGACTAGTACAGGGTGCAACATATTTCACACCTGGTTTTGGAAAATTATGATCTGCCATGTCACATTTCATGGTGATTGGATTAGGGTGTTTGTGCTGTGTAGATATAAATACAGGGGTATATTCTTTGGGGATTGTCTTCAACGTTAAAAGAGAAAGTTCTGTTGAATGTGACTAACTACTACTATAACTTACATCTACTATGTACTGCTATATGTCAAAATGACTTCATAATATTTCTTAGGGGCAAAGTTTTTATGTCCTAGTTATTCATTTATAAAAAAACACTAGAAATTAGGAATGCAACTTACTGTAAACTGGATTTGACATCCGCCCATGATATAGTCTAAGAATGAATGCATTTTGTGAATCTGGAAAAAAATAATGAAATAAATGCTTATCAAATATAAATATCACATTTTCATTTACACAATTAATTATGTAAAACAAAATAAAGAAGAAAGTGACAGTAGAATGACATAAGAACAGACAACAACAGAGATATTATCAGTTCCTATCTATGATTGCTATTCAGCAGGTAAACTAAAATGAGATATTTTCTACAGAACATGCTAAAAGGAACTCATTTCTATCAGCAATGTGTTAGATTAGTTTCCTGTATTTAAACATGTAAAGATACTGAAGTACTGCATTAGCAAGAAACACTTTTCATCACATTATTTCAAGGTCCATATAGTTCTATTTTATTGAAAGGCATGTAAGCATAGATGATGAGAGTGAAATATAGATGTTAGATGAAATATAGATGGTTCTCTGACAGGACAAAAATTGACACTGAAATTAAGAGACTGTTATAAATTATATGCCTAATTTGGTGCAGCTATTTAATGAATAAGGTTAGAAATTATTTAACCAGATAGATAGACATTAATTAAAGAATATAATATGTAAAATAAAAAGATCTTGCTTTTAGGCAACTCTGCCAAGTTTAAAAAAAAAATCCTAAATCCTAAAGAAGTTCCCTGCAATAAAAGAAGTATTATACATACCTCTCTAGCTGGAACAAACCTCTTGTTCAGTTTTAGGAGAGCAAGATGTCAGTGTCCCTGCTACATGTTGAGGATTTTTCCTTCAACTTCTACATCAATGTTGTAGTCCTATAGTGGTGGGGATTTGGAGGACAAAACTACAGCATATGGTGGAAGACAGGACATCTAACACTCATGGCCTGCAGGGGAGGGGAGTATAAACTCACTTCTATTACACAGAACTAGCTTTAGGTTTCTTCAGAACATTTTTTTTTTAATTACATTATTTTAGGATCCAATAAGTTGCTCATTTTTATTAGTCTACTATTACTACTTCCTAGGTAAACTAGTATGTTAAGAAACATAAAGTGGAATTACATTATTATTACTTTAGATCGTACTAGATAGATAGTACTTTTAATTTCCTTTTTTTCCTGTAAATCAAGATTGATGCTACACACTAGGCCTGGATGATCCAACAAACCTGGAATTGATTTCTTAAAACCATTTCCTATCACATGGCAAATGTTTTCAGCCCTTGACCAAATTCACTCCTGGTTTGCTGTCTCCCCCAGGTTCTTCCATGAAAGTCTATCTTAGAGAGCTTTAAATAATCAGGTCTACTGTATTCAGCATTTTAATATTATATATATACAAAATAAAGCAGTACAATATCATTTGATTTACCCAAATTTACTGAAAACTGTGTTTTTTTTAGACTGCTTTGTCCTTTTTCCCAGAGAAATAAAGAATATATAAAACTTTGGAGGCATTTTCTGCAGGTCAGGGATTAAACATGCTCTGTAGCTTATAGATATTTGGTAGTAAACACTTGTTTTTGCTATAGCAGTTAATCTTAACATACTGATTAGAATGTGACCTCTTTCAAATACAAGTCTTTTTGTCCTTTTTATTCTCCTCAGTTAAGTCTTTTTTTGGTAGATATGTACATCTCTAAAAATGTGGTATACAATTTAAAAAGTGCTATTTTGCACTAAATCTGGACCAGCCTGTATATTATAATATTTGTTATTTAAAAAGCTACAAACAAGATGAAGTGTAAATAAGTCTATCCACATAGTGAGTAAAACTTTTTTTTTTTTTCAAAAAAATGTTCAAAGAGCATTGTTCAAAGGTTCAAAGGTTCAAAGAGCATGATTAAAAAAATGTCAGTATAAAAGTTTTATTCTATCATGCATAAACTGATGAACAACTGTTACAACATAATACTTTATATACAGATTAAAAAAAAATAGAAATAGGTTTGTAATTGAGTGTTCGCTGGTACAATGATTAGAATAGTGTTCTAGAGGCCCAGACACATTTAGCAATATCTGCTTCCTCAGGGCACATAGGAGGATCATCCTAGGGCCAAAGAATCCAAGGGCTAATAATATTAAATAGTAGTAAATTGTGTCATTGGGTCTGACGTAATAAAGCTTTCCAAGGCTGGGATACATTTTCATCAGTGAAACTGGGTGATCCAGCAAATCTGGAATGGATTTCTAAAGTCCTTTGCTATTTGTTAGCAAATATTTTCAGATCTGGACCAGATCTTCTCCAGGTGTACTGGATTACCCAGGTTCACTGATGAAAGTGTATATTAAGTGTGAGCTTTATTAAATCAGGCTCAGTGTGTGAAGGAATTATAGGGTAAATAAAGTATTTACAGCTTTAAAAGGCTAATGTAAAGAAAAAAGTTATTAAAGAGCACATGCCAGTTTAATCAATGTTTTTTTTTTCCATATTACTATTTCCATATGTATGTGGTCCATACAATGGGGTTGGTTGCTTTGCCTACATAGTTTGGGTTAAGCAGTATCTCCAAACCTTGTGAGGTATGTCCTAATTCTGCATTAGCTTTTAAATATCAAAGTAGCAATAGATAAATTTGAAAGTACACTGTAAACCCTTTAAATACATTGTTTTTAACACATGCTAGTTGGTACAGTTTCCTTTAAGTATATATTATAAAATGTTATATACAATAGATGGAATTACTACCAACAGCATCTCATATCTTCTTTTCACTTTCTTAATTTAGAACGGACTCCTATTAAAATCAACCTTTAGCTTTTCTAAACTTAACAAAGATCTGCTTATGCTTCAAGTAGTAAGAAACAGTTCAGTGAATCTACAGCCATAGATTGTACAGCATAGTTTACTGTAATATGTAATACACTGTACAGCTATAAAGGTAGTGAACTGTTTTATTATATTTAACCCTAAGAGGCTGCCACATTAAGTCCTACCACATCACTGGGAATTGAAGAAAATTCTTTCTAGGTCAGGCCAGAGAAGGGTTACATATTTATTTATAGGCTATGTGAAAGATTAATGAGAACATTAATTGTGGCCTATAAATCCACTACTGTCATATCTCTTGGTTTAAAAAATGGCATAGAAAAAAAGATTAGAAATAAGAGTTCAAAATGATCAGAGGTTATTTTTTTTTATATAGGAGGCCCAGCTTTATATAGGAGGTACCACAGTGAAAGAGTATTATTGTCAAGAAAGTAACATGGCTTATATAAATGACACTGGCTTGCCCCTGTGCAGAACTGGCTTGGAGCCTCTCAGCCGAAATAACTTGGGGCCTCTGTTGGCTGGGGAGGGTCCAGGACCCACATGCATAAGCACTGTTTGCCCTGTGTCTGTCCCTGATCCAGGCACATTTCATAGCGATCAACAAGCATACTGTAACACACTCAGATATCATCTGTATACCCAATGGCCAGTCATTTAGATTCTATGGTGTCAGGAAGATCAGATACATGGGATAAAATTGGTCACCTGACGGATCATCAACTGTATTTACGAACCCCCTTTTACTTATGTATTAAATAACAGCATGCCAACACTAATAGGTAAGTCATCAACCTAATGAGAGATGTGACAGTCTTGATGCATAGAGCTAATGGAGAACCACCAATGTAAGCCCAAAGCTAGATATCCACTTTTCCCAATCAAAAGGCCGGCCTTCTTTAAACACAACTTCTTTAAACACAACTTCCCTAATCACAACTCTACAGAAATTCAGAATTGAAGACTCCCTTTACATATGTGAATTCAGAATTTTAGAATGTCATGGAGACAGATGCAGTGTGAATGCTACAAATCTCAACAACTCTAAAATTAACCCTGGAAGCAGCATGAAACGCATATATGTCAACTAAAACTTTGATGACTTTTTCAAAGTTCCCAATATTTAAATTTTTTTCTGACATTCCTACCTGTTTATGCATATGTGCTAAGCTAAGCAGCCTACCTACAACACATTCTGCTGTCATTCAGGATGTACTTGTAGAACTGACTCTGTCAGTCAGAGTATAGAGAAACTAAAAACTCATAGTCCTACTTGTTAGGGTTGGTGTTTGAGTTGTTGAATACCGGTGTTCACAAAACAAATGAATGTTTTGAAGAAATAGAAATGCTGTTTAGATTCTCCAATTACCCTCTCAAATGCAGAATAGGAGAGTGAAAAAAGGAATTGGCTACTAAAAGCAAGAAGAATAGCACTTTCAGTCATGAGGAGCAATGTAAATATTACCAATGCACTTATAAGACAAGGAACACTGCAATGTTGTTATTATTCTTTGTTAGCTCCCGTCTTACCTTACAATGACTGAGGATTACAATGCCAGAATTTTTGTAGTTTTTCTTTTTCATTCTGTACTTTGGATTTATGCATTCCCATTGTACCTATAATGAAAACAGGCAATAATAAATTGATTATAAATGTAAATCAAAATACTGTTTGTAGGAATTTATCAGAACCAAAGCATTGCATAAATTAAAACACAAGATATTATTCAATGAATTGAATCCTTAGATTTCTCCTCTTTGTTTTCACAGGTGCCCCGAGACTGGGTTTATTGCTCACATTTAGTGACTGTGTTCTGTGGTGTCATGTTTTTGGGATGATGTTTTTAATTGAATCCCCCCACATCTCATGAATGTAAGTAAAGTGGATGTATGAATCCCTAAATACTCTTTAAGCCTAATAAATATATCTTGCTGGCAGTTTGTTTGAATATAGCTCAGTCTTGGAGATCACCTACAATATCCCTGAATGCTTTTACTCCTAAATTGGACTTGATAATACCTAATGATAAGCTAACTTGTATTCTTAACAATACGAGGGGGTGCTGAGAAGTTCCTGGCTTTGCCCCCTTCCAAATGAAATAGAAAAAT
The DNA here is from genome assembly GCF_032062135.1 of Pyxicephalus adspersus. Taxonomy (NCBI): domain Eukaryota; kingdom Metazoa; phylum Chordata; class Amphibia; order Anura; family Pyxicephalidae; genus Pyxicephalus; species Pyxicephalus adspersus. The sequence goes on along the minus strand of NC_092862.1, from coordinate 103,009,904 downwards.
GACTGTGGGGGCATATGACAGCCTAATATCCTAGTATGTAACTGTGCAAATATCAGGTCTTTGCGATTCCTAAAACTGTTTTTTCTTATAGTGAGAAGCTGTGATGGCAGAGGCACAAGCAAGTTTCATGTCGTTGGAGTTATGGGCCGTCATGAAGTTTTTGTTTCTCCAGGGAAAGTCAGCAAAGAACATTCACACTGAGATGTTACAAACACTAGGGGAGAAGTGTCCTTCCTACAGCACTGTCAAAACCTGGATATCTTGTTTCAAGACTGGGCATTTCACTGTTGAAGATGAGCCCCGCAGTGGGCGCCCCCCAACCCCAACTGTCCCGGCAACCTGCAATGCTGTCCATGAGCTGATTATTCAGGACCGGCGAATATCTGCAAAAAAGATATCCCAGATACTTGACATCACATGGAACCGTGTTGGGTTTGTTATCACCACTATCCTAGACATTCGCAAGCTTTCAGCAAAGTGGGTGCCGAAATGTTTGAACAGTGATCAGAAGAAGGAACGAGTTGAAGCATTTAAAGCCGTTTTGGTCTATTTTGAAGCTGCACAAGACTTTTTGGCTAGGTTAGTGACCGAGGATGAAACCTGGCTCCACATCTATGATCCTGAAACCAAGGAACAGTCAAAGGAATGGCGCCACAGCACGTCCCCACAGCCAGAAGTTCCAAACCTAGAAATCAGCCAAAAAAGTAATGGCATCCGTTTTCTGAGACAAAGACAGTATTCTGTTGATGGACTACCTACTTTTAGGGCTCTAGTATCACTGGACAGTATTATGCTAACCTCCTGGACCAGCTGAAGGAGGCGTGGAAAGTTGACCAAAAGGATCCTTTTTTGCAGGACAAAGCACCTGCGCACATGTCCAACGTTGTGGCTGCCAAATTGAACACCCTGGGTTTCCAATTGGTCCACCATTCTCCCTACTCACCTGACCTGGCACCTTCAGACTATTACCTGTTCCCGAATTTGAGGAAACACCTGAATGGGCAACATTTTGAGGACATTTCCGAGGTCAAAGATGCTGCTGAGAGCTGGTTTGTGGCCCAACCAAAGGACTTTTATTTAAACGGTCTGGAAAAGCTGCAACTACGCTGTACCAAGTGCATCAGTCTCAGGGGGGAATATGTTGAATAAATGTGTTATTTCATAACTCTGGCTCTCTTCTTTTTGGGCAAAGCCAGGAACTTCTCAGCACCCCCTTTTACTATGTCAAAGTTTAATGATACTTGGGGTTTTTGAATTGGATATTTAGCTCCTCCTATAAATTTTTAATCTCTTTGTTTTTCACCTTGTAAATATGAAACAGTCAAATTCATCAGGACTACTAATTTGACAGTATTGCTCCTGATCTGGCATATTTGTAATAACTGGACCATTAAGATGGTTCTTCTCAACTCTTCCAACTCAAAACTGCCTATCGATGCTTAAGTGTTTATACCATGTTATTTCCCTTTGGTACTTATTTGACTTTTATTTATTTTTTGTATTCCCCTCATGCCTATTTAATTTTCCCCTTTTACTAAAGCAGACTTTCACCAAACATCTACAACATTAAAACCATTAAAACATTAGCCCCTGTCATAAGGTGGGATATATTAGGTAGTAGGTGACCAGTCCGGAAAATATTGCGTAGGAAACAAGAAAAATGGGCAAAAAAAAATCTGTGCAAGTTTGACAAAAGACAAATTGTGATAGTTTGATGACTGGATTAGAGCATTCAAACAGCAGGTCTTATGGACTATTGCTGATATGGCAATGGCTTCTAACAAACCTGGACCAAGGCAGGACAACTGGTGAACCAGCAAAAGAATAATTGGTCCCCAACGCTCAATGATGCAAGTGGGAGTAAGGGGAAGGTTAGCAGTCTGGTCTGATCCTACAAAGGCTGCAGTAGCACAAATTGCTGAAATACCCAACATTGTATCAGAATACAAAATGGGACTGATTTATTAAAGCTCTCTAAGACAGGAAACATTTTCGTCAGTGAAGCTGGGTGATACGGCAAACCTGGAATAGATTTTCTAGTTGCTAGCAAATGTTTTGAATCCTGAACCAGATTTATTCCAGGTTTGCTCGACCACCCAGCTTCACTGATGAAAGTGTATCCTCTCCAGCCTTGGAGAGCTTTAAAATCAGACCCAGTGCTTTTTAAATCAGACCCAGTGCATCAAAGCTCACTAGACATGGGGCTGTATAGCTACAGACCAGTTAGTATGTCTATGCCATTCCTTGTCCACTGCTGAAAGTGCTGATAAAGGGCACATGAGCGCTCAAACCATCCTCCAAATACAGTCATACTGGTTACAGGATTATACCTGCATTATATTTGTGCATGTGTGGGTTGAGCGTAGGTAAACAAGATTCCCATGAATCATTGCACTGTGATTTCTGCCTTTGATGGGTCAATGAAAAAGATCTTAAGTTAACATGCTGCAATAATATGTTGATTACTGTTACATATTTGAGAACAGGTAATTGCTGGATCATTTGCTCCACTGGGGAAATAATTGCATTGGGGTTGATTTACAATTCTGTTTAGGCTGTAAATGTAGCAAACTGGATTACCACCTGCAAAGAATAAATTACCTAGTATATTGAATTAGGTTTTGCTGACATCAGCTATCCTATTTTTTATACATAAACCCATTGCTTTTATAGTTAAAAAAAAATTAAATATGCAAATCTTAAGATTTATGTTATGCTATTCACAGTCTCAGAAGTCTTTAATAAATTACATATTTATTATTAATAATAATAATAATAATAATAATAAAAATAATATTATTAATAATAATGATAATAATAATAATAATAAATAACATATTTTAGGCCAATATCATATGATTAACATCATATAATAATGAATAATGACTTTCTTCATAATAAAAAGGTTAGTGATTCAGATTAGTGATTCAGTATGTGCTTTACTGTCTGGGATTCCCTTGCTACACCTGGCATGCTGAAAGTCAATTAGTTTTCAAAAAGGACATTTTGTCCTACATTACTTCTTCACAAATCACAGCTGCCAATTTCCCCTTTTGCCCCAAAGCTCAATTATCGGTCTTGTGTAATGGATTTTCTGACTGAGGTAGCAGACAGACATGACAAACATGTATCAGGGAAATTCTAAGCCAGCTGTTCCTTTAACCTCAAGAGAGACTCTCTCTACCTTCAGTACACCATGTACGTACTGCTTACGCTAAACCACATTGCCAGATTGTCATTGTTATCTGTAACATCACACATTGATTTTGATTTACTTAGGGAGCACAAAATCTTCACTTAGATTACTGAATAAAGTGAAGTTGTGCTCAGATGATTACTCTACTGTGGGGATCACTGTGGGAAATGGGGGGCTACACACACAGAAAAAGACACCTAATGGGTAATCTGTCATCCCTTTGCTGGTTATTGTTTTTTGGAGTCATTGCCGAGGTTAGGAGACATGTTCTTTGACTGGACCAGAAGACAAAGCTAGTGGCCAGCAACCCAGCAGTAGAGGAGGAGGAAAGAGGGCAGTACTCATTCTATGTACAATGCATGGATAACAGTAGACCTCTGATCATCCCTCTACCAAAGGACCTGTGTCAGGCTGTCCTATCTAAACTTGTCATTTGTCTCATGATAGAGCTTGTTAGGACCTTAGCGGAAGGATTCAAAGCTTTGCCTGGTGCCCACTGATTTCTAGTTATGCTACTGGTTGTGCTGACTTGCAATTCAATGAAAAATATATTTTTAAGTTTTAGGTGTCAGATGTTTTTATATTTCCTTGCACTATCCCAAACCAAAAAAGGCTATACAGCTGTTTATCCCTTAACTCCTAGGCCCAGGCAGTTGAAGAACCTATCCTCTTTGCCTTATTAAAAAAAAAGGCATTAAACTGTCTCTGGTACATTTGTCACTTATATCTCCTGAACCTGAAATATTCATTGGTTTGAGTTAATCTGTAATATGAAGTGGTCAAGTGAAAATAATGATAACTGGGGTTTATAAATATTTAGTTAAAAATGAATATTTGTGTAGCTGCATTTAATATATTGATATGTAAGGCAAATCTAATACACATGATTGATTAAATGACAACTAAAAGCTCCTGTATGATGGTAAACAAACATTAACAGAAATTATTTCAAACATTTCTTTGACAAACTAACAGGTTTCAATATCCATCTAACATCCAATACATTATACCCACCCTCTTATAATAACAACATGGTAACATATGGTTATCTTACCTGCCTTCCTTCCATTGCACCTCTCATCTCCTTGAACGTTGTAGTGAACTCTCCAATAAAGTCATGTTTTCCATTAGAGTCCCAGTCCCAGACTATACACTGAAAATAAAAAATATTGACATAAGGTCCCATAGTAGTATACATGCATGATCCAATACTTGTTCAACTGCATAAGTTCAAGTAGTTAGCAAGAGTCTATTAGTCTGGGGAAATATATTTCTTCTCTAGGAGAACTCTACACATTGTTTGGAATGACTGACAATATAAATGCCATGAGGATTCACGTCTGTTATTGTGGAGAGGTATAAAAAGGTAAAGGTATCTAAAAGGTACATAGAAAAGATCAGACAAACAATGTACAGTAAATATAGTTATAGTAAATAAATGGTGGCACAGGTTGCAGCAGCTGTTAAGTTTTTGAGGAGTAGAGTGTTATCTAATCATGTGTATATATAATTATGTAACATACAGTTTGAAACAGTTGGTTTGTTGTCAAACACAATATGTTGCATATGTGTTAAAATGCATGGATTCTCATCATCAAGTATGTGGGTAGAATCACAAGACACTTTGTGTTTCAGGAATGGTATTTGTTTACTCCTAATGGGTCATGCTGACTATTTAGCTCCCAATCTACTGAGTGGAAAGTACAACCTGTAATCTATTTTTTGCAATTGAGACATCTGTGTTTAATAAGTAGACATGTTGTCCCTAACTTTGCCTAGTTATAGTTTTACAACCAGTGTTACTATAGATACAAAACAAGTATTTCAATCTGTCCTGTGTTGCCACACATTTTTGCCACCCTATATACAAATGAGATTAATTCCGAAAAACCTAGGTAACAAGAACTACAAAAGCTCACTCAGGTAATTACAATGCAAAAGAATGAGCTCCAACAATATACCTGTATACTGTGTCCCTATAGAAAAAAAAAAAGTATCTGTCATTACATTTTGTATTAGCACAAGCAGCAACAAATGAAACAATGTACATGTACATGCTTGCCAAAGCATGCATATTTGAATATGTGCTAACATTCCTGCAGCAAAGATTGTAAAATAAATACAATTACACCAAACAATCCCTTAGTTTGTATCATATTTTTACCATCACAGACATCTGGTAAATTATGTGATAGACATCCCATAATATTTCAGATTTACAATCAAATTACACCATAAGAACAAATGCATATCACAGTGCCAGTCTACACCAGGCACTTTATGAAATGTTTAACATACCGATTCCTGCTGCATTTGCATTTAAAACAATGGAGGCTTTTACTGGCACTCATAGGCATTTTTAGCAGGACTTCTGGAATCTGGAAGCCTTCTTTAATAAGGGGTTCCACAGATGTCTGTTAATCCACCCTTGGGAATGAACAGGGGCACATATTACCCTTTACATATTCCCTGAAAGGGAATAATATACTTATTAAATAATGAGACCAGATTTTAACATGAAAAATGTTTTATTTTTATTATATGTACGTGATTGGTGTAACTGTACTTACTTACTTTTATTACAGACTATCCCACCATGAAAGGAAGATTCCCACAGCTGCACTCTGACAAGAACACAGCCGTGGGACCCCCATACACTAGAGGGCAAATGACGACAAGTCTGCCAATTAACCTCTAGTGCTGATTGGCTGAAAAAAGGTAAACCCTGATGACACTTGAGCCATATGACAAGTACAAGTTTCTGATTAGAAGAGATATTACCGCATCCTGAAACAGTTGGCCTACATTATGTTCTTTTGAGGCCCATCACTCCCTCTTTGGACAATTGCAAGATCCAATATGGCAGACTGCCATTCATGTGCAGGAATTCATAAAATTTGATGTTACCACTCCATTAACTGTTTCAGGGAAAGACTCTAAACTGCTTACTGATACGTTCATAAGCTATATGTCTCCACCCATTTGGGACTATCCACTATACGTCATCTTGGCCATATACTAGTTAGAAATTTCCTTTTTAAGTCAGAACACTTTCTTGATACCAAAGTTGCTCTCTGCTGTCATTGCTACAATAAGTCTTTCACTGATTGGAAACGTCTCCTCCTTGATTGATCTCACCCTGGAGACCCTTACAACTTATGGTATTTGTAGAGTTGTGATTTTGGTTGTATGTTGAAGATTTTAAAAAAAGTTTACCATTTCTCAAAAACTAACTCTGTTTTAGTGTTCTTTTTCAGGGAAGCTTCCACCCACACCATCATTAACAGGTATTGTAATTTGTCCAAAATATGTGTAATGTGGGAGAGGATGGTGAGATTCAGTATTTGAATATTGCCATGCAACTAACCTAAATAGCACTTGATTAGGATGAGATACATATACTTGTGCTCGGAAGACAGCAAAAACGTTTGCCAAGTGAAAGGAAATTTGTTGACAATTTATCTCGTGTGTTTCCAAGAAAGTCCTTGACAATGGCTTTGAATGATAACCAAGCATTCTTTTTGACTTCTGACATTGTCCTGATGAAATGTTCATCTTTGATGAGCTGCCGAATCTGTGTACCATCAAACACACTGGCCTTTATTTTTTCAAATGACAGGCTAGGAAATGCCAAAATGAGGTACTTGAACCAGTCTCCTTCAGTTGGCAAAGCTTTAACGAACTGCTTCATCAGACCCAGTTTCATGTTCAGTGGCAGGAATATAATATTCTTTCTATCAACAGGTGGCTCATGTAGAATGTTTGGATCACCTGGTTTTAGGGCAGATCTTGGAGGCCAATTCCTTTCCACCCAATGCCTCTCACGAGCTCTGCTGTCCCACATGCACAGATAACAGGGATACTTGGTGTATCCACGTTGCTGACCAAGAAGGAAGCATACCATTTTAAGGTCAACACAGATGACATAATTGTGTTGGTGATATTGCAACAACTCAATGACTCTCTTTATGTCTTCATATTTTTTACAAAGAGAAACTGAATGACCAATTGGGACTGACCCAAATATATTGCCATTGTGAAGGAGGACACATTTTAGGCTCCACTTTGAGCTATTGATGAATAGTCGCTATTCAATTGAGTTATAAAATATAATTCCCAATTCCTCCATTAAACCAGGTATGTTATGGCAATACCCAAAGCCACTGTCAGTTCTAAAGTACTGCAGAAATGCAATTTCCCTGGTTCGAAAGTATGATACCTTCATTCCTTTTTCAAGTAGGTTTTTCTCATGCAGTCCTGATGCTAGGAGTTCTGAAGTCTTTTTCAATAGTCCCAAACCACGTGCCAAACCACTCAACTCATGCTGATCCAATTCCTTACGAACAGAGTCCTCTTCAATTTTAAACTCTTCATCATTGTTGTCACCTAGTTCATCACCATAATCATGTTCTTCAAGAGAGGGTAGTGTAATCAAAACCGGCACTGGGATTTCATCTGAATGAGCCACTGGGTGTATAGCTGATGGTAGACTAGGATAATCTATGTTACATTTATTTTTCCTGGTATATCCTGAAGTTTTCATTATACAAAAGGACCAGCCACTGAAATGATCTCCTGGCTCTCGACAGACCATAGGTATACCAAATGGCATCTTATCATATGTTCCCCTTACGAGGGGCTGAAGACCTATTTTGATCACCAAGTTCATTTTTTAAATATGCCAAATAGGCTTGCTTTACAAATGTGCTGATGTTCGCCCCTTGACTGGGAATGGTAAAACTGCCACAGATATAACAAAAAAAATCAGGGTTGTTTAGGAATTTATGACGAGAAACAGCAGAGCCAGACATGATCTGAAAGAAAGGAAATATGTGTGTAAGTAGAAAAATAAATTTTCCTTATTCACTACATAGAGATGCGCACAACCTCTGACCGCACTGTCTTGCGTGTAAATGAATAGCCTATACAAATCCACGCTATAGTAATCACATTAATATAAGCAGTAGAAAAAAACCTGACGTGATAGAAGAAAACTAACCACTTTCAGAATCAGCATACAAGTCAACAAAATATTTGTTCAAAATTGTTTTCCAGCGTTATTGAATATTCCAAGGTATCACCAACTGCGTCCTTCTCTTCCTCATTCTGATCTGCAGCCATCTTGACTGTCTGGGGCGGGATGATGTAACTCCCATGCACTTATATTATTCAGTCCTGACAATCACAGGGGGAATCAGGTTGTATGGGGTATTTAGGAAAGTAAGAATGCTTATTGAGAAGGACATTGTCTGTCAACTTCTGCAATAAAGCTCTAAATGGTTGCGGATTTTTAAATGTAAACCTATTTTTGCTATAATATTAAAGATGTAAATTCCTCATTGAAAGTAAATAGACGAGTATTTCAGACCTACTGTTTTAGCTTGAGTACTCTGCATCCTACCTTCTATGTACTATAGAAAAATTACAATAAAAAAAACAAATTCTGCTAAATGAAAATTCTTTTTGAAAGTGGGGGTTTATGCCCTCATGTATGATCTAGTAACTTTTTAATAGTCTTCCTGGTATTTAAAAGATCATGGGGACACAAGAGTTGCCATCCTTTCCTCCTGTTGTCTAGCAATTTCATTTTGTGATTGTATCTGGACATTTTTCACTGCACTCACCACAGGAAACATAGATTTAGGTACACAATTTGATTATACCCAACATCAAGTTTATCAGGAGTGCATTTCAAACTTGTTTTGCAAACTGTTCGTATTTGCTATTTATTGGTTTCATCATTAAAAGGCATAGAAAATCATTTGTTGTCAACCGTCCTTGGACATTCAGGTTAATATTTCCTAGAAAATTTAACCTTAAACATATTAATTTTTTAAGCTTTGTTCTGTGTAATCTACAGCTTTTTTGAATTTGAAACAATTTATTTTTTATTTTAAACCTAATATATATTTATTCTAACTATTTAAACTTATCTGGGATGTCTTAAGTCATTTCCTACACTATCTAGCAAACTAAACGTTTAATCCATTGTTTACTATCCTATTGCTAGTGGATAACTACTGAAAATGTAATTAACTGACTTATATCAGCTGCTCCCCTGAACATGTTAATAATAATTTTTTTTTTACATAAAATTATATATATTTTTACCCTTGCATCCCAAACCAGCACTAGTACAGTGGTTTTAATTTTATCCACAATCAGTAATAAATTCAGTATGTCCTGAAAAAAGCTAAAAATGTATAGTATCAATAAACTTTCACCATGCAATCCACAGACCTCTATTCAGTCCAGGAGGTAGAAGAGGTATGCACCCAATAACAGCTGGCATGTCCAGAAGGAAGGACACTAGCAATAAAAATTGGCTGCATAAATAAAGGTACAGCTGCTGTCTATTTTATTTAAAAATATGTTAAAGAAGTAAATAGTAAACTGAAAAAGACAAAAAAAAATCCAAAATAGCTACAAGTATGTTGGTCCATGTTGCCTAAAACTTGCAATATTTCACACATAATAAAATGATTGGTTGTTGTGATTCATAAAACAGGGTTGTACAACACAAGAGGACAGGCCAAAATTTGAAAACTGGATTACTTAACTCTTTTAAGGTCTTCATAACATGGAATCTTACTCACTAATGATGACCCTCAATCAAATGGCAACAATCCCATGTTAGGTAATGTTTTGATTGCAATAATTTACAGCAACAAAATGTACTGTCACTGTTACTGAACTACACCTAGGTAAATATCTAGGTTCAGGGATTATACAATTTATGCTGATTTACTATTAAAACATAAACATAGGACAATATGCAAAAACAAAGAAGACCCCACCTAAGATCAGAAGAAACTAAAAATGGCTAAAACTGGCATGAGATTTGAAAACTGAACTTAACAGCTCAGTTTAGCTGGATCCAACCCACTCATGATTAATTGCCTTTCTGCATTTTCGTTGGGGGACAGCAGTAGCCACCTATGTAATTTATCATAAACTTTCAAGTGATAAGGCTGTACAGGGATATATCATTTATACGCAGTCACAATGAATGAGGAAAAGCAGCCATCACTCCTGTATTCTACAAAAATCAATCAATTTCAAGCAGACATCTCCAGAGTAAGACAGGATAAAAAAATTGTTATGAGTACAATAGGGACCCATTTCAGTTCATCCCAGAAAGCTGAACTGATCTATTATGTGCTGGTTAACAAGGTATGAAGGGCATAAATCCTACCTGCACATTATTTCCTGTGTTTTTAACACAGATCTTGAAAAGGTTAAGTCAGAATTATATGCTCATCCTCATGTACTAAGTACAAATCATTCCCTCTTGCATGAATAATTTTTTATATGAACATGAAAAGGGCTATTTTTAATCAGAACCATCTGGATAGTCTTACACACCTGTACACATAAAATCACAGATTCTCCAGAGATCATTTTCTTTTCTCTTATTAGGAAAAACAGAGAACAGCTTTACGGAGGCAGTTTACATTTGGTACAAGGGTTGCAAGCTAACATAATGTCATAGGCAATAAATTATTGGTAGACCATCAGTCAGAGCTACTAAGCATCATTGGTCATTCTAAAAAGTGAAAAAGAAGGGAATTGTTTACCTTTTTGGTATGTTTTCTGGCAATGATTGATATTATTATACAATTCTGTCTTTGTTAAGTAGATTTATAAATCTTTTTTAGGGTTAGGCATGTGCAATGAAAATCAAATGAAAGGTCCATTTTTTCAGAATAAATGAAACTCAACCTTGAGAGCTTGTAGGTGTTTTGGGCATTGAAAGGAACATAAATTCATAAGAATCAGAATGCTAAGCTTTGAAACGATTTCCTTATTTGAGAGTCATCCAGGCTTAGACAGTGAAGTCTTTTGAAAGGTTTGCTTAAAGATTATGCAGCTTGTGTAGAGAAAACCTTTTTCCAGTTTGAAATAAAATCAGTGCCACGTATAATATAAAAGAACATATCTTAAGCATCCCTTGCCTTTTTGTTACCTTTAAAATGATTATTTGATAGAAACAAGCAGCCGCATCTAAAGGGTGTTGTGAAAGTTTATTTCATAAGTACATTTATATATGAGCAGGAAAAGAAAGTGTGTATCAAAATCTACTTCTGAGGCCTCTAAAAAAACAAAGTATATGCTGATTAACCCAATTGATAAGCAAATCATTTACATTCAGAAATCAAACAGAATTTGTAAAGAAAATTATTTGTATTATAAAAAATAGGAAAGTAGGCAAGATATACATCCTACTATTAAAAGACAAGAACAAGCTAGACTGCTGTACATTTTTACATTTTTCAAATTTTTAGACTTTGAGCCTTTAGTTCTACATAAAAATCAACTTCTAGAAAATTTAGATATACCAGAGATTGACCAGAATTCAATAAATCTGATAACCACAAAAGTTAACCACTTGAGACATTCATAGAGGACATGCAAAGCTGAGATTAACAGTTTCTCTTGCTAATTGCCTTGAATTAGAATTCTAAATAGAGCTGAGATGACTGAACACAGGGCAGAATTTTAATTGCTATTGATCAAAGTCACAGTAACTTTAATGAGTCAAACAAAAGAGGGGTTATTCAGTGCTTGTATTTCATTTAAAAGGTCTACTAACTGTATCTTGTAGAAAGACATATGTTTCCAGACCTCATTATCACTAGACGAAAATATTCTTCATTTTGCAAATCTATAGTAGTATGTATTTTAATCTTTGGGCACTTAGCTTTTAATAAAAACAAAATGATAGAAATCCTCATAATAAAATCTATCCACAGATAAAACGTCTTTCCCTGTAATACCCTGTGACAGAGGGATAGAAAGTGAATGGGAATTACTCAAGCGATGATGCAGTCTGAAAAAAATGATAGATATTTTAAGTCCTTTTGGATATTAAAGTCACATTTGTGTTACCAAAACTGGCGTACCATCCCTCTGTAAAAATAAAAAGATATGATATCTTGAAGGTAGTGAAGGAAGTTTTGGATAATTTCACTTTCTTTCCTCCCCATGCACATTAATATAGAAGGAAACAGAAAATGGTTAGGTAGCAACTTGAACAAAATACTTAATTGTAAAACAATATGGAAGTATAGAATATGGATTTATTGTCCACTCTTCTTCCCTGGCTGGGTAGCAGTCTGCTACATAGATATTTCTAAATTACATCTTCCATAAAATCAAATGCTGTACAGTAGTGTTGGTTGAATATCTACCTATTCGATTCGACAGCTATTTGATCGAATAGAGGGATATTGTTCGGGTGATCGAATGCTGAATTCGAACACCAAATAATATCAATAGTGGAAAAATTCAGGTTATTTTTCGGGATTGTGAAGAAGTGCAAGAGCAATCAGGGGAGCAGAGCTGACAGCTCCGCTCCCCTGATTGCTCTTGCAGCCCTTTAGTAGTTGTATGTGTTCTTGGATAGAGTTTCTTTATCCAAGAACACAGGAGTCCTGTCTTACTGAATATAGAAACCCCATCCAGGAATAGGGATAGTGCTCCCTGATTGGCTGAGGAAAGCTTTCCTCAGCCAATCAGAGAGCACTAGAGGTTTTGAATAGGGAAATGGTTAAATGTCCCCATTTAACCTCTAGTGCCACAGATCGCACACTGTTCTGAATGAATGTGGCCGCATTCATTTAGAAGATTGGCTGAGGAAAGGAAAATCCTGATGACGCCTGAGCTGTCATCAGGGTTTACCTTTCCTCAGCCAATCACAGAGCACTAGAGGTGATGAATGGGGAGACTTGTCCTCATTTAACCTCTAGTGCCGGGGGATCCCACACTGACAGGAGGATTCCTACGGCTGTGCAACCGTGGCAATCATCCTGTCATTGTGGAAATATCTGTAAAAAAATAAAAGTTAGTTACACAAATCACACACATTCAGTGAATTAGTTTAACATAATTTTTTTTTTTAACACATTTTTTTTACACACGAATTTGCTCAGTCAAATCTTGTGTTTTTCACGTTGAGTCTACCTGAATTCGAACAGCCATATTCGGGTCGAATACAAGGACAACCCAAATTCGAACACCAACACTACTGTACAGTCCTCCATTTCTACATATGTGCATCCAATTCTTTGTGGAGAATTTTGTTTATTTTACATAAGATTAACTGATAGAAGGGGAAAAATACTGCCTCTAATATCTGTTTCTGGGCAAACATCAAATGTAGGACTGAACACTTTGCCTGTTACCAAAATATTGCCCATATTTTGACATCTGAATAAATTAATAAAATCTTTAAAGCAAATATATACAAAAACACTTTGCGATTCTGAACAATTAATAAACTTTATTGCCAATGAAAAGAAGCTTTTTTGGGGCATCAGCAAATTGAAGCATGGTTACATCTTACATCATGGTCTTGGGAGATTCATACAACGTGCTTAGAGAACTTAGGCTGCCCAAGTGTAATGCAGATGTCAAAGTAAAGTGCTATATTTCTAAAAGATCAAAGGCTCTATTTATAAAGCAGGGATTCTTACATTCCTTCAAACATTTCTTAGTGGGAATCAGTTACTGCTATTGAATATGGAACTGAAAAATTCCCACAAAGGAATGTTAAAGCGAATGTGTGATTCCCTGTTTTATAAATAGAACCTGTCCCATGACAATGGTACAACAGATGGGGTTTGTGCTGAACTTTCTGAATACTGTAGGTAGCCGATTATAACTGGGTGACCAAAAGATGTATCAAAAGCTTTTGTAACTATGAGATTTGTTTTTGAGGTTAAAAAAGTATTTGTACGTTTTTAAAAAAAAAAACAACAATGAATATGACAATTTGAAATGCATGACCAGTGCTTGCTGTAGTTCTAGCTTGTAGATTGCTAATTCAGTACGCTACTGCCCTTTGCTAATGCTATACCAATAGGACAATAAGCAAAGACATAGAAGACCCCACTTATGATCAGAAGAAACTAAAAATGGCTAAAACTGGCACGAGATTTGAAAACTGAGATTTAACAGCTCAGTTTAGCTGGATCCAGCCCACTCATAATTAATTGCCTTTCTGCATTTTTGTTGGAGACAGCAGTAGCCACCTATGTAATAGGTGCTAATGGCCTTTGCTAAAGGCTGCTCTTGCACCTCTCACTAATTAATACCAAATAATAGAAAATGTAATAGCAGGCATCTTTATTCTGGTGATCTGCTGTAGTCATGGTGGATAGAAGTGCCACTACAGTTTTAGGGAGGTGTTTGCCATGTAGAAGAGGTATTTAATCAGCAAACATGCTGCTAACTGAATGTATTTAATATGTGTCCAACAAGCAATTAAAAGGTCATTATTGTGTAATGATATGCTCTGGTAAGCAAGCATTTTTCTAATTAATATCTGTTGTTTTCTGGCTATGAAACACATACTGTATCATGACTGATGGTTTATAATTAAACATAAATAACAAGATCAATAACATTTTTTTAGGTGGGGGGTAGTTCTACCTGGCAATACTAAACTTGTAAATTACACACAAAGCAGCAACAAAATTATTATCCTCAAGAACCTCAAGAACTTAATATACTAGTGTCTGATTATCTGCTATTATTTTAGAATGAGAAATATATAAATGTCTATAAATGCACCAAATGCAGGTAAATCCTAATAACAAGTAAACGGTAACTAAACCAAAAAAACAAAAATTTAATATTTTGCAGCTTCATCTCTGGATATAGTGGCTGCATTAGTTTTTTTTTCTATAGGCTATATACATAACTAAAACAGAAACATCTTGTTGATCTTGCCAAAAATACAATTTGTTACTTGAGCTGAACAGAAAGCAAAGTCAAGCTTATATTTGTTGTGTAAACTACAAATCCAATCAGCCCCCTTATGTAAAGATGAAAAAAGGCAAAACATGTTTTCTGTACAGTCTGGGATACTAAAGCCACTTCCATACTTATGGTGCAAAACTGTATTAGCCTTTCATGGGCACGTGGAAAACTGCCGTTGTGTGCCTGAGAGTGGCAAACTGAACCATAGGTAAACCCATTTGTTTGGAGAGGTTCTTTTGGCCATGCATATGTTGCCTGTACAACTTTTTCTATATCCAGTATGATCTTGAATTGAGAACAAACATAGACATACCGTGTTTCCCCGATGATAAGGCAGGGCCATCAAATAAGACAGCCCCCCCTTTTCATCCCCCTGAAAATAAGCCCTAGAGCATATTTTGGCCTTCAAAAAAAAATAAGACAGTGTCTTATCATCGGGGAAACAGGGTACCTGCTGTCACTTCCTAGCTTACTAATATATATCTTAAGAGATTGGTAAACAGCTAGGGATTCACATGGATAATGATATGTAAACACCAAATATTAATTTATTCTTGTCAGCATACAAAGCATATATATATATATTTATATTGGGTATTTGCTTTTACATGTTTTTTTATTTTATTATTTTTTATTTTTTTTAATGACAGACTATACAAATAGATGTAACACCAAAATGCTTTACCTGCCCTTCATTTTATTTGAATTGGAGGAACCAGTGACAGCTAAAAAACCTACAATCTCAGAAGAAAAAGCGTAGGATTGCACCAAAAGTGTGTGGTTTATAAACTCCCTGCTCGTATAACACATGCAAAACAAATATATCATAAGAGATGGATGTACAGATGTATATTCAGCTACACCGTCAGCAGGCTGTTGTTGAGGGGTTGCTACCTTGGAACTTCAAATTCTTGCACATCTGTGTGCCTAATACATTCTTAGGGTAGTCTGTTTGAAGACCAGCCAAAACTGTAATTATTTTTTTTTCTGGATAATGTACAGTAAATAGCCCAAACAACCTAAAGCTCACTCTGGGCAAGTGTAACAAATAATATCTCCAGTCTTCAAGTATAATTGACAACCCAGACATAATGGGCCTGCTTTAATAAAGCTCTCCAAGACTGGAGAAAATAGACCATCGTGGGTGAACGTGGATGATCCAGCTAACCTGGAATGGCTATAGTCCAGGATTGAATAATTTGCCAACTAATAGCAAATCATTTTTAAGAAATCCATTCCAAGTTTAATTGGTCTCCCAGGTTCTCCTATGATAGTCTATCTTCTCCAGTCTTGGAGAAATTTATTAAATCAGGGCCAAAGTAATATGGGTATGTCACCACGGCTCCCTGCACTTGCATACAATAAAATAGAAAGCAGTGCTGCCTCACTGAGGAAACTGAAGAAATCCTGAACCAGTGTTTTTATAAAGTACGTCCAATACCTTTACTTAAGCCTAGCAAATGTGCAGAATTGGTAAACCACTGAAGATGGATTTCAAATGTATTATACAAACTATGGGTAAAATATTCAAATCCACATTACTAAACTAGGTCACAAAATTGTTGTATATGGATGATCCAATATTTAAAAGCATTGGGTACCATAGTTTCCTCTGATTATACAAAACAAAATATTCTGGTCAGTTAAATGCAGTGAATGCATTTGGGAATATTTAAGGGGCCCATATAAGAAGTGGACCAAAATGAGGGTGTAGGGGTTTCAGTATTTTTTAGGGACGGTTTATGAATCTCTGAAAACTTTCTGCCATATAAATATGTGTACTATTTTTCAAATAATTACCTCCATAACTGGACAGAACTGCTCACTAATGTTGTTGTTAAGCTTTTTGCTGTTAAGATTTTTGGAAGGATTTCCTGTTGTTCATGATATTAGATTGGGTTTTTATAAAACGACATTTCAGAAACGGATTTATTGCTTCTTATTAACAGCGCCAAAATAGCAAATCCCAATTATAATAAATATTTCAGGCATTTTCTAGAAAGAGCATTGGTTACACTTATAATTATGATAAACTGTTAGGAATATTTTGCTAGGCTTGTAATGGTTGGGGGGATACATTTCCTTTAAAGTGGAAAGAGAATTTATTATACAGCTTGGCATATTCTTTCCAGACAAACCAAGAAAGATTTATATGCGATCGTAACCCCATCTGATTGATCTGGACAGTTATGCAAGATGTTTCTGGATAATATTAACAAATAAAAAAAGACAACCTTTACCTAATTTTTTATATATTATCAGAAAAAAATTCTTCTTCTTAAAAAAGAACTATTGGCAAGTCCTATATTAATAAATCTTTGAATATATAACCTGTATACACGATTACACTGAAGATTGAATTTCAAATTTTACATTTGCAAAAACTGAACCTAAAGAAAAGTTTTCATGCCCTCTTGTGTATAGGAGCTATATGCCCTTATATATTCCTCTGTATACAACTACTACAGAGTTATAAAATGGTAATTGTGTTCTATTAATACAGTTACTCAATTAACTGTTATATTAGCAAATAATTTAAATTACATACTAAGGGTAAGGTGTGCGTTCAAGCCTGCTTCGAGTTCAGGTCAAATCCTACTTGTTCACTGGGCCCGACTCACTCTGATAGATTGGACCAGGACAAACCTATATTCTACAGTGGTCAAAATAGTGCAAGAAAACTTGTGTGATGTCAGGTATTAAACACTATCAATAATATGATTGAGGTTTACAAGCACAATTACATCATCCGTGTCATATAGAAGCTCAATATGTCTGATGTATATTTATATTTCAGGTCAACTTAACTGATGTTGATTTACTTTCGGGGAAACAAATCTTATTTTGAAAAATCATAATTATATACTACGCTTTTATTTCAATAAATATTTTTCTATGGCGTGTGCACTAAAAATATTTAAATGATACTCTCTTTAAAGCAGGCCTCCAGTTTTTATGAAAACCCATCCAAGAAACTTCTACACTCTGTGGATTGCAAATAGGGGCTTATAATTGCTGTATGAAGAACTATGCCTGAATAAAGGTCTGGTTTAAATTCTAAGATATAACCTACACTTTTGTTTTTACAACAGTTACAACAGTATGGGGTTTTCTTTTATTGTAAAACCAGAACTGTCACCACTCCACAGGGCAAAGTGGTGGACCCACTGTGTCACCAACCCAGGAGGTGAAGACGTGCATGGGGCGCAGGGTCTAAGCAGTACCCTGGTCTTCTCCAGAGCCTCTAGGTGTGGTTGTTGTGCGGCAAGCTACTGCCAGGTTGCGGCCCCCGTGCCCGCCAAGGCAAGTGACTGCTAACTAACAGAAACCAAAAACGTAGTGCCAGAGCCAAATCCAAAAGAGTAGTTGTAAAGGTCAGGGCAAGCAGCAAACAAGAGTTTTCAGGAAACAAGCCAAAGGTTAGGACAGGCAGCAAACAGGAGTTTTCAGGAAACAAGCCAAAGGTCAGGACAGGCAGCAAACAAGAGTTGTCAGAAACCAGGAACCACAAGGACCGCCTTTGTCCAGGCAGCTTCCTGTTGCCAGGTCACTTCCTTAAAAAGTTATGTGATGAGTGTAAGTCATGTGAGCTGCAGACACCAAACCCACCAGCAGAGGGAGTGC
This sequence comes from Pyxicephalus adspersus, assembly GCF_032062135.1. NCBI lineage: Eukaryota > Metazoa > Chordata > Amphibia > Anura > Pyxicephalidae > Pyxicephalus > Pyxicephalus adspersus. The sequence continues at coordinate 102,991,321 of NC_092862.1, read as the reverse complement.
TGGTGATGGGAGAGCCTCAGGTATTGTTTATATGGCTTGCAGCTGATGGTGTGCCTCTGAGGAAGACCCTAGTCTTCTGAGGTAAGGAAGTGGCTAATCGAGTATCACATGACCTGGACCAGGAAGTGTTCAGAGAGTTGGATCCAGAAGCAGAGATGGTGCAGGCAGCAGGGGACTACAAGGTGGTTGAGCCAGAAGGAGGCACAGATGCACTAGAGATGCGGGGATCTGTTACAAGAACCCTTTCCAGATATGCTGTATGGGTGGCTTTGAAAAGGGGGGGCAGGACTCCTTTCCACATCTTCTTCCCCAATATGGATGAGGGCTTTCTTGGGGTGTCTCCTTTAGTACTGGTATGCTACGATAGTCCTTTCAATAAATAAAAACACAGCACATCTTTATTTATATCCTTAGAAGTAATTTAAGGTCACTCACATCATCCAGCAATGTAATCCAGTGTCAATCATGATGAGCAACATTAACCCACAGTGCTAAATGACAGATCTCCAACGTTGTGCTAATGGTGTAGGTAATCTCTGCTGTTTCCTCAGAGTCCAGAAAATCTGTCATTCAGCTGTTAGCACAACGCCAGAGATCTGCCATGTAGTGTGATGGATTGCATCATGCTAACATTGCCATTCATCATTTGTTGTTTTTCAAGATTGCTGCGAGATTACATTGTTGTATAATGTTACTGACCTTGGATTACTCAGGATATGTAAATAAAGGTTATTTTTAAAGAATCAATAAAGATGTTAAGAGTACTGCCACTATTTAAAATTACCTATTTTGGGTATGGGTAAGAGTTACTATTGTAAGATGTCTGGTTTCTGGAGGCCCATCAATGAATGTAGCTTCCAATGTCCACCAAAGGTCTCTCAACAAACCCCCACATCTATTTTTACATTTACTAGATTACAGGTACTATACAACTTTTACATTTACTAGATTACAGGTACTATAATAAAGCTGTATCCTGCTGTATAAGGCACACAAAAAATCTGGCAAACTGCATTTTTTTCTTGCATTGGTATAGAGATGGGCAAATGTACCTGTTTACCGATATCTTTTATCTGACAGAGTTTTCCTTTTAGACCTAAAAACAGGATAAATCAATATGCAAGATTTGACTTTTTTAGACTCCAATTGGGTTGTAAATGAGAATTTCAAAGAATGTTCACTACACCTAGCAAGTCTTGAACCTAGGCACACCCTTGCATCACTATTACTTTTCTCTTTAGAGCCAGTTCAAACAAAGTAATAATTTTTGATATGGATGGAGCTCGGTAGAGCTTTTTTTTAGCATATTTAGAATCATTTAAAATGTTTTGAATACCCCAATGTGAGTTCTTTTAAATTCCTACCCACCTGGGGGATATTTAGTGTTCTAAGCATCTCTATATGTTCCACAAAGTACTGGTATATTCCTCATAATGTAAAACAAATAACAATAAAATAGGCAAGGTAGGCACACACTGATCACAGCAGGTGTGCATACGCTGGAACCAGTAAAATGAAAGAAAAGTTGCATAAAAGTAAAAAATAGAGTTACTGGATTAAAAGTAGTTTAAAAAATAAAAACACAAAGATGTACTTACAGACTTAAAAAAAAAAAACCTTTATTTTATGTCCCAAGAAGTAAATCCATTATCCCTCACATTAGTCGGCGATGTAAATCCATGATCAATTATGACAACCCAATGGGAGATGATGGTAACTTGTTGATAGGGATCCCTTGTAGTATTTTTGCAGAACTCATGGAAATTTGTTCGAAAATACCTGTGGACTTACTTCCAAGGATATAAATTAACTGGTAAGCATGTCCTGGTGTTTTATTTTCAAAAAATATTTTTTTTCCAAGATGTGCAAGTGTGGGTTTCCACTGAGGAGGCTTATTAAAGGTTCAACCAACACAAACCATACCTCTAATGAAGGACCCACGGTGCAGGTGATAGGCTTACATATTATTCCCAAAATACAATGATTTTGTCTGTTTTGGTCTTTTGGAGAGCAAGTGAACAAATGCATTTTAAATGCATTTAGGTGGCATTAGGAGATTCTTTGCGAGCTGTATGATTTTTTTGTTATACTTTAATATTTTATCAGCAAATAAAGTGATTTTAGGTGGCAATTCATAAATAAGTTTTTCGATTCTGTAGATAATCCTACCATTCATAGAATATGACGCCTACCATTTCTAATTTCTTATTCTGCAAATGCTCCTTGTCTGGCCTTCCTGTTGACCTAATTCTTTAATGTACTTTGAATCACTGGCCCAAAACAAGTATGTAGATCAAGAATTCCAACTTCATCTCATACTTTTTAAATTGCATGCCACTGTCAGGTTAGTGACTCGTAAAGTATAAGTCAGGGACAGCCAGTCAAAAGATTTTTTTTTTAATAATGTCAGCAAAAGCAGACCCTAAATATCTCTTGATTAGGGTTGCTTTTAAACTGTCACTCTTTTTTGTATAAAAACTGTATGAATTAAACCATATTTAGTGGCATATCAGTATCCTCCTATATCACAGGATTGTATGTTTCAGAAGGAATGTGTAATGAGGTCTTTAAGCACCAACTCATCTACACTACACTGCATTTTTTCTAAATTAGATTAATTACTTTGACCTAAGACTGCATGCCATTTTTCATCTAATTAAAACGCGGTATCCTGACTACATTATGCAGTTTGGAAAATTGCTTGGTATGCTACACAGTTCTAGGCAAAAATTAAGTCTGCTTCCTTGGGTTAATTATCATTACTAACAGAACTGGAGAAAAAAATCAAGACATTCCTGCTTCAGTATTGACAAAATAGTGGAGAAGTTTGTTAAAAAGACAATTTCTTCCATTATAGTTTGGGTGTTTTGTTACAATATACTAAAGCAAACAGTTTTTTACAATCCTATACAAATACAATTTGCATATACATATGAATGGGAGCGCAAAGCCTCCCGGGATACCTACCTCAGGCATCCCGGGAGGCTTTTGGTCGCCTTGGTTTGCCTATCTCACATATGGATGCGCAGTGAGATTGGCAATTTTTTTTTCATCTTACGTCACCCGTTCTCACGCCAGGGTTGGGTGACGTAGGAAGAAGAACAGGAAGAAGAAGGGAAGATGGTAGTGCCCAGAGTGCTGGCTCCGGGATAAATGCCAGGAAGACGCGGGACCCGATGCAGGGCACCCCCGGAGCAATCAGACTGTCTGGCGGGATTGAAGGTAAGTGTATTTTTTTTTTTTTTTGCGAATGGGTTTAGTTCCTCTTTAAGTATTATGGCCTAAACCAATGTTTCTCAACCAGGGTGCTGTGTAACAGTAGGGTCCCTTCAGAGGATGCTTGGGGTTCCTTGAACAATAAGCAATTTAAAGTCAAATTAAGTGACACTAATGATCCTTTTGGTTATCAGTAAGGGTAGTATTCGTCCCACTGGCCAGCAATGTAAGAAGTATTTTTCTTATAGACCACCACACTGACATACTATGAGGTGTGGATTTAGTAATTTCTGGCAGGGGTTCCCCAAGACTTGAAAGTTATTTAAAGGTTTCCCTTATGCTAAAGGGATGAGAAAAGCTGGACCAAACTATAGCTTTAACTTGTATTACTGTAACCAACACTGACACCAGTGAAGTTGCAATAGGTGATACTATTTTGTCGTAGGGAGTAAAAATCACCAATGCTCAACTTGAAGGATTCAACTTTAATCTAAAGTATTTAATATTTTGTGGGGAATAAATCAATTTTGATAAGCCAACAATAGTTAATAATGAGCCTTTAACTAAGAGGAATTAATTGACCTACACTCCTGCTGGTTGACAGAAAAGATCAGATTTCCATTAAAAAAAACACATAAGCAGAGTTTACCTTTAGTGAAAACCACACATATTCATTTTTAGGTATACACATATGTCATTGTACATTTCATAGTCACATGTACCTTTTATTTTTAATTATAAATGATTTCAGTCATTATTAATAATAATAAAGTCGCATGTATCTTTTATTTTAAATTCTAAATGATTGTAGTCATTATTATTACTAACAGAAATAAGTACTATTTAAGGAGCACATTTGTGAATATCAATCATTATGTTTTTTATAAACTAGCTTATAATTTAGGTTGATGTCCTTTTATACTCATTTTAGAGAAAGTGTCAGTTTAGTAGACATCAGCACCAATGAATAATACTATCAAGATGATTTCTTGCAAGGGATAAGTGCTTTAATGATATTATAATTAATGCACACGGCTGCATTCGTCTTCATCTGCCTTTCTGAAAAGTAATGGAAGTAGGAACCTTTCCAGATGTTGTTTAGAACCTTCATTCAGTTAATTAAACAGTCGTCATTCTAGCAACACTAGAATATGAAATGATGAATTGTCAAATAGTGAAAGGTAAATGTCGCGAATGGATAATTATGGACCAGCTACAAAATTATCTACAGCACACAGGCATTTCACAGCAATCATTTAGAAAAGCCATTTCAAAACCCCAGTCCTATTTCAAAGCAGTTTATGTATTTATATCAGAGAGTATTATTGCTATTTACGCTTTTAAATAGGAATCATCCTTCAGGACTTTCTGACTTTTGTGGTGAAAACAGAGGCCTTCAACTCCATTCTTTAAGGGCTAGGATTTTCATGGATTCCTATTATTTCTCTAAGAGATCGCAATGAATCAAGTATTGAATTATTTAAAAAGAAAGAATTATTTTTACAAAAATCCAGCTTGTATGTGCCCTGGGGGACCGGAGCTGAGCACCCTCATTTTAAAAGAAAAAAAACCCAGTTTCAGCCAGATTTTTCGATAGGTTTTGGGTAGAGATTGAAACTTTCATGTTTTTATTGCAATATTGAAAACTAGAAGTTTATATTTTGTCTAGCGAGATATAAACTTGCTTTCAAAAAACAAGTATGAATTTAGATAATGTTTTGAAGAAGATTGCAAATTATTTCTGTATATGTCCTGTGGTAGTTCATTAACAGTTATCATAAACTTCCCAAAAAAGCCAAGGTTCAATCTGTGCTCTTTATTAGGTCCTATAAAATGTTATACTGAAAACATTAAAATGAAATTGTAAAATGAGATTCTAACTTTGCCTTAATATATGCAATGCAAGAAAAATTTCTAGAAATGGCTTAAAGTATGAAAAGTCATATAAACAGAAAACTGTTCACTTTGAATAATGTTCTTGCTGCATGTCCACATGTTTGCTTGATGACTATTTTGGTACTATAACAGAAGAAAATTATTTTCTAACTGCATGAAAAGAAGCTGGAGAAAGAGGATAAAACAGGAGGCAGATGGAAATGGCTAGAAAGATCTGCTATCTATCAAGTTTTTAAAGATGTACCTTTACCATGTCACTATTGTAACTATAAAAACTTTTATATTAGAGGCAATGGGGTCCCCAGAAAGTATTTATTGTTGTATATACCATATGAAACATTCTGGCACTGTGCTGGAGGTAAGGATCATATATTAAAGGAATAGCACTCAAAGGAGTGTGCTAAAACTATTTCCTGGAGAGGTACTGTGAGGCTAAAATAAAAGGTGAATCTGCAATGATCTAGCTGCTTGCAATGTATACCTAGATTGCTGAAGATTGCTCTAATTTTGTTGTGTTCTGCTAGGACTGTATTTTTTTCAGAATTCTTTCAACAAGAAATGTGATTGATCTGCAGACAGCGTTACAATATGGATCCTTAGAGAAGTTTTGTAAAATACATTGTATGTAGAACATGTTTTTTGTGCACACATTGAAACACTGAAAATGCTGACTTTAAAGCTAATTGCAAAGCCTTGGACATGATATTGTCACCAAAACTGCTTGGGGAACCAGCAAGCAAACCAAGCAATCAATCTTGCCAAAATGTAACATTAACATTCAAAGTATAGGGGTAATATATTGTTTTTTTAAATGTTCACTATATCTAGCTGCTGACTTTATATGTTAATTGCAAAGCCACTTAACATAGTATTGTCATCGAAATTGCAGGAGATGGGGGAACTATAGAAGCTTTACTCAAGTGAAAAAATATAGTATGAGGACAAAACACACCTGTATAGCAACCAAAGGCTGTATTTACCATGTCACTCATTAGCATCACAATGCTTGCATTTACAAAAGGTTGTTGTCATAAGTCAATCAGAAACATTTCTGTAAATGTGACACAATTCTACTTCACAAAAACCTATTGTAAATGCAATGGGATGTGAAAGTTGTAGTATAAAAGGAAAACAATGTAAAAATTAGAACATTTATAGTATCACTGTAGGGAGTTACAGAAATGTAAGATAAAGATATTACAACTATATGGGAAATATATGAATAGGAAATTGGGAGCTGCCCTCCTAGTCTCGAATGGTCGTTTGGAAGCTGGCATGTCAAAGAAGAAGGGGCACAAAAAGTGTATAGCCCCTTTCTTTTGGCAAAACCAAACCCATATCTACCCACAATGGAGACAAGGACTATTGTTAGGAGGAAGTGCGCCATCCCCACACATAACCCCAATGTTGTGGGAGTCTGTGAATGGGGAACTTGTTGGAATTTAGAACCCCCCCTTTATTAAGGTGTAAACCAGATAACCAGATATCCATTTACTTTGGAAAATTAATGCAGGGGTACATATTATCGCTTCCACATTCCCATAAAGTCGTAAATCGGGCCTAGAAATAACTACACAACACAGTAGAAACATCTCTGTATTTTTATACCTAATATTTGCTGGTGCAGGGTTGAGCCATACCCAAAGATGAGATCCAATGAAGGTCCATCCCACATCACCAGCTTTCTGCCACATAGTAACACTCCTACATGGAATACTATGGTTTACATGTGACTCTAACTGCTTTTAACACTTCACTCACTGACTGTCTGACTGAATCACTCATTAAAGTCCTAGGAGCAAAAATTGTTGTTATCTGGATGCCCCTTTAAAAAAAATGGCAATACATTTTTTCTACATTTTTTTTCTTTTGGAACATGGACCCATGGGACCCCCAGACATTCACAGGAATTGTGGTGACAATATTTCAAAATGCTTCAAATACAATGTCCAGGTGCTTTGCAAGCGACATAAAATTTGACAGCTGGCAATAGCTAGCATTTATAAAAACAGCCATGCGTGCCTATATTTTAACATTCATATTTGAAAATATGACATGCTTTTTTTTCTTTTAACTTTTTTTTTTTTCAGTGTCTGCACAGATCCTATAGATATTCCCAGCAAATTTGTTGACAACATTATGTTCAGGGGCTTTGCAATTTATTTGTAAAAGACAAAAAAGTCAAAACGCAAGGCTGTAATTGACATTGAAAAGTCTAGTTTTGAGTTGAAATACAGGTGTCTGAAATATCTTTGCTCATCTCATGATCAATGCTGAGTGTTACTTTACCAATCTAGATAGATAGAGAGAGCACTTGAAACAGGTATTGTCTCCAGGTGACACAGACAATTACACAGAGACTGTAATGGATGCCTTCAGAAATCAAATAATTTAATATTTGCAGAGCATTACAAAAACTGTACGCAAAAGATATTTAAATATGAAAACTCAAAAACAGGCAGCAATTTAAGCGGAATTTACTGCAGATCCATGTTAGTGAAACTAAATTACAGATTAGGATAACAGTCACGGAGTTGCTAAGAAAAGACTATGGCAAAAATCAAACCTCTACCATGACTTTTAACTCCAGTTTTGTAACCAAAATTAAAATAACAAATACAAGTGAAAAAGGAGCAGTGTCCAATTTCAGTCCTTGAAAGCCGGGATCCACACACAATTTTAGTATTTATCTAACAATGGTATACAATGTGTTTACAAGAGTAGGGTATGGTTTATAAAAAGTAAGAAATTCTCACCTGTATGTGAGCTTAAAGGACTGACGTTGGACACACCTGTTCTAGTGGCATGCAACTTTTTCTCAATTCAATACTAAAATATCACCAGGTGCTGCCCCTTATATTCAGATCTATCTGAAAAGGACATCGTAAACTAACAGCCTTTTCTTTAGAACAGAGAAAGATAGGAATCTGCAACAAAGTCTCTTAATGAATCCAATCTGTTGGCGATGTAATGCTCCTGAGGAAACTCTGAAGCATATCTTTTGGTAATAGTCAGCCAAGACTTTTAGAATCGGGTAAACCATCTAATCCAAGCAGTTACACATTAGCAGACAACATTGGACCCTCCTAAACCACTTTTTGGGTCTACCAATTACTGATGTATCCAAAAACCCACTTATAAACTGATCTCCCATATTCTAGTCGCAGCTCACACTCTTTGATTCAGCTAAATGTGGGTCAACCCTCCCTCCATGGATGGCCTTTACAAACGTATCCAAGAAGTCTGATTAATGGAATATCTCACAGCTTTGCTAAATGATACCCCTAGAAATATTCGAACAAACATGGAAATGCAATGTTTATTTCTCAAATATTCGGGTTTAAAGACTCCATATGATAGTTGACGAGCCGGATTATATATACTCATCTCTCCCTCAATTTCTCCTATACCTATTTGTTGTTCCCTACTGTGAGTACTAGATTTTAAGGTTTCCATTTGCTGACTAGTAATGTTGATCATGTTTAATACCTCACAAATACCCACGTTTTCATGTTATGGTTTTTGTATGTTTGTTTCTTACTTGCATTACCTCCTTGTTTTTCTTTATTGTCCTCGAGAGTGTATATTTACAAAAATATTCTTTTTTAACAAAAAATACAATTTAACACAAAAAAGTTACTTACAATATGCACTGATTACCCACAGGATATATTTTCTCTTTAGGTTGTGGTTTAGGAATTCAGGGATACCAGGAGGTGGCACACATCTACCCACACATCATTTTGCTTACAAGAACATGCTCTTGGGCATGATAAGTCATACTAGAAAAAAAAACCCTACTTGCCAGTGCAAATGACTGGGTCCTAATGGTTAATGTCGCTGTACAGTCGACTAATACCTTATGCTCTTTTATTTTGGGCCTGTAAACCTAGAACTGAACTGCTAAGACCAGCCAGTTGGGTAGGGCAACACAAAACAGTTGATTAAGGTGAGCATAAATTATACATTTAGCCCTGGCTGAGCTTTATTGGTCATCTACTTGCCATTGTCCTAATTTTTTTAAGTGTGAACAAGTGTTGCACAAGTATAGCCTGCCCAATGGTCCCAAAATTTTTAAACAGCACTGTTGTTACTTGTCTTTTATATCACATAATCAATTTTTTAGTTGTAGCCATGTTTACAGTCATTATTTATATCCCTGGTGCTCCCATTCTTTATCTTGGTACATATTTAGGGAAGGAATCATTGAGCCCCTTTTCTAAACTCTAGAATAGGTATTGAATAGTGATATTTTCTATCAGTGTTTTTTGCAGTTGAAAACATAATTTCATAAACTGATTTAAGGAGATGGCCAAATAAAATAAAAGAAGGACTGAAAAAGTACATTTTAGCCTGTAAGCTTCAATGAGTATAAAGTTGGCCTATTAGATAATCGGCAATAAAGACTTATTCTGAATTCTCTTAAAATAACTGCTTGTATGATATATACTAGTGCAAACATGACAGCAGAACAACAGCAAATGAAATCTAGCCATTCAAAAACCTTCCTGAATGCTTTTAATGGCTTGAAAAGATTACATTGAAAATATATATGTCAACGCACTCTAATCAGCACAGCTGCATTTCCTTCTTATAATTTCCTTTCTTCACATTCTGCAACGCCCCATCAGACTCTGAAGTGCTGCTCAACATTACAAATATCACGTCTCTATATTTGGATTTTTGACATTTTAAAAGTACACTCATACTGTAAAAAGTATGAATCCACACTTAATTTTTCCTAATGTAGGTAATACTTAAATAGGTGCGTAAAAACTTCATAAAAAGTAGTCAGATATTCTGTACTATGATATACACATTACCGAAATAAAGGGTGGAAGCAAAATGGGATATTGCCCCAACTTTCTAGGAGAGCAGGGCAGTATGTAAGCACCAATGCATTGGTTTCAGACTGATCTGACATCTGCTGATTGCATTGTATAATTATCCACCAACCACTCTCAACACACACACACTTTCTGTGCCTCTGCCTGTACTCTTGTTCAACCATCCGGCACTTTTCACCCATATAACTCATTTTGTATCAATAATCTCTTCTCTGTACTGCTACACTTATTAATCTGGTTTATTTATCTGTTCTATCTTTAACTGTGAATGTGTTGCACTTGAAACACTGACTCTTGCAATCTGTAAGCCATGGATTGTATTCCACCACCCTGGTCTTTTGCCAGAGACACTGGCTAGATTGTGAACGGCTGTATTGCCATGACTTACTTGCTTCAGGCAGCAATTGTCTCTAAAATCCCTTTCCCTCCCTCTTCTAGATTTGTGTTCCCCTTCTCATCTTACTTCTCTCCTCCTTCTTATGTCTGTCTGTCTCCCTAGTTCCTTGCCACATTCATGGCACGGCGTCTACGCTCCGAAATGTCCTACCTTTTCCTACTCAGGACTGCTCAATTATGGAGCCAAAGAATAAACCCACATCATTGTTACTTACATCTTGGTTTGGAGAAACACGTGTCTCTGTTATGTGAGCCCAATCAGGGCTGTTACATGACTAGGCAATAAACCTTTGGCCACTATGGACACTGTCAACCTGTAGCTTACAGCATTTTCCACCTGAGCAGAACAAAGTACTTGGGTTTCTGAAAAAAGCAGAAATGTGCTGCAGGGCGGAAGGGGAATTTAAAGTTATACACAGATTCACGTTACAGAAAAAAATAATACATATGCAGACCAGAATGTATTTTGTCATACCTTTAGCTTCCGATCATGATCACCGCTGCACAGGGAGTTTACTGAAACTTTAAAGGTTTTCCAGACTGGATTCAAATTATTCATGACAACCTGAAATAAAATAATGAGAGATATGGTAGATTTTGTTTCAAGATAGTTTTAATGGTTATGAGCAATAAAAAAATGTATTGATTATATATTGATCAATACAACAAAAACTACTGATGGACCATGTGGTAAATGTAAATAACGTGTACATATTTACAATACATTGTTTTTTTCTATTTATCAAAACATTGAATTATGAATATATTCTAAATAGTAGAACAGCAAGGGGTTATTACCTCCATGTGTAGCAAACCTTTTCACACAGCCAAGGGTATTTATTACTTTTAATTGGGAGTGATCAAACAACATTACGTTATTATTAACGAAACCACAGTAATTATTTTAGGTATATTTTAGGCCCTGGATGGAGACCTGGTGCAACATAAGCAGGACCAAACTTACCATAATTCAAAATACTTGGGACAGGCAAAAAAGTGTTGCATTTTTATTTTTTTAATATTGTATGAAACACTCATCTCAAAAAAGAGTATTGATACACTTAATATTAAATATATTAATATATATAATATAAGACAGAGGAAACAAGTAAATGCTTTGTGTAAAGAGGTAATTTTAATAATGTATGTGTCTGCAGATCTTTCATAAATTATCTATTCCTGTCTATCAGAAGAAATATAGTTGGTACTTATGTTTAATGTTTTAGGTGAAAAAAATAGTATCAATAGAGTTTTAGTACAGTGAACAAATATAAGAACCTCTTTACAGTTTTCGTTGTATGCATCATCATTGGAAAGATCCCCTGTTTTTTTCTCTACAGATGACAGTTATTTGACAGAACAGAAAGTGAATACAAATCAAATTCAAAATTTTTTAACCCGTCCAAACTCAATTCAGAACCAAAAACATTGGCTTGGACCTGAACCAAGAAGCATTTTTTAACAAATATGATAAATGCAGAAAATATAAATTAGCACTGAAAAAATAATTAGCAAGTTCTCACAGTAACAGATATTCCAGGTAGACTATAAATTGTAATAGAGCTATGAGCTGCAACTTCACAGCATTTACATACTGATAACAGTTCTGAGAATTCTGTACAATCTGTATGGTTGAAAATGAAGTTTCTTTTCAACAATATTTATTTCATAGTCAGAAGACTGCTGTGTGTCTAATTGATGTATAAATTATTTGCTTTGATGTGAAAAAAGAAAGGAGTACAAAACAGAAATGGGAGAGAGCTATGGGAGGGGGGTCAAGTTTTCTTTTCTATTTACGCAATACAAATGCCTATGGAGGATCTCAATTCCTGCAAATGTACTTTGGCAAAATTCTCTGGAATGTTGTCCCATAGAGTCCTTGGAATCACCAAAGTATAAATCCCACCTTTACCTAGTTTAAAGTATATCTTAAGTACTATACCTGCAAGAAGCTAAACATCTAATCTTCTTTTACTTTCTTTTACTCCTTCCCTGCCCTTCCACTCTGTGCTACATTATGGCAGAATTTAAAATAAAATGCAGTATTCTCCCCAGAAATCTTTTTAATCAGTGTGGAAAGAAGCTGTAGGTGGGTAGTGGCCCTTGTATTGTGTCCCACCTTTTCAGTAACCACCCAAAAACAGCCGGGTGGGTACTGAGAAGTGCTGGGTGGTGCACCCGGCTAAAAGAGGCTGGGGAGAACACTGAAATGAATATATACCTCTTGATAGTTTTCTTAAAACGTATACCATAAACGCATCTCATAAATCATTACTTTTTTACCCACATATGGACCCTTTCCTGCTCTAATCTTGACACAGGTAAATAACAATAACATTTATAGAATAATGTGTGTGTGAGAAATTCTGATTTATGTCTTTAATGAGCTGAAAAATATGCATATATTTATAAAATAAACCAATACCACTAAGTAATAAAAGCACCACATGAGTAAATCTTTTGTGAAATAAACTACTGATGTGGGGGTGTCAATATTAAAGCACCAACTGGGTATCAGCTTTGTTTCAGGAATCAAATCGCTCATAAAACTTTGTGCATTTGGGAAGTTACAAACAAATGCCAAGTTATGTAAATGTTGTAAGAGAACAAATTAGTTTATAATTCCTTATGTTTCTGACATTCAAAATGATAAAAAAAAACAGAACAGAAAGAAAATATTTGTTAAAAATGGTTATAAAATATTGACAAGTACAGATTCATGGAATATGTATGCTTCCCAGATGTACAATATATTGTGGGCTTTTACCTCAGTCCTGTGAACCAGCTGCTGTGTACCGTCATCGTTCATTCTGAATGCTTCCAAGAATGGGTCAGATTTGCTGAAAAAGTCCTGAAATGCAATGGTATTTAATTTATAAGACTGGCAGATTCCATTTAGTCTCTTTGCTTCTTTTGTGTCAGGATTGATAAAAGTGGTAGATGTAGTCTTTGTCAGGTTTATTATACAGCCATCCTTCTTAAAATATATAGTTTTATTCACTTTCATTCTGCTTGGAGGGTTTGATTTCTAGATTTAAAATTGTGATACCTTAACAATGTCTGGGTTGCCATGAACATTCATTTTAGGCATACAAAAGATACATTTACCTTTTTATCATTTAATCATATAATGATCTGCTAACATTACTGAATAAAGGGAAGAGCATAGTTATAAACTCTTGATTTGAATGGTAATTTACCATCCTCGTGACATGACATAGACATTACAAATTTTGAGACATTCAGATAATATGAATAATATTCAGAAAATACTGAAAGCATAAATTATGGCAGTGGACACTTTTGTCTATTACCACCATTACTTTGCACCGGTTTAGACCTAAGCTATGTTTTATAGTACAATGTCTATACTACTGACATTAGATATGACAATGTACGATTTTTGCAGTTAATTTTCTTCTCTAATGATGATTGCAATCTATTATCTGTGGCAGTGATGGTCAACACACTTTTGATAGAGTGCCTCAAATACAGCCCTGAGATCACCAATGGGCCATACATAACATTTATGAATGTATAGCTACAAAAAGCTGTTAGGAAATGTGGGCAGATGTAGTGTGAAGCAGGATTTTCTTATAAAAAGGCAAATATTTCAAAGGTTCTGTTACCATTTATGAATATAACAGACCAGACATAATTAAAACTTTGCAAACGGAAAACAAATGTCTGCTTATAGGGGTCTCATTTTACTGATGGCTCAGCTAGAGAAATAAAATATGGTCACTGACAGATCAGGTTCTTACTAACAATCTTGAACTAATTGGAATGGTTTCTGATTATGTGATCACAAAGTCAGCTATGGTTTACTTATAACACGCAAGCTGGAAGCTTTACTGACAAATTTATTCTTTAACTTGAAGATGGCAAAACAGATGGCACATCATCATAAGGGCCAAAGTGTGCATTGGTTTATTATTAAAATTCTATAATAAATAAAGGTTTTTCTTTCATTTGTACTGTGCATAAAAAAAAAATCTTAGTCGCAGAGTTTTAGCTAAGTCACCTAGTACGGGCATCATGGCATCAATTACCTCCAGTTTTAACAGGGTTAAAGCAAACCTATTGCTTTTTCCTGCATGAACAAAGCAGGTTTGTTTTTAGTGTTTATATATATTTATATATTGTGTATATAGTATACTAAATATATATATATATATTGACATATATATTCTGATATATAATTGAAATAAAACCAATGCCCGACTATGAATATTGTCTCACATCAAGTTAGTCAGCAGAGCTTGAAGAAATTTTCCTGGCACTTAATTACAGATTGTATAACATATTAAAATCAGAAAACATTTTACCTTGTCATCTAATTTCCGGGCACTGAAGGAAAGTTCAACATAGTCATCATTTCCAGATAATTCTTCAGCAATCACCTGTAACAAACATGAACAAGTTTAATTTAGTTTATTACTGTAAGCTTTGTAGCTGAAAAGTGAGTATCAGTTAATGGCTTTTTCAAATGATTACCTCTTTGGTACAGACAAGAGTTATCCAGGTTAGGTGTGAGGTCACATAAGCAAAGACCTGCATTATTACCCAGCGCACAGTAAAAACATTATTATAAGAAAATATGCAAATCATAAAACTGCATTGCAGTGCAATTAAAAATGCATGCACCACAGTGTGAATAGGATTCTAAAACACCTGATGTGTGTTTAAATTGGAAGGCTGGCAAGCTCCCAAGATAAAAAAAAAAAAAAGTTAAAGCTGATATTTTAAAGATTCTTTTGAGACTTTTGAAGATTAATTTCTCTACAACACTAATGTTACAAAGGTAATCATCACTATTTTGAGTATCTTGACAGACATCATAGATTAATTTATTTTATCTGTATATCAAAATCTGTCACTCTGGATTCATCATTCACAGTCTTTAAATATGTTTCCCTTGACATTTTTAGTCTCTGTCTGTTAATCACAGTCTGTCTTTTAGTGTCTCTTAGTCTTGCATTGTCAGTCTGCGTCTGTTAATGCCATTATTGTATAATGTACTCCTTTGTTAGATTAAAGTGAATAATATGATTCATAAGGTCTGCCGCAAACCCTATCATTGACCTGCAGATGTGTTTATTGATATGGTCACTAAACTTTTCAGTCAATCCCTAATACCCCTATAAATCACAACAAGTGTCAATTCATTACATGCTTTGCAATCCATGATAAATAGTTTTTATTTTATGAGGCTTGTGAATCACATAAAAATAAATTGATAATTGTTGAAACTGTCGTGCAAGAGTCTTAACTGTACTTTAAAGGGTGCTTAACAAGTTCCTCCAGAGAAGGAAAAGTAACTGCATGGCTAAAAGCAACTTGTTGCTTTCTCAAACTGTTCACATTTCAGCACAGCCTCAGTCGTGTGCACAAAATATTTCCCAACTGCACCCATCCAACTGGGACTATCCTTCATGTCATGAATTATCTTAGTACAACAGCCATTCTTTGCTCACTGACCAGTATATATGTTCTGAACAATGCTTGCTTGTCATCTATCAATACCAAATAATTTGTGAATGTAAAGGAGAAGCTGTCATGTGCTGAAAGCTGGATGGACAGATGGCTTTTGTGCTGTGAGCGTCAAGTACTATGCATCAAGCTAGGTATTCTTCAAGTTCTCTGGAATAAACTCAATTGACATTAAGCACAACTGTTAAAGAAATGGACAGTCAAGGCTCTATTTTTTGTAAAGGTTGTCTGTGGTGGCTGTTATTACCAATGTAAAACAATATCAATATTTTATGTTGAAAGAACTATAGTAATATGGTGCCACATTCATTTATATAAATTATATCTATTTATTTGGAACATTTTACTGGGCTTTTCAGTCACCAATTAAAACCCAATTTCTTTACATCTCATGTCTCTTCTTTTTTTATTTTTATAAGCAACCAACAAAATGGACACATACAAAAATTGTGCCAACAGAATTCAGAAAACCATTACATAGTCAGCCGAATTCTTAAAATCATTCCAGTAAAACCATGTTTGCATTGGTCTGCTTGATGGCTGATCCCTCTATTTCATCAACTCCTCCATAAATTGTATGTCATTCACTCTGGTTCAACAGGGGTGGAATACACGTTCAGTAGGTGACACAATAAAGAACGCTTATACCGCTTCCTTGACAGTGCAGACACATGAAGCAGAGCAAGCTCTGGCTTGTCTACTATGGAGACATCTGTCAGTTTTTGAATTATATCAGCAACACCTGTCCAAAAAGGTGCAGAGCAGGGCAGCTCCAGAAAATGTGTACTAATGTACCAGTGTTATTACCGCATCTCCAACACACTGAGCTCGTATTGGGGTACATTTTGGCCAATACATCTAGGGTCCTGTACCACCTAGTGAGCAGTGTAAAGTTTGTCTCTAGATAGGGAATACTGATGGAAGCCTTGTGCACATATTATAAAATAGGTTCTGCCTGTTCTCTCATGAACTTGATATTGAGATCCCTCTGCCATTTGGAAAGAAACGGGTGTGGAAGTTTCATTTGCAGTCAATTGCATATGATAGCACACCTCTCAAAGGGTCTCCACATACTGTAGGTTATCCAAAGGGGTGAGGGGTCGGTGAAAAGCATGCACAGGTGGCAAGGAGGAATTTGTTGAAGTTGTAACTTCTTACAGGCATCTAAACAAGGAAGAGAATTGTCCCCTTGGATCTGCTCTATTGTATTCCAATTGGGAAAATGCACTGCCTGAAAAATTCCCTTTTTAATCCACTGCTTAAAGACCAACCTCACTCAGCCTTTAAAATGTGCATGTCTGCACCAATCTACCAGCCAACCCAGATGGACAGCCCTGTGATAAAGCACCAGGTCAGGGAGAGCCATCCCACCCTTGTCTTTCGGGAGCCGAAGGAGAAATTTGTTAAGTCTGGGAGTATCGGTGTTCCATACAAATCATAGGAACTTAGACTCAAACCTATGTAACAGATGAGGGGGGATATGTATCGGCAGGGTCTGCACCAAATAGAGGAGGCGGGGCATAATGTTCATCTTTAGAATATAGCAGCATCCGAACCATGAAAAGGCTTGTTGCCGGTCTCTTCTAATAACGTTATGGAGCGGCAGACAAATTAGCTCTATCAACCTATTGATAGAAGCTGGGATATTAGTACCTAAATACCCTGTGCCCACTTAAACAAAAAAGAGACAAAGCTTTTCTGAGTCCTGGAGGCAAACTGACATCTAACACCTCTGATTTTTGCAGATTCACCTTATAGTCAGAAAATTGGGCATATATACGTAACTATTTGAGAAGATTGGGGATAGTTATTTGCAGTGAAGTTATATAAAAAAGATCATCCGTATAGGGGGCTACTTTATGCTCTGTTTTGTGTACCATGACACATTGGCCCTGATTCATCAATAAAATCCGCGCTCGCTGGAAGCGCGAAAGTACGCGCGACCAGAGCTTTTTCAGTTGCTGAATAGCGCGACGGCGTACAATTTCGGATCGCGAATACGAATGCGCGAGCGATCATCCGATTCTGCTTGATGAATTAGGGCCATTAACTCTAATAGAGGCAGTGGGGTTCCGATACAATGTCTGAACCTGGCTCGGGATGCCTATATGAGTGAGGACTTGCTGCATATATGCCCAGTTCAGGCAATCAAATGCCTTCTCTGCGTCGGCCAAAAAAATCAAGGAAGGAATTTTTTTGCTTTGACATGGTGAATCAAGTTAACGGTGAGAATAGTAATATCTCTTGCCTCTCTGTGGGGGAGAAACCCACTTTGATCCGAGTGAATAAGCCCTTGAATTATGGGCGTTAGTCTGTGTGCCAATATGCTGGAAAAACCTTGACATCACAGTTCAGTAGCGATATTGGCCGATAGTTCGCACAGGACATAGAGTCCTTTTAAGGCTTTAGTACGACTGTAATGTGAGCTCTGGCAGAGTCCTCCGGGAGGGGGCAGTCTGATAAAAGGGCGTTGAAGGTGGTCAAAAACGGTTGTGTGAGCTGGGGGAGAAATCATTTGTAATATGCCAAGGTAAACCCGTCCAGCCAGGCCCCTTTTCTGTAGGTGCACTGGTGAGAGCTGACTGTAACTCAGCTGAACTAATAGGGGCGTCTAGAATAGATAAAATTTCTTCAGGCACTTTAGAAATGCCCGAGGAACTTAGGTACTCCTGCATAAATGTAGTCATAGGCTGAGGAGGACCCATCTTGGCTCTTCCTCGAATTGTACAAATTCGAATAAAAGTCCTTGAAAGAGTCCGCTATATCTTTTGAACAAAGGTCTGACACCTGCACTCGAGTTTATACATGGTATAAAGGTGTGAACCCTCTTAGCCCTTACTGCACGTGCCAAAGCCTTTCCACATTTATTATTATATTCATAGAAGAAGGCTCTGCACTTTTCAAGCTGGGATTTCATCTTGGAACAGCAAATTGTATTGATTTTCTCATGTAAAACCATTAATTGAGCTTCTGTATCTGGGGAGTGTCTGCGCTTATGAAATATTTATAGGGCATGTAGGTCTTGAGGCGTTTGCGCTACCTGGGTCTCTTTTAAGTCTGGGACCCTGCTGTATAAGCAGCATATGGACATAGCATTTAGGTGCTTCCCATACAGATAGAGGATTGGAAACAGTGGCTTCATTACAGGCAAAAAAAAAGGTTTGTATCTCATTTTCTAGTTTAGGCCTGAAACCCTCAGAAGTCAAAAGCGACTTGTTGAGGCGCCAGAAGCCACTCTTCGGAGAAGGGGTGTCAGAAGAAACAGTAAGTGAAATCAAGGCATGGTCTGAGAAGGCCATGGTACCAATCACAGAGGTATTAGTGGGATGTGAATGATGGATGTCAGCACTGAGGCTGGAGATAAGTTTTCCACATGTTCCTCATAAAACAACATGGGTGAGAGAAGATCATTGTCCACAAGTAACAGAGATGAGCTCCAGAGCATAACATTGGAGTGTATGGGGGCTATCCAATTTTCCTCCAGTTCTCTACGAGCACTGTGCAGTGTAAGTGGTGCCCATGTCGGTACATACTGCAGGTGAGCCACTATGTAATATTTGTGCAAATCTGGGGCTCCTAGTCCTCCAAGTTCACTCAGGGTACATAAAATGTGTTTAGCCTGTGACGTTTATATACCCAGATAAAATTTAGAAAATCCATCTGTATTATGGCTTCCGCTGGTAATCTGACTGGAAGAGCCTCAAATAGGTAAAGCAGTTTGGGGAGAAGCATCATTTTCACTGATGCTAACTGCCTTAGTAGCAATAAGGAGTGGTTCTTCCATCTGCCCAGGAGGCTCTGGAGTTCCTGAAACATTGGTGGGAAGTTGTGTGAGTATTGTTGGTTGTATGTGATTTGAACCCCTAGGTAGCAAATAGAGTGTTCTCTCCACATAAAAGGGTACATGTCCTACAATAAAGAGACCTGCGAGGGGGATATATGTACAGGTAATGCTTCCGTTTTCATTGAGTTTACTTTATATCTTGAAACCTCTCTGTAAAATTGTGGAAGGTAGTGGTTGGCTGCACAGAGTTAGGAGGACATGATACTTTATAGGATTTCCCCCATTTTTGGTACACCCTGAATATTGGGGTTGGCCCTAATATTAGCTGCTAGGGCACTGGGCAAAATGTAGGGGCAATAGGCGGCAACCCTGTCACATTCCATTTTTTATGGGGAACATTGTGGATGAGGCATGTGGCAATTTGAGGCTGCCCTGAAGAAAGGCCCTGAAAAACCCAGATTATGGAGAGTGGAGAACATGATTGGCCAGCTAAGGCAGTCAAAGGCCTTTTTGCATCCAAGCTGATAACCAATCATGGAGTTTAAAGTTTATTGAGGATATCAACTTTAATTGTCACTTTTATTGTCCCTTGCGTGTGGAAATAGAATAAAACCCAACTGGACCCCATGTATGAGTGAAGGAAGAAATTTAGACAATCCATTCGCTAGAAGCTTTGTGAAATTTTTTTGGTCAGAATTCAATAGTGCTATGGGTCTGTAGTTTGACAATCCTTTGGGTCCAGCTTTGGTACCACTGTGATGTGAGAGCTTAACATTGAGGGAGGGATCAGCTTACCCTTCATGAAATCATTAAACAGATCTAGAAGATGCAGCAGAAGATCAGGTAAAAAAAGGTTTATTAACAGAGGTATGGTAAACCGTCTGGACTGGGAACCTTATTAGAGGGCAGCTGATTAATGATTTTTGAAATTACTTCCTCTGTAATAGGGCTTTTAACTGCTCAAGGTGTTCCTTTTTGAGCTGGGGCAGATCGATGCCTACTAAATATGAGTCCATATTTGTCTGTAAGGGTGCTCCAAGGGAGCTTTGAGTATGATGAACCATTTGGTAAAGTTGGGTATAGTACGTTTCCAACCGGGAGACTATATGAGAAAGATCATACCTCACTATTCCCCTCTCATCCTTAATGGCTAGAGGTGACGAATTGGTTTGTGTGTCCTACAGTGCGTGTCCGCCTTATCCCCCTTTTGGTAATATATTTGACAGGTACGATGCATCATCCAGCTGCTTTGCCTCAGCTCCAGAGCCCGTAGTTTAGAGGGGAGGGAAGTCATCTTTCGCAGGAGGCCCATCGACGGCTTGGGAGCCAGTTTTTTCTCCGCAGTGCGTAAGGCTTGCACAGTGAGGGTACGTTGTAGGTTAGAGTCTTGTTTAAGATAGGAACTCAGTACTTTACATGCCCTCTGAGTATCGTCCTATGGGCCTCCCAAAGTATGGAAACGTGTGCTACTGATCACTTGTTGTTGTTTAAATAATTTGTTGTATACCAGAAGTTATAGCTGATTTGGTACCCTCATGTTTGAGAAGAAAGTCATTCATACTCCAATGACAAACTCTGACAGTTGTACGAGAAAAGAGAATGTCTAATGTGATCGGTGTAACGCTTGGGGAGACAGGACCATGGGGGGCGCTGAGTCAAAGACAGAACCAGGGCCAGGGCGCAGAGTCAAAGCAGTAACTAGGTCTTCCAAAGAGCCTCTAGTGGTGAGGATATTGCGCTGCTGGTTACTGCCAGGTTGCGGTCCTTGGGCACACCAGGGTGGGCAGGATGATACACGGTACCAAATCACTAAGCGGAAGAATTGTCAAGGAAGGCAAGGGTTGAGACAGTCAGCAAGCAAGAGAGGTCAGGTCACAAGCCAGGGGTAAAATACCAGGAATCCTGGAAATAGACACCGGTGACACAAGGGGTAAATGCAAACACAGGAGACACTGGAAGCAACAGGAGGCACAGTTGACACAGGGAAGACCACAGACAGAGTGGAACACTTGAATGGCCCAAGGAAATTGGCTGCAAAACAACAGACTGGACAACAAGGGAGCTGGACAGGGGAAGAACTGAATTAGCTAACAGGTGTACAGAAAATGCTCAGCAGAGCTAGGGGGCTTGCCACTAGTGGAGACACATTGCACGAATGCTGAGTGCTGTGTCTGAGCTAGCTAAATAGCCAAGGATGATTAAGAGGCTATTTCCTGGTTAGCTCAAGGTATGGGCGAAACTGATAAAACTTGGAAGAGCAGGCACTCCCGGGGTCAGAATCCCCACATGCGCAGGAGAGAGGCACCAGCGCTTTAGTAAAGAAGAGGTAAGTGTGAGAATCGGGGCATGATCTGGCCAGGTGATGGGGAGGATTTCAGAGGACACACTATTTCATAGCAAGGGAAGGTTAAAAAGAGGTTAGTCAATGCATGTGTGAGTGTGGTGTGGGGAAGATTAAAAGGAACATTGTTTCCCTGTAGGGTGGTGTATTCTCCAGTTATCATAGGAGCTGGTGGTGTCTAATTAGCTGCCTGAAGGTCCTGGAGTGTTGCATCACTTGCGCAGAAGGGGAGGATGTGAAAGTGGTTAGACTGTCCTGTGTCGGGGATGTCACATTAAAGTGCCCTCCCACTATCAGAAAATCTACTATCTGACCTACATTTGCGGTGTACAACCTGCACAGATTGAGAGGGACTCCTTTTTACTGCACTTAAATCTATTTTTCACAGTTAAAGTGGAACTTTGGGGCAACAGCTAAATAAATAGTTCAAATACATACCAGTAAAACAGTAATATAATACCTTACTAATATACCTACAAACAAGTAGGTAAGTACAGCCAACCAATTTTGTGATAAACACACCTCTATCAGTCAGGATATTCACTTTATTTCCTTTTTTGGTTAGAGCCTTTCTGATTGGGGGTAACTATACTGATTTAATATTTTATTTAAGACTGAAGACAAAGAGTTGAAATAGAAAGCTTAACTCATACATAAAAGACACAAATAATTTAGCTTAAGCATTAATCAACAAATCATTAAATGTTTTTTTAACTGCAGTAAGTGTTTCAAATATCTGACATTGTATTAGCCTTTTGTAGTCTCCTGTATTGGATAGAGTAAAACCTGCATGCTTGTTCTGAATGTAAATATGTTGACAAGGAACATGCTAGAAAACAAAGTGAGCTAGAAAGCTGACAGAGCAGAGAATCCCCTGTCCAGAGAATAATCTTGTCACTGTGTATTGAGAATAGTCAGATGTTTACTGGTGGCGAGAGGATATCCAATTGCTGATGTGCTACTGGTAGTAATGCTTTCTAGCATATCATATATTACATTTAAATTTCATTTAATTTTCATAATATAATGCAGATCACTTTTTATAAACAATCATTTAAATAAAGAAAATGTGCATAATAAAGATGCACACCTGAAAGGGACTAATAAGCCAAAGCTTGCTCAAATTACTCTAATAGACCAAATGTCCTCTAGTAATAATATGCATTTCTTTACCATGATATCATGATCGAAGATCCCAGTTACAAGGATTTGAATAATTCATATCTCCCATACTTTAGATCTGGGATTTGAAAAGCTCATATCTCCCATATCTCCCCAACATAGTAACTACAGTGACCCCCTGTTGAGTTTTAGCTAGAAAGGGCTTTTTAATGTAATTTAAAATAGTATTTTCTAGAGAAAAGAAATTAGGTTTATTCTTTATATATCATCAATTACCTATTTCAAGATATCAAGTCTAAATAGTTTATTGAACAACTGCCTGAGTCAATTGACTGATGATAGAGTTCCCATTCAAGACCTAAGAACCTTTCTGTAGAGGAGTGGTAATAAAAATGGTAAGGTTTCGTCCAATTTTCGATCACATTGGTGGTGGTAATTGGGTGTTGGTTTTGCCCAAGGAAGTACATTGAATATTGGGTTATCATATTGTAGACTGTTATGTGTTTATTTTCATATTCATATATGTATTTTATGTAATTATTATGGTTAGGTTTATGTTTATTATGTTTTCTTAGAAGGATTATATGGCATAAAATACATTTTCAAAAGACTGGTTGTTTGAGAAAAATTACAAATAATGTAAACCTGCCCTAAAATCATATAAAAGAATGTCTAAAGGTTAAAATGCCTGTGGAAATTAGAAGCATGCAACAAACTGCTCGTCACATCTTTGATCCCAAACAGTATATATCTAATAAATAAAATTCAAAAACTGACCATTAATGCATTCTTTTTTTCTCCAAGCTCAGTCAAATGAATACTAAGGTAATCTTTCTGAAGTTTGATATCCTTTTCATATTAGAAATTTTGTATGCACTGTCTGTATGTTTATTGTAACCTTTTTGTAAGTTTTGTATGCATGCTCTGCACACCTTTCTGAAATAATAAATATTTAATTATTATATATTTTTCTGATTGCGCTAATACAGACACATATTCAGACAGGGTTTGTATGTTTCCAAAAATCTCTACATTTCCTGGTTATCTGCTGAATAGCAGGGCCTTTTGACTAAAAAATCTGGGAAGAGATCAGCATTGCTGCCTATCCAGCACAAGCTTCCAGCTTGGAGCCAGAGTATTAAATAGACAGCCAGAGGAGGATAAATGCCTCCACGGATTTCCAAGAAGAGCTGCTGTTTAGATAAGGCTAAGCTTTTTTATGTATTTTGCATGTATAAGATAGAGAAACAGTTGAAATAGTGAAGTGCCTAAAACTGGCTAGATTGTATAATAATTGTCTCATACATAGGGAGGTATGAGTCTATGAATACCAAACGCATACTAAGCACCGACCTTGGGTTTCTCAACATCTGGTGACTTTGGTGCCCAGATTTTATCCACTCTGCTACACACTTTATTTTAGCACAGTATACACAGAAAAAAAACAACATTTGTATCTTTAATACTGAAGGCCCCGTATAAAAGCATATTTAGTTTTTTTTACCTCTGGAAACATGGAGGAGGAAAAGGGGTAATAGGTTCACCTGGTGACCACTAACATTAAACTCCTCCACTTACTACTGCCCATGTTCCCCTACCTCCCCACTGTCATTTTTAGCACTAATGTTAAGCTGTTCTACCAGCCCTTCCCTGGTTACAATCAAGTACGTGTGTAGAAGTGGCCACTTCGCTAACAGCTCAGCAATTAAGGCACGTATTTTAAGAGCCACTGGTTAGCTGATTTCAATGGTACCCTGTGCAACCACACAGGTCCCTCAATATATCAATTTAAATTAAGTATATATATCAGAGCTGGATGGCATAGCTTTACTCTTGGTTGGATACACTCATATTGCACTCAATGCATTAAGCAATAAATTATTCATGAGCTGTTGACAAAATGGTGTTAAACTGTAAAGTTTGAGAGACTCTAGCTAGCCCCTAATTTATAAGCGACCTCAGCCTGTGTGTGTGATTCCAGTTTCTTGATAGGGGTACTCTTGTTCTTCCAATTATTAATTAGCATGTCAGTAAAATCCTCAAAAATCTCCCATATTCATAACCTTTGTAAACAGTCAAACAGCTAAACAAATTAAAACACACTAGACTTGTTACTCTTTCACAAATTACTACATTCATCGTTCCTAAAAACACCAAAGCTGACGCTCTATTCTGCAGTTTGTGAACCAGATCATCTGGTCATTGTTCTTTCTATGAAGAATTGCTTTATGACTCAAACTACTATCAGAATCAAAAAAGGTCTCCTGTCCAGGGATCTGCATTCTAATCCTTTTCCCCCCAATGAGAGGATTATTTTTCATGTGAAACAATTATACTGAATTTTCTAGAAATTTGAAATTTGTGTACCTATGTTTATTTGAATCAGTCCACACAGTAGGCACCAAACACTGGTGCATTCTGTACAAGACTATCATTGTCCATGTAGCCCTGCTTACTAATTTTCCTCTTCTACCTATGTTCTTCTGCTTCAAGATAACATTGTGATACAACTTGTTATTGGCTTTTCTGCACAGCTTGACTTGTTGCTTCCCTTCATTTTTAAACCAGGTTGTTTCCACCTTGTCATTAAGCAACTTGATCATCCAATTCACTTGCTACCATTGTTAACCTTAGCCTGACACCTGAACTTGTTCTGCCTACTGCGGATGTACTTTTTTAAACATATCCCTGGATTACCTGGCATACTCTTCTAGCTTGTTGTGTCAAATCTTTTTGGCATCCTCGAGTGGCCTCTCAATTTCAGCTGTCTGACTTTATTAAAGTCACAAAAAAAACATTAGCAGTTCATTTGGTGCTGTACATTTTTTGAGATGCTGCTTTCACAAGTGGGTAGCAAGTACACTGTTCAACTTTATGATGTATATGAAAACATAAAAATATAAATGAAACCCGGAAAGTTATTTGTAGGCACCAGCGAAGGCCAATGAAAGCAAGAGGATCAGACGTACTATAGAATAGATGTTATAAATAGGTTCAGTCAATGAAAAGGTGTGAAATTCTCCAGAAGTCATACCGTTATAGATGATTTCCCTGCTGTGTTTCCATGCTTCAGCAACGATTTTGACAGCTTCCTTTGTGATACAATCTGCACAGACACAGAGCAAAATAAGAACAGATTACTCATGTAAAAGAAGCATGTACTCATCATTTCAAAATAAATCATTTTGTCTTCAATAGATTTGTCATAACAGGAAAAATATCATTTTCGTCAATGCTCAGTACTCCAACACAAAGGTTATCTGTAACGTTATGGAGGTAAGGATTGGAATGACGCATTTTAAACAATTACAAAAATGGAAGGGATGTAGAGTCAACAAATTCTTCAGCTCTTTACAAAATACATAGTCCATTTATGACATGGCCTGCATCCAAATGGGCTTGCTATTTCTGTCCTTACCACAAGCCTACAGACAGTCACAAGGCAGAGCTTAGGTGGAAGCTTACAAATAATAGGCAAATACTAAAAATTTATTTACTTAAAACGTAACTTTAAATGGAAAAAATCAAAGAAAATCATTCAATTCTTCTTTCATCCAAAGAACAAATACAGTTAAGTTGATAGTTTTTTTAGGGTACTTAAATTAATCCAAATAAAGTTTGTTTCTTACTTGCCCCAGAGTGCACTCCATACCACCCAAGAAGTCGGCATCTTTCAGGCCATTGTGATTACTGCTTATGTCATGAACTTCAAAGCGTAGGCGTTGAACTTCTTCAAAATAAAAGTCGACTGTGAAAACTTTTGAAAAAATAGGATTGATGCATGTTCTAATTATCTCAGTTCTGTCTACCTGAAATGAGAATAAGAAAAAAAAATCAGAATGCAGACCAACATTTAATAATACTGGTATCAATACAAAGAAGAATTTGAGTTCTGTCAGTAATCTAATAAGGCTTATTATACATATTATGACCAATAGGTTTGTCATGGTTTAGTGCAGATAGAGACTTCTGTCTTTTTTTCTGACTTTGTAAATGCTTTCATAAGCCAACCTATAAATAGTTTCAAATGTTTTCCTAAAAAAAAAAAGTGCAGCCTTAGCGGACAAAGCAGTGTTGTTCATACATTACACATTTTGACTTTTTGGCAAAAGTCAGCAACAGAGCTCTTAACTCTTTCCCCCCAAAAAATCACAATGGCTACAGATGTGATGTGACTTCTAATACAGGAACAGCAGAGGTATCCTTGATGTGTAGGCTGAAACATACTGGCTCCACAATCTCCTAGCTGTGCCAGGATAGCAGTGTCCAGACATGGAACGTCTAGGAGTTTTTGGGAAAGGCTGGTTCAGTGTTTAGTTGTTTTAAAGCTAAATAGTTCATATTTAGCAGTCATATCACCCATATTTTAAAGATAAAGAAGAGGGTCACTTTCAAGCTCAAAGCATGTAGGCCAATGACAAACCCGGGGCAGACTGTATATGCAAAAAATTGACCGATTAAACCAAAAAAAACTTTTTTTACAATCCTGTTTCCTTTGTATTGAAATAAAAACCAATCCAAGAAAAGTTTTAATAAATTGTTATATGTTTCAGTTATTCAGTTCAGTAGGAACTGAAAGGACAGCAATATGGTAATAAGTCTAGTAAACTTAATAAATCGGCAATAGCTTTTCTTTTGGTCTGCCTAACTTATCTTTGTCCCAAAAACCAACCAGAATGGATACTCATATCATCACGTACAGGGTCTATTAATAAAGCTGTAAATCTGACATTGACTGATACATAGTGGAGAGTCTTCCAGATGTGTTTTGATAGCAGAAAATTTTTCCCCACCAGAAATTGTTTTAGTGAATGATTTAGACCTCCATCAAGGTTCCTGTGAGTAAAAGAAACTACCCTGTTGTGCTATACAAGTCCCAGCATGTTTGCATCTAGGGAAACTGTCTTTCAATCTTTTCCCCTTTCCATTTTACATACCCACTAGCCTATTGATAGGCATTCACATCATTTGGATGACCCTTTACAAAGATTAACAAAACCATATTTGCATGCTGGGTATGGACAGCTTCACAAGTGTGTAAATTCAGGTGAAGTTTACCATACTTAGATTGATTTTGATGACTTTGGTAATATTCTTTGAAAACCACAAACAGTTCCAAGTGCTTAATGCACAATCAAAGGTTTTGTTCTCGGGAAGGCATTAGACAGCAAAAATCACAGAACTTAATGCTTGAAACATTGAATTTTTTGCATGCATTCAGTTCTTCAGGTGTTGAAGTTCTGCTGTCCCCTTTTTAGAAAAGAAAGCCTAATTTTCTCAATATTCAAGTTTACACTAATACCCTAACTGGTGTATTGATCTAACAGATGTAGAGCCAGTTTGAACAGTTCTAATCCTTCCCAGCTGTACAAAGACATGTGGGTTGTTTCCTGATGGACAGACTTCCTTCTTTTCCTGACAGCAAGAAAGGTAGAATTTCATAGAAAAGGGGATAGAGAAAGATATTCAGCCACTGGAGTTACTTGCAGTTATTCATGAATAAAGATTTCAATTTTGGATGGCATTTTTGAGCGTAACTTCTAATGTCCAGAATGGTGTTACCCATTGAAGGAACACAGATGTGAACTTTTTCCTTTTCATAATAAGTGGATACTGTGTAAGACTTCATTAAACCCCAACCATAACATTACTTTGGGTTACATGCATGTTACTGGTGTATGTAGGGTTTTCATGACCAAACTCAGCAAGGTAATGAGCAACTTACAGAAACAAAAGACATTGTAAAGGCTTCAGTATTTTCAGCTACCGCACAGAATGTGCCCTAACCAAACATTATTCCCCAGGAAGCATGTGTACACTTCTGTAATAAAAGCAGTTCAATCACCGCAAGTATGAAACAAATGTGCCACCATCACTAGGAACGTACTATTTTAATCTGATACCCATGGTCACCATTATTTAACACACAGGGATTTGTTCAAAGAAAATTGCATAGCATGTCCAACACAGATTACCAGACTCAATATGTTATAACATTTTATCAGCACGGTAATCAGCACAATCTTAAAGTACATATGTGAACTTTGAGATAATGCTTTTTCACTTACACTTTGGGCGATTATAAGATATAGGCCAATGCTGTACAGCTTATTCAGGCAAGAGATCTGTTCTGTATGATAGAACACTGCATCTCCTACCTTTTATAGAATAGCTACTGACCTCAATCAATAACAGAGCATACAGTCTTACTGGGACAGGAAAAGAATGTAATGACTGATATTAGAGATAGAAGACACGGGCATAAAATGAATTACTGTTCCAGCCTTTTACTCAGGGACAAACCTTTTCAAGAAAACATTATTGGATGATGATGTAAACTGGGGAAATAAAAAAAAGTAATATAATTAGAGACCTTCTTAACAAAGAAATTTGTTTAAAGGAAATCTACCAAGAGAGAACAATGGCCGCTATCATTGCTGACCCCTGCTTTTGAAAATGCTAGTTTCATGGAAGCCTTTTAAATCCTATGTATACCGGCCAGAAGGATTTCATACAGGTAGAGATTTGTTTGGATTTGTTTTTAACATTCTTAATAAAACGAAGGGAAATAACATTAACAACAAATTGGACAACATATTTAGTAGCAAAAAATATTCCAGGGAACCAAAAACAATGTGCAAGATTTTTAATATCTACTGAACCAATAAATTCAATACAGATAACTTGAAAATAAGGGATACATGGACACACAGGATGGGTATAATCTATTCAGACTGCAGTCCTTCATGCCTACCATTCATAAGCAACATATTTGAAATATTTTCCCCTTCTTTCAAATACTATTATTTGAGAACATTTTTATTTTAAGACGGCAAAATAATAATGCTGTATTGCGAGGCATAAAACACATAGAAAGAAATATTCCAGAGGAGCAGAATAATGTGCCATACTCCCATTATCGCTTAGACCCTAAGCTTGATCATAAATAGAAGAATGTGTATTCAGAGAGCACATTAACCAAAACTGACTGCAGTCTTCTCAAATATTCCAATCCTGAATAACACATTTTAATGTTTTCTCTTTTCAATACCAATTTTATTAATTTAATGTAAGTTGTATTGTTCAGTATTAACTATGGAGTAAATAGGGAGAAGTGAAGTGAGAGAAAGAAGAAATCGGAAAGGCTAGTGTATTGCAATGTTCCCTGCATCATAATAATAGACACAAGTGAACGTCTACTTGGGGAAACTGATTTGCACTATGTGAGCCTCCACTACTGCAACACCATATTGTCACAGCCTATACCCAGCAATTCTAACTCAAGAGGGAACAAAACTATAATTGCTGAAGTTGACCACATGTGTTCCCAACAGATGAGTTTGGCAAGAAAGCAGCAGAAAATATTCAGGAATGCATGCTCAAATTGCCATGACCAGGCCACATCATCATGAATTTTTGTTTAAGAGACTCAAAATGTCCAAACAGGTTTTAAATACTTTGTTTTATTTGCAGTCTAAAAATATTTTATAAATAGATTACCCATAGACAGGAAGAATCTGTCCCAGTACATTTGTTATGTATAATGACCATCTGTAACTTCTACGTTTGCTTGAATAGTATGACTCTGGACTAGTCAATCAATAAACTAGATAGAATACCCTTAATTGCCCTAACACTTCAAGATTTGACTGTTAACATGCACCAATATGATCTAAGTGAACCAAAAAGTTTCCAATTATCTCACCAAGAATTTACTGAATATTTTCCTCTAAAGCATCTCCCTAGTTGGGCCACAGATAACAGAATCCTAATAAGGGGTCTATCTTTTCCATATTCAATTTACAACTAAGAAAAAACATGTCAGCTTGAAAAGCACTTTTCTGTGCAATCACACATCTATATTACATTAAAACCAGCTTAATAAGTTTGTCAGATAAAGCCAGCACATGTATACAAACATGATGAAATTCAGTAGGCTGTGCTTGGATCTACCAATCTCTTTTAAAGAGTCCCTAGAGTGTTCTAAGCTCTGGACAGCTGCAGGGTACTGTATGTGCAGCACAGGTGAGCACTGTGAAATGTACCTGACATCTGATATTTGTTTTTTATATTCTAATAATTTTGTTACTTGAATATTTTCATGACCTAAATAGGACAGCTGGTGCTCATTAAATAGCATTTAGTACCACTCAGAATGATATTAATGTCATATTATAAAAATATTGCTATAATTTGATTAAACACTAAATATACAAATCACATATAATATCCCTTTCCCATAATGAACATGTAGTTCATGACATATCATCTATGACATACATTAAGAAAATTCATTTCACTTATGTAACTTGTGTTAATATTGGTAGAGCTTCCATCCAAGAAGTCTGTTGGATAGGGTGGGAGGGGTTGCTGATACTGAGAGAATACAGTAAGATTCTGCATTTTAAATTATTGCAATATTGGTATAGTATCAGAAAAAAGTACATGCATCACCAAAGAAATATTGGATCAGTTTAGTTTTGAGGCTGAGTGTGTAATTCCTTGGAACATCTTATTCATATTCTAGATATAGATGTTAAGAAATTGTATCTATAATAAGAAAGGTCATTCTCCTACATTATTCTGTGATTCTTGTTGGGTGAATTTCACTCTTTCCTGTTTGAGTTGAAAAGTGGGCTTTTCATGAATAATAAAGTCTAAAAAGAAAAATGACGAGCTTGGTTTGCTAAATTATAAAAGACTGTTTGAGTAGTAAAATGAACGTTTACTGCGTTTAGAAAATTAGGTCAGGCAATGTTCACTGAAATCAGCCAATCAGTTTCCAATCAGTGTTTTATTTGTTTATTATTTGCAAAGTTGTTATTTCTTTAATAAATTACACTAAAATGTGTTGTCATGTTTAAAAGTGTAGAGATTGTTCATTTGTAAACAGTATATGTTCACATCCCAATGATGAAGATCAAGCTTAGTATACTTTGATTACCCAATTAGATGCTTGGAAATGCAAGAAAAAAAACATGACAACAACAATGGGGTTGATCTAAGAAGTGTATGACACTTTATTGCAGCTGTCGCCAAAATGCTCGGCTCCTGACCGCGCATGCGCAGGGAGCCAGGTGTCAATCAAAGGGGGTAACCTCCCCCATAGTGACGTAAAAACAAGATTACCTCGTCCAAGGTTTGATCTTGCAATTGGAGAGTGGGAGGGTTATGTCCCGGGACACAGCCGCCTGGGGACTGTACGGGGGACGTGGTCCACGGCTCTTGCGGGGACGTCTCCCCCATTGAGGTTCTTCTCCTGACTCTGCTTAGGGGTGCACCGGCCAGAGCCATGGACCACTAACTTTTTTTCGGCTTGCGACCGCTGCTTTAATGGATACTTTACTTAGCTTGGTGATGTTGGTGCAAGAAAACGTGAAAAAGAAACTAATTTGTTTTTGCACATGATTGGATGGATGGAGTCAGCACAGTTTCACTTAATGCACTTATCTAAATGAATTATCTAACTGTTGCACGTAATAATTCACTTTGCTAAATGCTAAACTTTTAGTAAATGAAAGTAAATAACACAAGCTTACCTGCCTGTTCAAAATCCTGGGCCACCTTGGCTGGCAGGGCCAGAATGGCATAACTCCAGCGCAAGTGCAGCTCAGTTTACATTCTTGGCATACACCATTCTGGCCCTGCTTATCAACATTGCCCAAGATGCTAAACCTAGATAAGGACCAGGTGCAGGTTTCTGGTGATGGAGTTAGGGGAATTTACCTCCACTTTAAACAACTTCCAATTTTCTTTTTTAGAATAAATTATGTAATACTTTTTTGTCATCCATTTTTACATATCAGTCCTGTTAATATCCTCCAGTTCATGCTACTTCATGTACTTTTTCCAGGGCTGCCTGTTTGTGAGGGTTCAGGGCAGGTTTCTGATGGTGACAACTGCAGAATATGCCTGTGAAACAAGTGTTAGTTCATACAGACCCTCAAAGGGTCACAAGTACTTTATAGAAAAAAAATAGAAGCAGATGGGGGTGGTTGCTAATTAATTTTAAGAAGTTTAGCTGTATATGTCTGTCATGTACAGGTACAGTAGAGCTGAGCCGACACAACCAATGAACAACAGCTTTTATCATCCAGTGGCTAGATTGGCTAAACTGTACTATACCTGTCACTGGCTTAGTTTCCAAATCATATTTCTTACCTATCTTAATCCAAGTCAAATCCTAAAGCAAGACTGTACTCGTTTGTGGGTCATGGGCTTCTGCCTTAATTAGGAATAATACCCAGCACAGCATACTTGCCAATTACAGCACAGACTTACTTGCAGGCTCTCTGCAGCGAGGGCAATCTAGGATTCTGTCACCGTTGCATCCTATGAAGCCGCCAACTTTGCTGCTGACTCCACAGTGGCTTCTGGGTTCATGGTGACTTTCTTTGATGATGAGTGTGCAGGGGCTACATTGTCCCCTGTGGTTGGCTCTGTATGTGGTGGTGGAATGTAGAGCTAAAATCTGGTGATTTTTTGTTTTTGTTTAGTTTAGGTCTGCTTTAGAAAAATAATTGTATATACATTTTAACATCAATGATTATGTTTGTGGTATGATACGTAAACAGATATGTTTTAAATAGACATAAAATGGGAGGTGTGCAGATATTAAGTTAAAGTACTATGTTTTTTTTCCATAGACTTTTTAAGCAGTATATTTGATTTTCTAAAAAAATAAAAATCTAAAATCTAGATAATGGATTACAATATAATAAATTGATCAGATAATTGTGCTTGCCCATTTCTAGTGTACATAATCAAAAAATCCTTAGAATGCAAAGAAAATACACTTTACAGAAACAATAACTCAATGATACACATAATTTAGTAGTACTATTGCCTGGTATTAGGCTGACTCTGTAACACATTTGCAATTGATTGCAGAAAAGAATTCTACATTATTAGTCATGCCGGCCATTGACGCATATAGAAATACATCACTACAAGCCCACGAAAGGAAATGAGCACACCCTTTGCACTTTGCTGTCATTTCTTCAAAAAAAAACTTGAAGCAATTATTATTATGTATTTATAAGTTTAAATATTATATATATTTTTTAATTATCACCTTGAAAAGCATTTTGTAGTAAAAGCTAGATAAATTGATGCTCACTACGTTCCATTTAGCATAACCCTCTAAGCCAGCCATTCTCAACCAGGGTTCTGTGGTACTCCAGGGTTCCTCTGGGGCTTGCTGTGGGTTTCCTCAACTGTAGCTGACTGGCATCCCATTGTTGCTGCTTCAAATATCTTTTTAGTTATCTATAAAAATGGTGTTCTAGCTATCACTTTAAGAAGGGTATTGTTTCCACTGCCACCCATTTAGGATGCTTTTTCTCCCCCCAAAATTGATCTTAGTAGGGGTTCCCCAAGACCTGAAAATTATTTCAAGAGTTGCTCAGGGGGAAAGGTTAAGAAAGACTGCTCTAATGATTATACAAACATAAACACAATTTTAGTTAGCTAGTTATGATTATGATCTTTTAGTAGATAAAACTCTGCCTTCAACTGCATTTCATCTGTGTCTCAAGTTGTTTGCCTGGAGTTCAGCTTTAACATAATGCTCTAGCTGGATTGTGTTTTATCAACTTTACATACAATGTGGCAGTGAGTCACCATAGACAAGGAAAAGCTTCCTAAAACTGAAAAACACATTAAGAGGCTACTGTATAATAACACTAAAGAGATAAAAACCACATGACGCTCATGTATACCATTACAAAAAAACATAATTCTCCATATTCATTGGACTTTCCTGGAATATACTCTACTCACATTGAAATGATGAATTGCTATAGATATCATTTTATACTAAATCAACACTTGCAAAAATTCATTTACTAATGCATTTCATTAAAATATGAAAAGTACTAAGCTGTGCCCATCTCTGCATTAACAAGGAGGAAAGACTTTTAATCAGAGCTCTGGCTTTGTGATGCTGCTGCTCTGATCTGCGTGCAAAACAATTTACACTTTACTTGGTTATAGCTAAGCAATCCTGTTCATTTTCCTCATTTGCAGTAGTGTTTTAAAACAAATATTGGCTAACTGGCTACAATACTAGAAAACCTATATAGAAGCTTATATTCTTTCTGACAAAATATGAAATGACAAATTAAAACAAATAGCTTCTAATTTTTGAGTATATTTAATAATTATGGCAAAGCCTGCCTACCCTAAAAAAGGTCTATTTTTAGTTTGTTATTGAGGTAGTTCATATATTGGGTTTTCCTATGTATTTCAAAGTGCCTCCTTTATTTAGTTGCTCCCTGCCATTGTTATGCAGCTATTTATTATGTGGTGTGGATATTCGCAATGAGAATAAATGATGAGAACAGGGAGCAGAACTCAAAGAAAAGCAAAGGACAACAGCAAAGGGATCTGGAGGACACTTTGGCCTGATGTGGAGGACAGGCAGGCAAACAGTGGCATAAGGACAGGGGTTGCAAAGATATCATTTGAGATTGTGCCCCTTTATCCATTTAATACCGAATTGTGATGTAAAGGGCTGAGGGACTCTGATATAAAGGTGTAATATAAAGAAAGTGTAAACATGAGAACTCTGATGCAAAAAGGTGTTCCAAATGTAAAGGGGGCTCCTGATGTGATGGAGCTTGTCCTGGTAGGATCTTTGTCAACAATAAGTACTAGGGCTCATAGATCCCTATAACTAAGGGGGGTCTGGGACAAGGTCTAAATTCTGCATTATGGCCAAGTGGTCTCCAGCTACAGAGGATAAACAGGGGAGATCCAACACCTGGAAAAAGTAAAACTAACTATACTAAACCTCTTTCAGCATTCTGGTTGCCAGTAAAATGTACTATCCATTTTAAAAATCTATACATTAAGCAGCCTGGCAAAACATTATTAAAGTGGCATCTGTGCAATAGTGATATAGGAATGTTCTTCTAAGTTTAAAGTTCTGAGAATAGTTTAAAAATAGGTGATGGTATTCTAAGGATTAAATATCCTGAATATTATGTGGTTTGCAAATGGCGAAGCACACAATGAAGATTTACATTAAAGCTGCATTGCACGTTGTTTAAAGTGTCTGCATAGAATTGATAGCAGCAATGGAGGTATGTTCAAAAAGAAACCGGTTCAGTTTAGTGCCATGATTTCTATTCTGCACTGCACCTATCTAATCACTGGAAAAACAGGCCACAAAAAAACCATGGAAAACGAAGGCCTCTAAATGCTGCCCAGTTGCACTATGCAATTCCAAATAATTCCAAGGAGATGCATCAACATTTTTTAGGGTACTAAAAAGGGATGTGTTTCAACTTTTCTAACGCAATGAAAAAATTAACTAACAGGTTTAAGGTGCTACCAAAGTGCTCTGTAGGAAAACATATCATTGTAGGCCCTGCACTTACATATTCTCCAAAACCTGAGCACATTGTTTATGCTAACTCATCACTATTTAGTAAAATATTATTCACACCACTGATCTGCCCACACCGCAGGCTTCTTTAAGTATAGTGAAGAAGAAAATGAAGTTCTGAGAAAGGAAGCTTACTCAGCATAGAACTCTTGGCAAGAAGCTGCAGTTTTTAACAGGAAGTCCCAAACCCTGCTAATGTGTATTGCTGCAGGTCTAACATTGGCCTAAAGGTTTCAAATACTAACTTTTTACAAAAAGTAAAGTTTCTTATATCGTATTAGTGGGCCACCGAATGATATTATCACACAATTTCTAAAGCGGGACCAGGACTAGACTCTCATGGATTACACACTCTAAAACAATACAGAATAAAATTATAAATGGATTTAAAATGATCAAAAATATTTCTATGTGTGAGTCACCAGACACCTTGGACAGATGGCATACTAAAATAGAACAACGACATTTTATCCCATAGAGATACAAACTCTATATTAATTATGTGAGAAATAGCACATTGCACAGTGTGAATAATATTAATGTCACACAAGCCGAGGAGCTTATATAACGTTAGGTGAAAGCATGGGTGTATACACTAGTGTTTTCATTATTTATGTAGGAATATTACTGTAACATAATCGTTTTACTTAATTTCAGTCTACAGTTCTACACAGAGACAGAATACTCTGGTTAAGAAATTATATTGTGTTTAGACTGAGCTGAATCTCATTTAGAGTCCCCAAGCCTTAGAAAATTGTACAGTTATAATAGCTTTGATAGCAGATGAAGCTAGAAATAGCAGGTAGCCACATAAATATTCTAATATTGGACACAAAAACCTTGCACATGCATATAATTGAGAACTTAAAGGAAAGATGCATCATAGATGTTACACAGCTAACTAGTTTAAGTAGTGATAATAATAAGTTGTGTTCAAAGCCAATAACCAATCATATTCCAGCTATTATGTAAACTAGGACTCTATTCTTGTACTTCTTGTCTCTTCTACTCTGTCTTGTGGCCATTGTTTTTGCAATCAGAACTCAGTAGTTTAGAGCTTAATACCAAGCAAACAACTATATACATACACAGCTAAATGAATATTTATGCTGGATTGTTTAAATATGGGAGGAGGTGGCCAATGTTTGGGGATGGGAGTGTCAAAGGTTGAAGCACTAAACCAGTTTAAATCCAACTAACAACATGTCTAGAATGCTTAGATTAAAAGAATGCATGGATTTTCTGTATTATTGGTACTATGTCCTACAACAAGCATGGAACCTGGCTGTCCAGAAAAGAAAGGGACAGGAAGCTTGCACCCCCCCCCCCCCCCCCTCCACACCAGGCCCTCAGGAGCTAGGAAACTAAATACAGAATAGATTTAATGACATCAACAGATAAAGTGAGGCTGTTAGTTGTTGTAATTTTATTGCAGGCTTCTTTTTTTTTTGAGCGAAGATTTCATCCTGCACACGTACATGGCCCCTTTGCCAATATTTATGCTCACCAGCACCCACATTTGGTTGCTGTTCATGTACAGAGTATATTGATTGCTACAATTACCTTTTTAGCTGAGCTAGCAGTAGAATAATCATGTATTTTATATACACTTTAGGGTTTATACAAGCAGGAAAAAGTATGGTATAAATATTACATCAAATATATATCTAACTGACACCATTAATGTAGATTTATGGGTCATGAAATGTAGCTTTATCTTTTAAAGATAGTTGTATTTGCTGTGATTTAGTTTTTACTTCCTGGTAGACCAGAGATGTCAGCTCAGTGTTAGCCTAAAAGACTCTCAGAGACAAATGTGTCCCTTACCTAAACTTAGTGATGCAAACTGACAAGCTCCGCAGGAAAAGAATTCAATAGTCAGTTAATAAATCCTTTACTATGCTTACTATCCTTCCATGTCATCCAAAGATGATCTATAATATAGACAAAAACAAGCAATTAAAGGTCAATGGCTAAGATATAATTCAATAAAAAACAGGCTGCTGATATACTAGAACTTCAAATGTTTCTTACAATAAAAAAGTAGAACCTCAAAAGTTTATTATTAGTGGCAAATTAGTATTAGTACTACTATTAGCAAATTAGTAGTATTGGCAAATTAGTAGGCAATGTCTGTATACAACTAGGCAGTGGTCTTATGGACTAGTGGACTAATCATGTAATTTTCAGGAAACCAGCACATTTTTGGAATCTGTGCCTCCTTTTTCAGGGCTTTAATAATTGAATAGTTTGACCATAAAAAATACAGAGATTTCTACGTTCTATCAGTAAATGAATATCTATAGCATTTAAATATATATAAAATGAAATAGCTACAATTGTAGCTTTCCTTTTTAATTACATTAGCTTGTATCCTTTTAAAATGTCATTTATAAGTATATGACACATTTTGCACAATATATTGATTTTTATAAATATAAAATATATTTTTACTTCTATATAATTTTTTGGGTAATAGTGCATACATTATAGTATGCAAATGTAGTAATATTTTCAATATATAGCTTATGTTTATAGAAATGAGCTTATCTTTTTAACATTTACAAGTAGAGGTTTTTTTGTATGAATATATATTATGATCTGTATTACCTAGTTATAATTTGGTTGTATAGATATTTATAGGCTGATATATTTCCACTGCTCCTGTACCCCAATGGTCCAACTAACAACCAAATATGTTTATTAGAAGTCTCGAAAAGTGGTGACACAGACCCCCAAAAAACACTGTTTTACTGTGAATGTTTAATAAACATTTTCAGATGTTTAAGGCCGTGGTTGTAACGTGGTGCTGCAGCATTACTGCAACACATAAAAAGTACGCATTGGTGCACTGCCACCACATTTATTCCAAACTGCACCCTATTGTACCTTGCAAACAAATAAGCAATGCTGTGCACCAAAATGAATTGTAAAGCATGTCATGCTTTTTGTGAGCTGCAAATATGCCATATGCACTTTTCTTTTTTTGATGCATTTTGGTGCTTTAGACAGCCCATTAACCTCCCTAGTAGTAACCCCGAGTGTGACTTGGGGTAGAAAAAATTTGCTACAAGTGGTAACCCTGAGTCACACTCAGGGATGGAACACCTAGGGAAGATTAGTAAATAGAGCGCTTACCTGATCCGCAGGCGTCCCGCGCCGTCCAGCGCTGCAATCTCCGTCTTCTTTCTTCTTCCTGCTTCTGCATTCGATGAGTCACCGGGGGAGTTCCCGGTGATGTCGGTGCGTGTGTACGTGGCAGCCGGGCGGGGCAGGAAATTCAAAATCCATTTGTATTGCATTCAATACAAAATAACTGTATTGAATGCAATACATTGGATTTTTATGTGTAAAAGCAGTACATTGTTTTCAAGAACATTTATTTTACAGTATATATAAAAGTATGAATATAATGTGTATTTTTTTTTTAAATTAAAATTTTTTTTTTAATATATAGATTTTTTAATTTATTCAATTTATTGTTTTTAAATGATTTTGTGTTTCAAACTTTATTATACTCCTACTATTATATTATACTGTAAAATAAATTTTCATGAAAAACAATGTACCGCTTTTAGACATATAAAACTTGAAAGAAATGAACCGCTAGGGAGGTTAAAATGAATGTGCAGTCTTAGCGCAATGTGCGTTAATGTGCAACATAACATACATTGCTGTATGGTATCTTGTATGGTACTTCTTCACAATTATAGTGATTGCAAAGTGGAGGCTTAGATTGTAGCAGATGTCCACTAGTAACTGTCTTTAAATGAATAAATAAGCAAAATGATAGATGGTACTAATAATAAGTAATAATAATAAATAAGCGTTGTTAATACTAAATAAAGTAAAATAGCAGACCAGAATGGATTTAATTGTGGATAAATGAAATCTGCCATACACATTTTGTTCAGTCCTAAGTAGCTCTATTTGGCAGCGGTAAAATGTTAGAAGCTTGTTAAAAGCAGGCTTTTGTGGTGACTAGGCTTTTCAGTGTTGTGATAATGTACACCCCAGGGTTTTACAATCTTTAGCCGAGCAGTGGACCAGGAAGGAAAGCAATTTTCAAAAGAAGAGAGATAGAAAATAGCATTGTAAAATCTGTGAGTCAGGTGCCCCCAGCAAGTAAGGATAAGCACTATTATAATGACACTCTGGGAGGAAGAAACCAATTTCAATTGCTTTTATAACTTACTCTTGTAAATCGGTTGTTGGGCTGTATGCAAGGCTCACTAGGTATGTGTTCTTTACAGTCGTTCACCAAAATGCTTGACCAGTTTTTTAATTTTTAATTATATCAACAAATAATATAATATAGTGTAAAGGGCAACTCCAGACAAATAGCTTAGTTCATTTTTGCAGAAGTCTGCTTTATAGGAACTTTTTCAGTTTCAACTAAAAAAATGTTAAGTATCGCACACAATATTACAATGCATTCACATCTGTTGGTTCTATAGATGAAAAACACAAGAAGGGTAGACAACAGACAACACTTTTAAGACCTTAAAGCCCTGTAGATTCCGGATTAGCAGCTTTCTAGTCCTATAAATAAATTCCACTACACATACATGGGGATATAATATATGCTTTATATACAGATTATCATGTACTGTGGATGTGCAATGTATCCTGTTTATAGGTGAAACTGGCCTGCAGCATATTTTTTTTGAATCGAAAAACATGGATCAAACGATGGAATATAAGCTAAATAAAATATATGTATACATTTATTTCCAAGGACTTAAAATTTGAGAGAAAAGAAGGGTCAGACTTGTCACTTGCCTCCTGGACACAGCAGAGATGGGTACTGTATCTATCTGAAGGTCTGTAGGACCTGTAGGAACATCTTTTGTTGCACATTATCTGCATGTAATATCAAATACCAAACTGCACATGCATCTCAACTACTCCTGAAGAAGCAGCATTACCACCAGTTGACAAACTAAAACACAGTCCCATTATTTGGCCTGTAGCAGTGTAAAGCTTTAAAATTTTCTCTGTATAGAAAGGGTCCCAAGAAATAGCAAGTACTTCTAGGAATACATGTTTCCTGATATTTTGTTCTGGACCACAACAAGTTGATGTCCTTTGTGTATTGGTCTGGGCTTTTAAACTATTTAAACTATTTTGTAAATAAAGTGATGCTGTTTTAAAATATTCTGTTGATACCTTTTTTTGAGTGCCTAAAAAATTCTATAGTGTTTGCTCTTTTTTCT
This sequence comes from Pyxicephalus adspersus, assembly GCF_032062135.1. Taxonomy (NCBI): domain Eukaryota; kingdom Metazoa; phylum Chordata; class Amphibia; order Anura; family Pyxicephalidae; genus Pyxicephalus; species Pyxicephalus adspersus. Next base: position 102,949,620 of record NC_092862.1, on the reverse strand, counting down.
CCTAGTATGACATTGAGGGATTGACACCATGTATATAGCATATCAAATCCATTGGTTATGTGTTCCACTTAATACCCTACAGCCAAAAACCCTGGTTGAGAGACACTGCACTACACAATAGTTATGGGTAAATCTATTTTTATTTGCATTTCAAAAGGTAAATTCCACAAGGACTGTTTTAAGAAAGAACGAGTAATTGTACATTCAATAAAAACCATAGTAAGAAAACAGACAATTGTTAGATCAGTGTTTGACAATATTATTTTTTCTGCTTTAGTATCTTTAGTTTAAATTACAAACATTCTAAAACATTTCTTCATAGGTTTAAATATCTTAACCTTATTTTTAATACACATCATCCTGTACTGCCCTTTCCTATTTTTCTCCAAAAATGGTGAATAACAAGATTTTATTTTTGACCTTTTTATAGAAGTAGGAACATTTGTATATTTCATATTTCTTGGTCTAGTTAATGCACAAGATATACATTTCCACCAAGATATTACAGAATTATAATTTTGTGAGTATAAATATGGCTTTTTGGCAATTGCAGTGCTCTTTTCAGGCAGTGTGTCATATCTTAATCAGACTTTACGCTAGGGCCAGATATATATTGGAATTTGTAAACTCTATAATTCTGCAACCAGATAAAAATAGATTACCTTTGGGAGACCTATCTTTTTTTCCCAGCAAACATTACCTAACAAAACTCAGGGTTGAATATGGTTAGCATGAGCATACACATTTTGTTGACTATAGGTCATGTTGTTGACCATAGGTCCAACAATGTAATCAAGACTGTAACATAGTTTGTACAACTAACTTTACAATATGCAAATTTAAAGCGGAATCCTTATTTGAAAAAATTGTGATCAATTTTCATTGTAAACTTTACCCCAACTTTGTTACCCTTCTTTTTTTTTTTTTTGAAAATGTAATGAAAAATCTATTGAAATAAAAATTTTTTATTGCAGAAGGTACGGAGTTGTCAGTTTTGCAAAAAAGATTACCTTGCCTGTCTGATTGCAAATTTTTGTAAATACATTCACCTATACCTGTTTTGCCACAGGAGCTGCCATCTTTTTTTCTGTTCCAGGTTCTGAACTTTGGTCATCTTGATTAGCCAGGCCAGGATTCTGCAATACCCTTTATGTGCATGGGAGTTTATTCAGTCCCAGCAGCTTCACAGCCAAGCATTTTGTAAAAACAAATACCAATCAGGCAGGTCAATACATTTTTCGTATTGCAGAAGGGACAGGCAATTTAATAAACCTGGCCGACAGCAAATTTATTTTTTGCAGAACTAAAAGTTCCACTTTAAGAAACCATTGGTATCAAATCAGATATCAGATATACTCTGCCATTTCATGCTTGTAATATATATTTGATAGTTTTTGGAACAATGTGTTATCTTGGAATAAAATATCATGTCCCCATAGCAGCTGATTATTGAGTGATTTTCCTCCCAGTGCCAACATGCCTGTTATATTCAAAAAATAAAAAATTAGCACATTGAAATTGGGTAATATGGCATTGTTGAACAGACAGACTTTGAATTTAATCAATGTAAAAAACAAAGGCTTAGAGCAGCACAGATTGCAACTAACATACAGCCATCCTCAAAAAAGAAAAAATCAATTAGAATGAATAAAAATAGATTTTGCCCTTTGTGGATACCTAATTGGCAGGAATTGTGGAAATCTAACCTCACTAAATACAGCATACAAGTGTAGAGGAAGCTTGTGTGGTTTTAGAAGAATTACTACATGTCAGCATAATAAAACTAGACTATTCATCAAGCTCCAGTTACCGAAGCATTGAAGCACTACTCTGCAGCTTCAGAGGTATCAACCAGATACTAATTTCAATGGAAAGGAAATGACATTTGTAAGAAGACTGCGTTAAGACAGGGCTATTATATAGAAATGGCTTTTATTTTCCGAATAATTAACCTATAATGCAAGTTACAATTACTTAAAGTTCAGGCTCAATACAACTTTCATCTCTAAGGATGTCATATGATTAAAGGGCTGGTCTTGGCAAAAAGTAATATTTTATTTATTGGTGGAATCTGGTGGGATGAGTCAGTCTCTTATATGTCTTAGATAATCATATATGCCTTAGATAATCCAAATGTAAGATCTCCCTAAAATAATTCCTGACTCTGCTACTGGCTATTTGGAAATGTTGTCATAAAACTTTAAATACTCTCCCTGTTGTATTCTTCATAATCAAACAATCAATAAATAACATGAAGAGTGAAGACCCTTTATAATGTTATGGTGGTCACAATAAAGAACACTACAAATGTATATATAAATAAAATGTCAAGTACTAGTTTTGTTAGGTAAGAGGAAGTAGAGTAATTCACATACTCCTTAATAGATGGAAATACAGGTATTCCTCTGTGCTCCTTGCAACTGGATGAAAGGTAGGAGGGTGAGAATCTGTAGCAGTAAATGTGGACCTATACTGAGAGATCATGTAAGCTGCCATTTCTAAATTTAGCTTTTCTAGTGGGTGTTCTGATTCTCTTTCTTTAATAGCACCTCAATTACTGGCCCAAAATGAGTATGCAGCTCAGGTATTCAGCTAATTGTAAACCAGCAATGGTATCTGCATGCTTTTTCAAGTGTGAAACCAAAAGATCAGCTTTACATATTTAAAATTAGTTTGCCAATAACATGTTTTTTATAATCTCTATGGGTCCACTTTAAATCAACCATTGGGGAAGAAAGGACTGCTTACCTAAAGCTGCATGAAATCCTTAACTTCTCTTATATGGCCACTTTTGATCTAACAAATTAACCAATGAAAACATTATTTTTTTATGCTTTAAAAGGTAAAAAAATAGCTGCAAAACTTTTGTAAACCATGTAAAAATATTGTGAGCTTATAAACACCTTCCTATGCTCTCCACCCGTGACAAATGGCATCAACTACATTGATTGTTCTCAGAGTACTACATAATCTTTCCTCTCTATGCTATGGAGAATAGGATGAGTCATGGTTATTTAACTCTTCTCTATGGCTTATTTCTGTTGTCCTGATACAATAGTATTAGTAAGCATTACCATTTTTTCAAGTGGTTACTGGTAGAATTGTCAACCACCACATCTAAGGAGTGGCAAAGAGGCTCAATCCAGTGGATAGGAAAAAAGTAGAATTTCAAAAAACGAAGGCCAAGATTAATTTAGGAAAAGGCACATGGAAGTCAGTGGTGTTTGTTTCAGCCACACTGATCACCACTTTTGACGCAATGGCCATTTTTGTATATGGACCAATGCCCATTAGATACGGGAGTTTCTGATTGCAGCTTTTTGTAAATATGGTATGGTGATCAAAGAACTGATTATCACTGTACAAAAGCTGACTATCTTTTAAAATACCTGGGGTTACTTAAAACTTGCATACTTTTTATATATGCCCCATAATCAATTATTTTAGGTTTAATTCTTTTTAAATGCAAAGCAATAGCTTGCAAAAAAATAACACAAATATATGTTTAACAGCTCATTAATAAAATTATTATATGAAGGAGTAATCATATCAATGCGTTTCTCGTTAATCTATTTTTTATATTGTATAATTTTTAGTCCAGTCAGCATTATTCATTAATGTCTAAAGGCAAAGACCTAGTTAAATATTAACCTGAATGTCTTAACATCAAAAGGACTTTCTAAAATGATACACTGACAATCTTATATCTTAAAAAAATAAACTCTCTTATATCCATAAAATGTGGCTGCTAGTCTAAGATGATCAAAATACACTTGAGACAGCAGTATGCAGTGGTCTGCTTTAGGCTGGACAAGGACATGCATCAAAAAGTCAGTAATTTTTGTGCAGCAATTTATATTCTGACCAAGCATCAGCTTTAAAAGGTTTTAGTGTTTGATCTAGTAAGTTATGAGAAGTGTACCCACTGATTATTCCACTTCCTATTATTATGAGATTTCCTCAGTCAGTATAAAAATGAATGGCCCTTCAAAATACATTTTGTTGCCTTGAAAAGTGAAATGAAGACATACAATAAAAATAATTTTCCAGCTGTCTTTACACCCAACTGAAATACATACTAACAACAGTTCAGAAAAAAATATATACAAATAAAAAGAGAGAATCATTGAGATGGGTAAAGCATCAACTACCTCCTTAAAACACTTTAAAAACTCAGTCAGGTTTAACTAATCTCCAAACTATGTAATTGGTTTCTGTCTGTGATCAATTGTAACCATTTAAAAAAAAAAGTTTTTATTAAGTTTTTCACAATTTTCATAAACAAAACATACAGAAAAAGTTGTAGCATAAAACAAACATCAATCAATCCATACAAAGTTGCTTAGTGTGGTGCTAACACACACCAAATGTAAGATTCGGGAGGAAAAAAGAAAAACAATGGGGGGGTGGACATCAGTTATCAAATAAACAAACTCGCATGAAGTATTTGTATATCACCCTAGACTTTAGACAGGACTGTAGATCAGGGTCGACTAAATTCCAATATTCTTTCTGGTAAGCCCAACAGATGGACCATGGTTATCATCCATAAATGGGAGCAACTCCCTTCTGGCTTAGGTAACACCTTACCCTTCCACTAAATCCCACTATAAACCGGTCAGGACTGTGACCTGATGCGGATTTGTATGCCACATTCCTTATATACCAAGAGGTATGTTGGAAATAAGACAGAATATCCTCCGTCTCTGGATTCGAAATAGTTTGTAAATGAAACTAAACCACTTACTCAAAAACTTTGATTTTTGTTTATCTTCTCCATTTGGCTTCTAGTAAGTTTCTATAGAACATTGTTAATAAACACGATCTAACCATTCCCAGTGTAGGTGGGTCGGATCCATTGAGTCATAATGGCCCATCCAGCTGCCAGCAAGCACAGGTTTACCGATGCTTCCCGGCCTTTTCTGATACTTATGCTCTGTACTGCAGACGAGTCACCAAATATACAAAGCGTCAGACACAATGGGAAACCCTACCACCGGTGTCAAGAACATTAACAGTATTTCCCACAAATTGGATATACTCGTGCAAGCCCAATAGTAATGATGAAGAGAAACCATATTCAGTCCACATTTCAAACATCTCGTCTGGCCCCTACCGGTTAGATTCACTTCAGTAGGTCTAGGTCTTTATACTTTATAAGCCCTGTGCAAGATTTTGAATTGCATTTTCCTCACAGTGAGATATCCATTTACTATTTTATCCAAAATATTAGTAGTATTATGAAATTCCCCCTGCCACTCCTTGAAATTAGAACTAGTGGTTTGTTATAAAAGTTCTGGAGAGATTTATACACATTGGATATCGATATTGGGGACAGTTTCAGTAATCTATCAAATTTGTTTACCGATAGGGCGTTTGGTATTGGGCTTCACAATATTGTTTCATCTGAATATAATAAAATAGGTGACCAGCCTTTGGCAGAAAATTTTATTTAGATGTTAGGAAACTCAGTGAGGGTGGCCTTCCGCTATTGTGTTGGAGGAAGTAACTTACCCTAGATAACCCTTTTTTTCTCCATATTCTTCAGGCATTGCAATCTGTTTCCTGGGGGAATAGTGGATTTCCCCATAGCAGCAGATAAGCTGAAAACCCACAGGGAAGGCCATTTTTTTTCCTCAGGTGTCTCCAGGTAGCAATAGTGTCTCTGAAGACAATATTATTTTTTATGTTCAAGGGTAGCTTAAAAAATGGGCAATGCAAAATGGCACTGAAATCCCACGGGTGGGCCATAGCTGTTTCCAGCTGGTTGTTGGAGTAGTGTGACGTGCCCAGTATCCAATCCGCTACATGGCGAAATAAACTCGCTAAATTATAAGGCAGAATTTTGGGAAGTTATTCTCACCTTCAACAACTGGTAGAAACAGTCTGCGGATAGAAGATATTCTAGGCCGGGTATCTCTCTATATAATCCCAGTAAAATCTGTCTGTAGGAATTTTATGTCCTTATGTGGGAGCAATAAAGGTATCGTCTGTAGGGGATAGAGTAGCTTAGCAAAGGATGACATTTTTATCAAGTGGCATCTGCCAAAGGAAGAGTGGGAGATTTTTCCACATTAGTAGCTCCTGTTTGATTTTACTATACAGCGGTGGACAATTTAGTTTGTACACAGAAGAAACCTCCTTCTCTATTTTATTGAATAAAAAGGTAATGTACTCAGGGGCTACCTGAAATGACTAAATTGACAAATCACTATGTTTCCCTTTTTATTGCTCAAACCTTTCTAGCCATGTGTGAAATTCAGTTTTGGCCTTTAGCCACTGGGATCTTGATGCTTTAGTGAAGCTAGTGTTTAGTTGAGATTGAGCATCTCTTAATTTTGCCAAAGCCAGAAAAAATGTATGCTTTGTTCGTTTTCGTTGATTCGACACATAGCCTATAATTCTGCCTCTGAGAATAGAATAGGCTTGTCTCTGTGTGCAGAATTATTAGATGCGTAGTCAAACCATGCCGACTTGAACTCCGCCTTGAAAGCAGGATCGGAGCCCAAATGAGATGGGAACCGCCAAATCCATGCAATCCTTTAGGAATGGTGTCAAGTAGCCTAATTGTTACGGGGGCGTGGTCAGATATGACCATTGGCAAGATTTCAGGGGAATCCATTCTCTGTAGAAGTGGGTATGTTCAAAATAGGTAGTCGATTCTGGACTGTGAAAGGTGTACTTGGGATACAAAGGTAAACTGCCTAACGGTTATCTCAGACACCATACATCCTGCAAGCCTGTGCATTCCGCAAAAGTACTTAGGGCACTCTCTTGAGCCCTTCCCCTTGTCATCCCACTTAAAGGGAAGCTAGCCTGTTGGCGGGGTCCCATCCTGTCCTCAGAACCACACATCACGGAGTTGAAATCTCCACCCACAAATACATTCATGGAAGAATCTTTGGTTACCCATTCCGTAGCTTGCGCAAAAAAGGTGCTCCCTGGAGAGTTCGGGGCGTACACATTTGACAATAGAATATCTGGTGTTACCCAGTAGCAAATGTATTTTCACGAATTTCCCTTCTTCGTCACTGTGTACCCCTCACACTTCAGCCTGCAGATTTCTGTTTAACAGGATCAGGACTCCTGATTTTCTATCCACAGCAGGTGAACCCAGTACCTCCCCCATCCATAACGTTTGCTTTCCAAGAAAATCTTCTCTTCCTAGATGTGTCTCTTGGAGCAGTGCAATGTCTGCCTCCATACATTTCAGGTGCCTTAAAACTGCCAAACGTTTATTGGGGGATCTTAGTTCTTTAATATTCCACGATACTATACACTTAAAAGAATACGTTCACCTGCACAAGCCTCAGAAGGCCTTTGGAAATCGCCACAGTAAAGCTTGAACTAATAATACACAGCCACCAAAAGGGGCTTAGTAATTCACCCTCATCAATATGAGAGTAATCCACTTATTAGATGGGTGATATCTCATGCCAGGAAAAAGATATCTACAATGGAACCGAAAGAAATGTAAACAAAAAAAAAAAAAGATATGGGGGTAGGGTAGACCAGGAAAGAGGGGGGATAACCAATAGTTCCCCTGTAGTGGTCTTCCTTTTTTTCTCAGGGGGAAACATAAAAGATGAAATTCTAAATAAACAGGCCCACAACCAGAGGGTCTTGTTGCACGGTTCAAGTAAGGAAAAAAAACATCTGCTTGATCCCAAGCTGCACGCACTGCCGGACTGCCCAAAATTGGTGACCAAAAGATTAACTTCCAGCTGTAAACTGTAGGTAAGAGACGACAACCAATTATCTGCTTCTCTGGTGCGTTTTATCCCTCTTGTACCCAACCACCTGCCAGAGCGCGGTTCCTTTTTGGTGACTGGTGCTTAGCCTTCTGAGGCTCTCTCTCTGTTTTTTGAGGGTGAGGGTTCTGGGGATGAGGCCCTGTCCTCCCTTTCTGGGGTGTTTTCCTGCATTGTGGGGGTCAGCTGAGCTTGCACAAATTCCTCAGCGTCTTGGGCAGAGGTGAAGGAGTGATGTTCCCCTTCCTGGTTGTATAAATGTAGTGTGGCTGGGTAGGCCTGGGTAAAACTAATCCTACGTTGATATAATTGAGAGCACAAGTGCTGGAATTGCCTTCTCTTGCAGGATACCTCTGCCGAGTAGTCCGCAAAAATATACAGAGGGGCACCTTCTAGCGAGATGTTCCTTTTGGCATGATAAGCTTGGAGGATTGCGGTTTTATCTATATAACCAAAATATTTAACAATTACTGGTTGAGGAGCATTGCCTTCCTTGTGCGGCTGACCTAAGCGGTGTGCCCTTTCTACTTTGCACATCCTTTGTGGGCCTAGGAGATCTGGAAGCATACTTGCGCACAGTTCCAGGAGTTTGCCTGGTTTTACAGCTTCCGGTATTATAATGATTCGCAGGTTGTTTCTGCGAGACCTGTTTTCCATGTCATCTATTTTATCCAGTAAGGTGCCGACTTTGTTTTCCCCGAGTCATTATTCTGGTTTAGGTCTGAATTACATCATCTTCTGTGGAGGAGATTCTTTCCTCCACAGTGTCTATTCTGCGTGCATGCTCCCTGAGTTCTTGCCAGGGGTACGTTCTTGTCAGGGATTGAATTCCCTTCCCTATGCCCTGATCTATGGCCTCCTGTAATGTGGGCTTTATTAGGATTGCCACAGCATCAGCTATGAGACTATGATCAGGAGCCAATTTAGCAGATTCAAGTACTCGCTTGGGTGGAGCTGATGTGGCATCCTGCTGAGGGACATGGAGATCGTCAGCCATCTTGGACTTGAGCGTGCATTTTTTTTTCACACTGTTTACTCGGGGTAGAAGAGTCCTCTCTTGAGGCTTTATCTAAGAATTTCTCCATCTGGAGTCGTCCGCGGTAAGTAGGGAAGTGTTACATCGGGTTGGCAGTGCTGTATGGCTGGTTAGGATCGCAAATTTTTCCTTGGGTGAGCGGGAGCCTCTGGATGCTGTTACAGTCTCATGAGGCGCTGGAACCGGAAGTGTAACCATTTTAATTAATTCAACATAAAAACCGACTTATTCCAGGGAATTCTACTGCTTGGTTGTGGAACAGAAAGCTAACAATCATGTGACAAGGCATTGTCAAAAGATCTCAGGGATAAAACTATGTATAGGAACATTTTAGATTGATAGTGTTAAAGGTTTTATGAATGCCTATGACACAGTAAAGTCTATATTTAGGAAATGGAAACAGTTTGGTACTAATAAAGCCCTCCTCAGATCTGGATGTCCCTCCAAAATGGATGGAAAATGAGAAGGAAATTGGTCAAATAGACTACAAAAAGGCCTCTGGGAACTGAGGCAGTTACAAGAAAACATGGTCATTGTGTGCATGCCAACTGGAAAAGTCATACTGTCAGACCAAAAATTAAACTTTTTGGCCTCAGCCCCAAACAGTACATCTGGCTAAACGCCAACACACCTCACCATCCATCCAAGGGATACCATGCCTAAAGTTGAGCTCTTCTGCAACATCTTGTAACTCTTTAACTGCAGTTGTTTCTTTTTACATATCAAAGCACAGCTTGCTCAAAAAGTTAATGGCCCTGATTTATTAAAGTTCTCGAAGGCTGGAGAGAATACACTTTCATCAGTGAAGCTGGATGATACAGAAAATCTGGAGTGGATTTCCTAAAAGTCATTAGGTATTTGTTAGCAAATGTTTTCAATTCTGGACCAGATCTATTCCATATTTGCTGGATCACCCAGCTTCACTGGTGAAAGTGTATCCTCTACAGCCTTGGAGAACTTTAAAAAATCAGGGCCAATGTCTAGGCTCCATAAAGTTTTTTTTTTTTATTTGTTTTTTTGCTTTGCTTGTGATTAACCCACAGTGATGGTGTTATACAGTAACTGACACCATGCTGCCTAATATTATGTTGAGACAAACATCTGTCCTATTTGCATTTAATAAAATAATGGACCTGTTCTGACTTACATACAAATTCAAGTTAAGAACAAACCTACAGTCCCAAACTGTTTAGCTATGTTATGTAATCCTTATTGAACTGCTGTTTTATAACCTGGAGCATAGAAGTGGTAGCATCCCGTTGTAGAGGTGTTTCTCTGCAGCAAGGAATGGATCAGGATAGATAGAAAAAAGGATGGGGCAAATTACCATAACATTCTTGAGGAATTCCTGCTGCCCTCTGTCTGCCTGAAAGTAACATGACAATGACTCAAAGCACACATTAATGTTGACCACGCAATGGTTAAACGAGAAAAAGGTGAATGTCCTTGTGTTTGAACCCATACTTAAAGCCCATTAAAAGCCTGTAATTTACCTTTAGTCAGTAAAGGGTTTACTTTTTTTCAGTTTCTTGTACAACTTAATATATATATTAACTAATATACCCAATCCAATATTAAGATGGAGCATGATATTGTTTTTTTCAAACTATCTATAAGTGAAAAAATAGCACTACACTAACCCTCCCCTGAAAAAAAGCCTTAAGATTTGACCCCTGAACTGTCTCATAAAAACTCCAACACAATTCATAAACTGCTGTCTAAACTAATTATCAATACTTACCTTCCTCATGTCTCAGTGAACAAATGAAAACATTAATTTAGTCCCCCTTCCCAAGCCAAGCCACTGTCTGGGTTATCCAATGGAGTCATGATAGCACAGCTTCCAAACAGCATTACACCCCCTTAAACTATGCACAGAATTATAAATTCTATTCCATACAGAATTTCTTAAAGTCAGTATTTTTATGGGCTTATGCTTGGTAGTGTTATAATATAGGTTTACCCCTAGTGGGATGGGGGAGGGACTATAGGTATATCCCTGGCACATGCCAGATGCCAGGATATTTGAAGTAAGTTCAGTGAAACACTGAGGATGGTTACTGTAGATTTACAAACAGGATCCTATTTTACCTTCTATTTGCTAATGTATATACAAATGTACTATATTAGAATATATATTAGCCCCATACATTAAAGTGCAATTATCAACAGTAGAAGTAATTCATAAGTAATATTCACTACTTTAAAATATAATAATATTGGAACATTAGTATATATTTTAACTTTTGTCTTGTGTGCCAAAATGCAGATAGCTTTGGGATGCAGTGTTTTGGTTTGTTACTTGGGGTTTTAATATAAACCAATAAAATGACATAATGTCTAAATTAACAGTCCTGCTATTTTGTCTGTACTGATGTGAGTATGCAGTTAATTTAATCTGAAATTGTGTGAACTGAAATTACTTTTCACTGAAATCTGGAACCAAACTCATTTCACCATTTGTGTGTTTATTTATTCCCATATTAAATATTTTTTGTCTGTATAAACATTTGCCTCTGGAAGACAGAAGGCGCAACTTAAATATTTGTTGTGGTTGTTTGGCAGAAAATCTTCGGTGACATTGTTAATCTTCCATAGTAGCTGCATTGGCTATGCTTTTCTGTTTTCCATATTCACTGAATAATTAAAGTAGTCATTCAAATTTCACATTCAAATTCAGCTGCCCTAATAGTTTATTACAGTACAATGCAATATGCAGAAGATATATTAAATAAAGCAAGATAGCTTCTGCCTGTTTATTTCAGTATACAGAACTTTTTCTTGCCGTCAGTTATCCTGTAAATTGTAACTCCATTTTTTTTCCCCAGGCAAACTATATACATTTAACACAATTTATTGCAGATTCCCCTTTTATAATGTAGGAAAACCTTAATAAAATATTTTTTTAACTAGTGTTAAGTGTAAGAGTCCTTGAACTGTAAAATGGGAGAAAAAGTGACCAAAAAGAATGGAAAATTTACCTAGGGAAAACATGACTACAAAGTAAGTAAGATACTTACCCTAATTGTATGCCAGTAATGTATATATATACAGTGGTACCTTGGCTAACAAACATAATTTGTTCCAGAATCACATTTGTTGTTCTGGAAGCTGGAGCAAGCTTTGCTTTGATATACAAAAATAAACAACTGCAGAGTTTGTCTTGGTCATTAAAGAGTTACAAGATGTTGCAGAAGTGCTCTGTTGTTAAAATCACCCACAACCTCAGCTGTATTTAGCAAAAGATTTCTTCTGAAATTCATGAAAAACCGCCCTTCCCCCATCAAGCCTCTGTCCTGCACACAAGCAGCAGGGAAGCTCTGTTTGTATGTAAAGAATAAATGCTATAAATCACACCTACCTCTCAAATTCAAAGCAACACGAAGCGTGCACCGTACTGACACTAGTATGAGAAGACTGGCACTCTGGAAGCCCCTCTCTATATAGGTCAAAGCAACGTCTCTCTCTCACTTTCTGATACAGTATACACGAAGTACTGTACATTTGTCATGCAGTAAGTTATCAGGCATCTTACTTCCTGCTTTTTTTACCCTAGTTAGCCATGTCCATATTCGTTAGTCCGGTAAATAGTGAAATAAAAATATGTTAGCTGAAAAAATAATTAGCAGGGTCACTTGTTAGCCAAGGTACCACTGTGTATATATATATATATATATATATATATATATATATATATACATATATGCTTTTGAAAGCCTTTTACAAAAATCAGGTACCACAGAGGAGGGGTTATTTTTCATATTCAAAAGAAAAAGATTTTCAGAAAATCTAAAATGTGACAGGTCTGAGCAAATAATGGAATTACTTTCTAATGATCACAGGAACTCGACAAGCTTGAATGTTTTATTGAAATGAGTGATATGGTTTGAAAATAATATTAAAGTGTATTGCAGTCTGATCATGGAGAACTTGAGCTAACATCTGCTATTGCTGATATGATTTGCTTTATGCTTCATTTATATTTAAATCATTTTGAGTCAACCAGATTTTAAAGCAAATAAAATATGACTGCTTTTAACATCAAGTCATTCATCCTTCATTTCTAAATTAATATGCTGATTTTTTTTTCAAGTTCATCCACTGTAAAATCATTCTTTTTTAAAATATATTGTAAAAGTATCAGCTGCTTTATATCCATCTTTGCTGTCGCTTTGATTTGCTAGATTATAGTAATTAAACCATGTTTCCCTTGCATGATCCTTTCTTTTTTCTATCATGTTGTATTGATATTTCCATACAGTAATTGATTTTTTTCATCACTTTGACACTGGACAAACCCCAAAAATATAATCTTCTCTATGGCAGAGCCTCATCATTATTGTTTCCAATTAACATTATATATATATAATATATATATATATATATATATATATATATATATATATATATATATAAATATACATTATTATATATATATATAAAAAACACACACATACTGCTCCTAGATGTTCAAGTTAAACTGCTGTTTACAGTACCTTTAACCCTCCTTGGTAGTCATTCTTACAAGCACAGATTGCTACTGCACATGGCAGGTAATCAATTATTTCCCTTGGATGGACACCCCACCTTAGTTGTCTCCAGTTACTTCCCTCTGATTTATTTTTCTATATTTTTTTTTCTAGTGGTGAGCAGTCTTTTATGTTAGTGATTACAGAACAAGTCTATTTAAATGTGAGTAACTGCTACGACCTAGCACTTTTACTTGAATAACTGACAACATTCATAGACACAATGACCATAAAGTAATGGAGGAATTAAAACAAAATTCAGAAGGAACATGCACTTCCCACTCATCACTTTTAAATAAAGGAAGGACTGAAAAAATCTCAAACGTTTCTTTGAGAATTATGCTGGGATTCCTTCAGGGTAAAAGTTTGGGGACCATACTTCTTTTGAAATCAACCGTTTATTGCGGTAGCAGAAGAACAGGATTCTTAAATATTCCCATGCTGCAACTCTGACACTGTTATTTCTAATGAGTTCACATATTCAATAGGAAACATTATAGCAAGAGTCATTATGAAGGTTTTGGCACTTAAGGAACTAAACTGGGCACAGCATATTCAGATAAGCTTCTTTGTAAATGCACTGTTCTCCATTGTCTTCTATTCTGAATATTTTTTCAACCCTTAGTTTTATAGCTTGCTTCTCAATCAAATTTCAATTTCCTGCATAAGTAATCCTAAAATGATTGTGAATCTCTGGCCAAAATGTTTATTTAGCTTTATATAGACCAATACACGGATAGAACCCATGTCAGTGCTCTACTTTAATTATGCTGAGAAGGCAGCAGAAATATTCCTTATTAAAATGTGATGGCTTCTCCTCCATCTTAAATTTGTGTAATATTAAAATGTATGTACTAGTGTTTCAAGAATCAGTTTAAAAAAACTCACATTATTAATGAAGAATATAAACAAGGTAATATTTGTTAACCCTCTTTGCTATGCAGTTGGATTTGTCTCAGATAATCTATACTGTCCCACATGAATCAGTTGGATACTCCTATCGGTATAATTGATTTTTGTGAAACATAAACTGTCTGGAAAAATTCTATTTTCTGTATACTATAGAGATGCCAGAAACTGTATAATAACTGGTATATAGTTTTTCATGCTTATACTACATGTCAGTATTTAGATTTAGGAATGAATAAAGCTACATCTTTCTAACAACAACATTTCTAATCCTGCATACTCAACTTCAAAGCTTTGTTGTAAACACATATAACTGATTGCTCATCAAGCTTCATGATATGACAGTTTGGTTCACTCTTGTTACTCTTTAAAGCTATTTCTTGCCATATTTCTTTCTACCTCCGATAAATAACATTCTAAGGTTTCTGCAAAAAATCACACCTAACATTATTTCTTTTCAGCTGCTTATAGCTTTGATGTTCCATTATAATGGCAATGGTGTTCCTGTAACACCTTGTGCAAACAATACAGAGAGATACAGCTGGCAAGCTAGGAAACATTATAGCATCTATTCATATGTCAGTGTAATAGAATTCCTTTATTTAACGTATGTGTGCCATGAATTTATAGAAAAAAAAACTTTCATTATAATTTTTTACTGTTTCTGCAATGTAACATGCATGCAGTTTTTATAGAGAATAAATCCTGTTTATATGACATTTTTTCTCACCATGTAAACCTTCACCAGAATAGTGCCCTTCGGGAAAAATTATCATATAAATTGCCATACCCTGCGGACAGCTTTGATTTCACAAGCAGGACCACATATTTCTGTTTGCAGCATTTATCTATCTACTGGTCTATCCATTTGTCTGTCAATCTCTGTTGTATGTTAATGTATTTAAATAAACATATTTTGATCTCAAAGTCTTTATTTAAAATTTAAATATGTATAACTTTGAATAGTTTATCAGTTAGGATAACTGTAGCTTTTTTAGTATATGATTGGACTAATGCCATTATCTGTCATTTATGGTATTATAGCATTAAACATCCATTCCATTCTATTGCCTTTAAAATAGAAAAAGACTATAGGGTTGTCTAAAAAGTGTAAAATGTTTCAACAGCCATATATTTTAAGGTTTTAAACGAGTACCTATATTGTTGCACACCGAAGGTTACAGGGGAAAATACAATACGGCTTTGGTGTTCACAATAATACAAAACAGTATTGTAGGAGAGGATTGGTCTCTGATTCTGTACTGTCTAACCTCACATTTTCGAAATATTGTACACTGCCAACCATTTGGATTTAGCAAGCATGGCAACAACCTGAGCAAGATGATTACCACCTAGCAGATACACTTGGTTCATGTTTAAATGACTTACCTTTAGTTATGACACATAATTATCTTTTTGGAGATTATAATTACCTACTCAGGCTCACCCTCCTGTCCTACCTATACCCCCTTCTCCAGTGCTCTCCCACTGTTCCTACCCTTGTTGCAGCAACTACTAAATTACTAGGTGTCAGCTGAAAAGTGGCATCCCCCTCTTCTGTTACATCTAGGCCAGGGGTCAGCAACCTTTTGAGTCGAAAGAGCCAAAAATTATGATTTACAAAATTTTAAAGTTTTTAAAGAGCCGCAAAATTTTTTCTTGCCAACAATAAATAGTACTCGCATAAATAAAGTTTTTTGATAAAAAAACTAATCTATTTATTCATAAGAAAAAATATCTATTTATTCATATAAAAGTAGTGTTTTTCACAACAAATTAGATAATATATATATGGCATTATTAGATAATTACCTATTATTTAAGTAAAAAATCAAAACAAGTAAACATTTACTTACAATACTAACTTGTACTTCAATAACAAACAATTGAGCAAACAAATTCAATGGGAGCGAAGGCTTTGCATGGTTTTAGAAAGTTTGGATAACATTAGATGACATTTCATTTTCCTCAGAATTCTGTAATGGTGAAACAGGTACAAACATTTTGATTTTCCATGCATTGTTGCTAAACTGCCCACTTTTGTATTTTATTGTAGAAATATAGATACCTTTAGGCACCGATTCTATCTCTCAGCCTGGCTTTTTATGAAGCTGCGGCTCTTTAATTCAGTCTGTCGGAAGCTATTCTATCCCTCAGCCTGGCTTTTCACCACACCCCTCCCCCGTGACACGGGACCTCACTGTCTTCAGTTCGTCGGAAGCTCTCGAGTGTCACGGGGGAGGGGTGTGGTGAAAAGCCAGGCTGAGAGATAGAATAGCTTCCGACAGACTGAATTAAAGAGCCGCAGCTTCACATCTAAAGAGCCGCATGTGGCTCGCGAGCCGCAGGTTGCCGACCCCTGATCTAGGCTACAGTGTTCAGGCCTAGAGAAGTGCATCATGGCAAGGATGCACATACTACCCCATACCTCAAAGAACCATGTATGGCAGGCATAGTGGGGAAGAACTAGAGTGGTAAACATAAGGTGGTTTGGTCTGCTATATATACAGAGCCTGTTAATATAAAGTGTAAGCGTAAATTTAAATATTTATTGGACAAATTTTTTATCAGGAACTTTGTTTTTTGAAGCCGTTCTCCTAGTAAATCAGCTCACCTTGTTCCCCCCTCTAGGAGCACCTGCTTGCAGGTTTTTTATTAGAGATTTGAAGACACAATGTTTTTTTGTCCATAGCCTGGCTACAGTTACATTTTAAAACTCGACAAGAAGAGAAAAACAGAAATAGTCAAAAATCATGTAATTCCTATAAAAGAAAGTTACACCAATAACAATATACAGATTTTAATGATTCCAAATCCCCAATGGTGAATACTTATCTGTGTACTAAAACTCATGATGATGTGCAAAGCGCTGTTTTAAGCAACCAGATAGATTTTGATTTGCTCATATTCTTGAAAAATGTACACAGATGCTAACTTTGCATAATATTTTTTTCATTTGTGAAATAACACTAAGATCAATTTTACATGTCACAGAAGTTTATATTACTAATAATATCCTTGGGTTTCATCCATTAAACCCATATTTTATATGTCTAAAACTTCACAATAAAAATAATATTCTTTTTGGAACACTGGGAGGAGGAACATAATCATCTATAACCATTTGTGACAAGACAGCAACTTTCTGCCTCCAGTAGTATCCCCGCTCGGGACTAAGAAAGCTGTGTGTTCCCTAAACTCAATATGTGGTTGTTAAGATGTAATTGCTTGACACATCCATTTGTAATGTGTACATTTATATTTAGTTGAACTAAACACTGACAAACAAAGGAAATCACAGATAACACTCTGCAATTATTTATCATCTCAGCTACAAAGCAGAACACAATTATTCTCTGAAATTAAGGAATTCAAAAATGTTTGTAAGCAAATTTATTTCACAGCTTTCTTTTAAAAAGCTTGCCTGAAAACTGCAGGATAGTTCTACTCTACCCTTTTTGAACTCTTACTGGCACTATCGATGATACTAGATTCAGATAATATATTTACACACACACTTTTTTTAGGAAGGAAGGTGCCTGTACACTGCATTTCTTTTTCTCATGGTGTCCACCGACATAATTATACACACTGGAGCAGAGGTCCAAACCTTTCGGACTTTACGGATCACTAAATTCATAATTTTAATTTTAATAATATGAATTTTGTTGGAAAAGATAAATACATTTGTAAAATAATGATCTTCCTAATGGTGCCTGATGAGGACTGTGGAGGCTCTGATTCATTGATCAGCTCATGGTTAAGTGAAGTATTACTATTGTTACTATTATCATTAGTTGCATTATCTTTATTATTACTGAAGAAATGCAAAATATTTGTTTGCTTTTCCTCACTCATAATGGGTTTATTTCATTTGCATCCAATACCAAACAAGAAATTATATTTATCAAAGTCAAATTATTTTATGCCATTAAATGAAACACTTATAGAAAATACACTGTTAAGGTCATACTTACCTAAAAGAGCAGAGAAATAAAAAATAAAATAAAACAATCGGAAGAGAATCGATATTTGCGGAGCAGGGTGACTGTTTTAATGGTCGATACAATACTGAAGTGTGCAGCTTGGCAACAGTTGCCTCATACAACTTAAGACTACACTGACATCACGCTGCGCCTCCCTTGTTTTTCTGTCTCTAGTACAGTTCGTGAATTTAGTGCAGTATAAAGGTGAAAATTGTCATTCAGAATATAAGAACTTATTGGTACATTATTTTTTGTTTTTTTTTTAATAAAAAAACATAAAAATTGCAAATAAAGTTTTTTTCTGTGGTCCACGGGCCACTGGTTGGTGACCCCTGCATTAGAGCACCCTGAGATGAAATACACATTAGCAATGTTGCCAGCCTATGCTGAAGCTGTATCTTCGTTGTATTTTTGCATGGCTACCGCCATTAATTTCTATTCACATGTGCTGTAGAAGGCAAGAAACTAGAAGAATTGCATATGGAAAAAGTTTAAGCTGCAGCCCCAATTACAGCCTAGCAAAGTTAGTCATTTATTACAGTACTACCTGATTATTTATTGCAATCTTATATTATAAAGGAAAAGGAATCAAATAAAGTATAGTGTTAAGCAAAAGGCACACTGTCACTGAGCAATGCATACACATACATTCATACATGCAAATATACCTCTGACATATACCACAGCGTCCTACAAAGATCAGCGGCGCACTCACATGAATCACATGAGTCATTTGTCTAGCAAGTTTGGTTGAAATGTGTCGATGGGTTTTCCGAGTGATGGTGGAACATAGCAAGTTTGGTTGAAATGTCTCCATGCGTTTCCCAATGATGACATACACACATACATACATACATCCAAATAAAGCTCTGACATATAGCACAGTGCTGTACAAAGATGACTGGTGCACTCACATGAGTCTTAGTCATAAGTATCATAAGCAAGTTTGGTTGAAATGTCTCGAT
Organism: Pyxicephalus adspersus; assembly: GCF_032062135.1. Taxonomy (NCBI): domain Eukaryota; kingdom Metazoa; phylum Chordata; class Amphibia; order Anura; family Pyxicephalidae; genus Pyxicephalus; species Pyxicephalus adspersus. The sequence goes on along the minus strand of NC_092862.1, from coordinate 102,930,444 downwards.
GCGTTTTCGAGTGATGATGAAACATACTCATACATCCAGATTTTGAAATATATTCTAGAATGAGACCTTCTGGCTGCCAGGAAAAGATGTACGTTTGTGTATATATATATATATATATATATATACTTTTTTTTCTACCAGTCTTAGATTAGTTCATACATAAAAATGTTAGCAAGCCACTGTCCACTGCTTCTATTTCCAGCTCTGGTCCCTTGCAGTGTTCTGCCTATGGTAACACCTCTCCTGATAACTGTGTATAATTGACAATCAATAACTGTCTCAACTTGACTTTCAGGTGTCACATTAGGAAGTCACTGGTGGGCCCCGTTAAAATACTGCCATGGGGTCCTATGATTTGTAGTTACACCCTTAAACTGGGGATGAAGTTGTTGGTAGTAGTAAGCCATTTCAACAGTGGCAAAGAGCTGGAAGTGCTTGGTGCAACAGTGTTTATAAAGTTCTATTGTAATTTAGGAAATACACAAGGGTGATGATGAGAAGACACAAGTGGGGTAGAGTGATTCTAAAGGCACAGCATACATTTACAAAACATGGAAATATCTAAAGTTAGGCCCGCTTCCAATGCAGCCACCTATACAGGTATATATATAGGCAGCACTACTGGTGATGCCGCTTTTGTTTCTCGCCCACAAGCTAAACAAGTTTATGTGTGTGGGAGTTCAGCGAGCAGTGTTCATTTATTTGGAACACCAACCTTCTTCGTATCGCTTTGTGACATAACAATCACCATGTGTAACATAAGTGACACTGCCGTGTCTGTTTTCTTGTTATAGTCAACACTTCCATTTTTACCAAAGCCTTCCCTACTAATATTACAATAAATAAGAGCTACCTGTATTTCTTCATTTTTTTAATTATTATTTTGGTATTTTAGTTGCAGCTTGCCATATATTATAAAAAATGTAAAAGCATATTATAATAATGAAGAAAGGGAATGTTTGATGTTAGACTTCAATTACTGTTTTTAATTGGGCTAAATTTCTGTAGGGACCCATAAATAAACACCCACATAGCAGAGGAATAGAAAAGTCATCTGCGTGAGTTATTATTCATTTATATTATTTAAAAAGGGCAGGGAATATGTACATCAAGATTGATGCCTCAAAATTAAATATTAGCATTCTGGAATTGCACAGAAAAATTTCTTATTCTGAGAAAGGAGCAGAAATTCATGAAAGATATAAACATATTAATTTTTAATGTATAACACCAGTTTTCTGTTAGAAGATTATGTTTAAAAAATTAGCTTGCCGGAATTATATATCTATAGTACCTTTCACACACACAAAGTGCATGCAAAATGTCCTGCCAGAGTTATGGCTGTTATTGGACTAAATGGGTGTAAACAGACATAAATTAAAGAACAATTACAATGAACAGTAAACAGTGAATCCAGTTGATGTAATAAAGCTATTGAAAAAAATATCTGCACTTTTGCTAAATTCTCAAATTCCTTTTTATTCCAATTTACCAAAACCATTTTCCTTAAGCTAACTGAGGATAAAATGGAGGTGCATTATCTGTAGTATACATTGTGTAAATTCCTATTCTTGTATCATCAATTACAACCGTTCAAACCCAGTCTTGTTTTTGCCAATAGCAAGAAAACATCTAAAAATGTTCATAGGAGAGATAATAAGATGCTTGCAATTGTTGTGTTAGAGAATTTCTCCTTTGCATCACAAGTGCAGGGTCTAGATCACTTGATTACTTACAAAGTGGACTACAAAAATATTGTTATTTTTTTTAACGTATTGGTTAGAATAAAGAAATACTTAGGTTGCCTATTTATATAGCTCCATTCAAGTATTAAATTCCACCTCTAATGATGTCCATTTGTAGGAAGTACATTGAGTGGAGCTTCTTAAGGCAAGTGCTGTTTTATTTCTCTTTTATTTATATTCTTGTTTTTATTTAAAAAAAAACGTCTATGTCATTTTATGCTTTCCTCGGAGGATTATAATTTGGAATAATCTCTTGGCCTGTTCATCGGTCCTTTAATGAAAATGTATGCACATAGTTTGCTGACCGGATAACCAGTCTACCATGCTACTTGGAGACATATGGGAAATGCTAGGCGGAAGTATGGGCGTTTTCGAATCTCTCTGCGCTACAGGTGAATTGGAGGTGAAGGTTCCCTTTGCCGACAAAGGTGTGTTAGACTGATGATTTTTTTCACGGTCATCTACTAATAGTGAGTGAGCATTTTTAAATGTTGGGGGCAGGTATACTCCCTGGAAGCATGTGACTCAAATGGTATTTCATCAATATTTGTGATTTCAAAGACTTTTTATATGTATTCTTATGCACCACATTTTTATTATGTTTATATAGGTCTGTACCTACCTAGCTAAATAACGTTCTGTTAGCTCATGATAGCCTGTTATATTTACATATTTCAAGTCTGGGCTATAGCAGTGTCTGGATAAAAAATGGAAATGCTGAGCAGTTAGCTTGTGAGTCTTGTATTTGTCAAAGAAAGATTCAACATCAAATAAAGCTATCAGAGGTTCTAGTATTCCCCTACTTAAATAATAAAAATACATTTTACTTCTTCTTGAGATTCACCTCTTTTTTTGGGTTTTGGATAGGGCCAATGGGTAACAATAAAAACCCATGTCAGTTTTAGTTAATAGTTGCCATCAAAACAAGATTGTTCCTTGCATATTGAATGTTTGAAGTCAGCAGGGCCTGATCCTATTTACTAAGCTAAATGTTAGCATGTTCATATACATTATTGTGCACTAATGACTAGCTGCCTGACATTTGCTCCAATGACAGACTTAGGTACTAATTCCAGGCAAAGATTAACGCAATGATTTTGTGTGTGTGTGTTTTTTTTTCCTGGAGTGTAGTTTTTCCTAGCATGACGAGGCTTAGGTTAGGAGATTTGACTTTATTTTACCATTCCAAGTTACCATAAACCTTTAAAATAAAAACAAAGAAGAAAAAAACCTTTGTTATCACTTCTATTAAAGCATTTTTTTTTTGCAATCCATGTTTGAATAACAAAACATGCTATTCTTATAATATGTATACAATTGTAAAATAATGTTATTTTTTTTACCTGTAATACCCTGTTATGTTTTAAGTATCAAATGAATATCAAACATTTACCTGAATGTAATTTTAGACAGCTGTTCATGTTTAATTCTTCCCAGGCTTCCTTATTAGTTTTATTTTTTATATATTGTCAAGATAACATAGATATACAAACACATAAAAAGAGCAAAGCATTAAAGAGTTGGAACCATCGGGATATAATTAAATCTTATTTTTAACAATCTGATATACTTGAAAGCATGGCCATCCAAGGAAGATAATTTGTCTTGTGCAATGAAGAGGAATTGGCCTTAAATGCCCCTAAGTCTGTTTCTTTTATCAAAGCAAACACTGCAGAATCTGGATCTACTCAGAACCTGAAGACAACTCAACACATTGTGGAAGTGGGTTCATGGTAACACAGCTTGCGGGAAATTGTACACATGATATTTTTGAGCAATACACAATTGGTCATGAATATGCATAATTAAGTGTTCAGTGTAAGTGAGAAGTAGTAATTTATTCAGCGTTGGATATTTCAATGTATTCGTTTAGCTCCATAGCAACCAAATTCACAAATAGATTCTTGAACTTTCCATCCTATATTTAAATAGGTGCTTTGTAAGCACAAGGAAATGATGATAAAACATATTTTTTTTTAAATTTAAATTAGGAGCTGGCAAGAATACAATAGGCTGAATTCACAAAGCTAACACCACAAGATAAGAATCGTTATTTTCATGGAGATGAAGGAGGTTTTTTTTAACTCCAGTGAGATGAAAATTACAGTCAGCTGAAAGATTCCAGGCTTTTGAAATTGAATTGAATATCTTAAAAAGTACTATAAAAGGTTGTTAGGATGATTTAGGACATTTTAAAAGAGCCTTACAAAAACTTTAAATGCATGTACGGTAATAACATTGACGAGGCTACACATACCTGTTTTAGTCCCTGAGTTAAGCCCCCTTGCATTCCATTGCCATACTATACACTGCCTCAACTTTTTTCCTCTCTCTCAAGTTAAGGTAGTTAAAGAGCACCTTTCTTGGGTAACAGGACCCATTCCCTGGATGCCAAAGTCTCTAGTACCTACAAAAATTACAAAAATCTCCTCAATTCCCGTTTTTTCTGACATCCAACGGGTGGTCACCACAATAGGGACACATTCATCTAAATATTCATGCACCTAATAGAATAAAAAGATCATTGTCATATGTGTACCCTTCAGGGAAGTTATCACTCTGAAATCTGATTCTGTCTGACACATATCAAATGATTAAGCTCATTCCTGGGTAAAACATGTCAAAGGAGGAAAGACTAATATATTCCTTCTGGGCATAAACTGTCTACAACAATAAAGTATTTTCCAACCCATGGAGTATTTTCCCACCATGGAGGCCCATGGTGTGTGGCCCGGTCTGTGGACACATCAAGGAAAAACTGCACTGATCTTTTTAATGTATACACAGACAAAATTAAACATTTAATAGAAATTGTAACCCTTTTCTAGCAGGAGTTGGGTTTAAAGAGAAAATAGAATTCTGCATGCCTGTATTTGTCTTCTGTCAGATTCTATTGAAGTTAGTTGTTGGGAATGAGGAGATTCCGAAAGATCTTAGGAGTTCACATGAGATCTTGATCACCCTATTAGCTGTCTCTGTGCTGCTTTGGGTTTCTGTAAACTAGAAAAGCCAGGCATTCCCAGCATAGAAATGACAGCTGCAGGGAGAGATCCACTGCAGACAGCCAATTTTGCTCTAAGAAATAGGAGTTGATATTCATTACAAATAATCCTATTTTTGATTGTAAATCAACCAGGGCCATTCGATAAACACTGCTTGAAGTCATTTTCGCTATTATTTCTAATATTTTGCTGGACCACCTTTATCTTTGAATATAACATTCACCTACACAATGTCACAACATTTATTTTCTTACAGAGCTACATTAATATAAGATCTTATATTGATAATGGAAGAGTTGGACCACTGCATAAAGTCTCCAGCACATCCTGAAGAATCCTAATGGGGTTAAGGTCTGCATTCAATGTGTAAAAATAGTGTCTCATGCTCCCTGAACTTCTCTTTCACAATTTTAGCCTGGTGTCTTTGCCATTTTGGGAAGAAAAAGTCTATTTCAGTATATTCAGATAGTCAGTTGACATTATTTTGGGGCATATACCATTGCTGAACCTAGATATGACCAAAAGAATCAGTTTTTCGGCCAGGCAGTGTATATAGTAGAACATATCATGTGTGGCTGTATCATATCTTTTCATTACCATTGTTTATTTGGAAATTCAGGAAAAAAAAAAAGCACATAGGTACAATCACAAACCTTTCCAAATATAAAGTGTATATAGAAAATAATAGCTTAAATGGAATGCAACACATGCACCTTTATCAAAATTAAAGTGGACCTAAATGGCATCATATGTAAAGAGGAAGTTATTATTTCTGGCACATTTTCCCCTCAGATCATCCTGTTGCTATGGATATTCATATCATTTGCAAAAGGTGACTCAGAACTGCCAAGGTCCTTGTAATATGAAGTGTCACGTCAGGCAGCGGGAATGAAGTAGTTGGCATGTATTAGGTTCTCTAAGGAGCTCTGGAGCAAAACATTCATCCATGCCACTTTCTTTTGACATAAATACCACAATGGAGCATGTCTGCAGACACACATTTTCCTCTGTGTCACCCTAAGCACCTAAGAGATGCATCAAACTTTTTGAAGCTTTGTTAGTTTAAAATTTAAAAGTGCACTTCCAAGGATCATTCAAAATAAGTACTAAGTGTGAGGTTCTTACTGTACCGTCTGCTCACTGTCAGTGCTGTAATAAGGCTGACTATTACAGAGTGAAGAAAGTGCAGAAAAAATCAGGGCACTTGTTGGAAACTTTGTAGAAATGTAGTCTTTATAAATGTCTGTAGCTAATAATTTGTTCTGAAAAAAATGACACCACACCTTTAAAACATAGTAGTGTCATCCCTAGAAGTTAAAGAAATGATATTTGCTAGAAGCCAAGAAAATGATTAGTACCAGAACAAAATTCCTGAAAAGCTATTGCCAATATTAAAAAAAAATGTGTAATCAACAGAATAAGCTATATTAGGCTAATAAGTATAGTGTGATGTGTAATGCGTTCATAGTAATCCAGGTGTGTTATTATTGCTGTACATACAGAGGATTACAGTGTGCAGCCTCAAAAACAAATCACATTCAAAAGAGAATTTAAAAAAAAATACCTTCTACACTATATACAGTATACCTTTTCTCCTTTCACTTTGACCATTAAAGATGCCAATGTTGTCAAAGGAGCATGTACTTTTTTGTTCTAAAAGTGTAATGAAAAACACTGGGGTAGATTTACTAAAGTATTTTAGACTATTTAGGCCAGTGATCACCAACCTTTTCGGACCAACGGACCATTAAATTTACCGGCATTCGTGGGGAGCCGGGTGTCACTCAAAGTGGAAGAAACTTCCCCTATAGTGACGTCATGATGCCAGATCCTGCCCACTCTCTCACCGCAGGTCTGAGCCTGTAATAGGAGAGTGGCCGGTTGTGTCCACAAACACAATCTGCCCACTGCCCTGAGCCTGCGTACGGGGGACATGTTCCGCAGCTCTGACCGGTGTGCCCTTGAGCGGGGTCAGGAGAAGGTCCACCAAAATTTTCTCTGAACCATCGGTTGGCGACCTTTAATTTAGGCTATTCATTTAGCACAGTGAATTGCAAAAGATAATTCACTTACTTTAACGTGAATAGTGAATACTGTGAAAATTTAGCAAAGAATACCAACTAGATGCAAGGAAAAAAAAGAAAATTCATGATTTTTGTTTACACATGAGTTGATGGCTGAAGTCAGCAGAGCTTCATCTCACTTAGCTAATTTAACAGCTTAAACTCCAAGCATTCTCCAGGATGTGTAAGATGTTCAAAAAAAAGAGACAATTCATACAACAGAAAATCCTAATGATGTTGCAGGGAATTCCATATGTCATGGCCTGCACTTTCACATGAAGCTTAAGTCAACTAAATGAAAACAAAGGTTATGATTCAGGGAAATTTTGTACCCAAAATATTGCTACATTGCATTTTTTTAAAATTATACATTTCAAAATGCCTCGTGTAACAATTGTCTGATTTGTATCAATTTGATTAATCTGGAATTATTGGGGCCTGATTTAATAAAGCTCTCCAAGGCTGAAGAGTATACACTTTCATCAGTGAAGCTGGGTCCTCCAGCAACCCTGAAATGTATCTGGTCCAGGATTTAAAACATTTGCTAGCAAATGACTTTAATGAAATCCATTCCAGGTTTGCTAGATCACCCAGCTTCACTGATGAAAACCACCAGCCTCAGAAAAAAACAGGCCCATTGTCTATAATGAACAGAGCAAGCAATAATATCTATCATGTTCTAATATTGTGCCCTAAAGGCCTCAAACCGTATTCAAAATAAATTGCAGCAGTTTATCACAACAGACCATGTTTAGGCCATGTCAGTCCAGTGTATGGTGGATATTTCAGAAAGGTATATGAAACATTCACTCTAAATCATGATAAAGATTTATCACCCCTAAGAGATTTTTTTAAAAAGGTAAAATGTTTAAAATAAATTACATTGATAAATACATTGACATTTCCAAATAAATGATAATTTAGGATATATATATCCTATATATATATATTTATAAATATATTTAGGATATTGCTGCTTTGAGAAGAAAATGCAATCATTATTGCTTTCTAAATCAATGATGGGAAAAATCAGCAATTCCCAACAGAAAAGGAAATAGATGCAAATGTATCTGGAATGTGTAAATACATATATGGATGATGAGTAACCAGGGAAACCTCAAAAAATAATGAAGAAAGGCAGTGAATTTGCAGCAGCAAAGTTACAAGCATGCAGAAATGCGTAAAATAAAATGAGATAGTAGAGATTTATAATCTTGAGAACATAGATGGCTATTAAATTAATAAGGGACATGAAGAAACTCAGCTACAGGAAATTATTAAATAAACTGAATTTATGCCTATTCGAGAAGAAGCAAGTAAGGGACTGTATAAGTGGTTCATATACAGTAAGATCAGTGGAATCTGTCCAATCTGTAACAAAATTACAGTTTGCCATTACATAAATCAAATCAGTCTCTCGTGCTTCTTATTGCCAATATTGCTATCCTACCTGTCTTAAAGTAATGTAATCTGTGTAGAAAAAAAATTCCCCTCCCCCCATTTCACAACACAATCCTGGGTAACTACTTAAGGTGCGTACACACTTCCAATTTTTATCGTTCCAATCGAACGACGAACGATCGATTGGGCAAAAAAATCGTTCGTAAAAAAGTAACCAACGACGCCGACGAACGAGGAAAGTTGTTGGAAACGAACGACCAGACCGGCGGATCGGATTGGGCGACGATCGTTGAACATCGTTCGTGTGTACGGTCGTTCGTTGATCGTCCATGAACTGAGCATGCGTTATGAAGGAACGCTCGTTCACTTTCCTGTCGTGCACATAGTTCCTCTATCGCTCAAACGATCGTATCTATTGTGTGTACAATATCTACGAACGATCGTGTCGTTATCTCTATGTGCAGGATCGGTGCTATACGATCGTTCGTAGATATCGTGCAGGATCGTTTGTCGTTCGTTTTCCAACGATAATAATTGGAAGTGTGTACGTAGCTTTAGTCATTTCTTGCTCAGAAGAGCTGTACATGTCAGAAAAGAAATCTGTGAAATGTATCTTGTTTGTTTACTTAGCAATTAGAAGCTTATCTCCTGCTCTATATATGTCAAAGAAACATTCTCCTCCCTGCAGGGAGCTGATTTCTTTGTTTGGGTTTAGGTTATTAGACATGTTTCTTTTATGAACTGAACTATGTAACATTTGCCAACATCTTAAGTAAACCCAAAGACAAGGGCACCACAAATGAAGCATTTGAGACTCAAATACATTTTTTATGTCCAGCCTTTTCATTTCAGACACATTAGACAAAACAGCTAATGCCGTTCAACTTCTAACTCTGAAAAATGTCCTAATAACTGGTCAAAGGCAAAGAGTTTTTGAAGTGTCATAAAAAGTAAGTCATTATAAATGATCTGATCTGCAGAGGCTAAAGGTTGGCTGTTTCCAAATTTTTAAGCATTGAATTGAAAATCAAATTTACCAAGGGCATATGGAAGCTGAGAAAAAAAAGACACTGGAACATACTCTGATGGGAAAGAATGGATGCTCAAATTGAAAAAAATGCTCAGATATCATCTGCTTGTATTATTGTGATTCAAACTCAAGAGAACCTATGATACCATATGCAATAGTCTAATTTCCAAGTCTAATTCCCTTCTTTTATGCTTGACAATGCATAATATATTCAGGCTGTGAACTACTGTAGGGTAACTTTGTAAAAGAGAAAGCAGCTGAAATCCACTATAATTTAAAACTATAAATTATATTTCTAAAGTTGGAATTCTGTACGAATTTTTGTTTTTAATGAATATGTAATAAGGGCTAGGATGTTGCACCAGTCATCAAACACAATAAAATCTGATCTAACAACAAAAACATAGGGTTGAAATAAAAAAATAAGTCTAGGCTGTTTTTTAAGCAAAGTGAAATATCCCTCTGCAGGGAATATTTCACTTGGCTTAGGCTACGTACACATGTGCAATAATTGTCGTTGGAAAGGATCGTGAAAGATCCTTTCCAACAACAAATGACTGCATGATGCATGAACGAGTGCTGTACATATAGGGGAGGGAGGAGAATGACGGAGCGGCACCCCACTGCGCTCTCTCCCCTTCACTTTTATTACTATTGTTCATCGTCTGTCATCTGTGTATCCACCAGGATGGTCGTTCAGATGAAGGATGACGAGCGCTGTACACGTGCCCAATTCTCGTCCGATATCAGCCTTGAGCAGATCATCGAATGAGAACCATTGCACTTGTGTACGTAGCCTTAGTAAATAAGGTTAAACTTTACTTTGCAAAGAAAATCAATCATATCACATGACTGGATGGACAAAGCTTCATCTCATTCACTAAGCTAAGTAAATTGTTCCTTGCAAAGTAATATGTTGCTTTGCTGAGTGAACAATCAAAACTCCAAGTAAATAATTTATAGGAAACTATCAAACTTGGTCAAGAAAACACAGAACTAACAAGAGTAGATGAGGCAGTAGGTGGGATAAGGGGATGGGAAGAAATATTTCAAATATGACATAAGTAAAATGAAATAGAATTAAAAAAAGGGGGGACTTCTGGGTTGAAAACAGGTGTGCCCCAGGTTGTATCTATTTCAATGTGGAATTCAGAGCAGCAGATGAATGATTGCCTGGGGGCCCATTTAGGAATCAAGTAGGCGTTTAAAGACATTGGTCCCATGGTGCATTATCCACCTGTCCAGTAATGTTAAAAGGTTGTCATATGGTCATTGTCTCTTGCACCAAGGTTTTTCATATGCATGATTAAATTTAAAAAGCAGCGGCCCATGCAGTGACCCATGCAGTTCAAGTGGATAATCCAACATCCAGAGATTGTGTAGGAGCTGCAATAAATGTCTGAGATGACATTTATTGCAATGGTTTTCATGAAGCGTGGAACATTAAAGCTATAGCAGTGTCTCACAGGTGTGGGATTCATAGACCGGTATGTTGTAAAGATTTTATGCCAAAACGTTTGTATGTTTATGCAGTTCCACCAGTTGTGCAAGTGAATTCCCTTGAAGTCTAGACAAACCCCTACATTGGAGAAATTTTGGGGCTAATTGGTAAATGCTTAATAAACAGATTCATGCATTAGGTATGTCGCTTGTGTCCTGACGACCCGAATGCCAAACACAGAAAACACAACAAAAAAACTACCATGTAAAATTTATCACATCCTTGTACGGGTGTGTTCACCCGAGCAATGAAATCTGCTTTGCTGGGATGCCTGCCATAAATGTATTACAGCCCACAAACAAAAACAGATTGGAGAGCAAGGGAAATATTTATCCCAAAATTTATTTTAACACGATAGGCCAGACTAATGTGTTTGCAAGGATGTGAAAAAATTTTGAAAAACCTTAAATTGAACCATTGGCCTATGGAATTGTCAAGTTTTACAGCATAACTAACAACCAAAAAATATTACAGTCTCATTACAGGCTATGTACAGTCTTTAAAAAGCCTGCCTGTCAGTGAATTACCTTTAAAACAAACCGTCTCCGACCTCATCTACTCAATCGCCATTTAAAACTCATTCTGCATCAAACTAAAATTAAATTTGTCTTTTTGAAAACTTAATTATTTAGCACACATAACCTAACTTTACTGATAATATACCATAATACATAATATTGGAATTGTATATATTATTATAAAATAATAATTCTAAATATTGATTTGATAGTAATAATAATAATAATAATATTAAAGTTACATATTTAGGTTGAAAAAAGACATAAGTCCATAAAAGAATCAAGAAGTTCAACCACTAGGGAAATAAAAATGCCTGAATATTTTAGATAGAAACATATATGAATAGTTGATTCAGAGGCAAAACCCTTATAATAGCAAGGTTCAATTTACTCCAACAGGGAAAAAATGCCTCCCGATTAATTCAGGCAATCAAATGTTGCCTAGATCTACTGTCTCAAGTGTCAGTCTTTTTAATATTTTAAACAAAAAGCCTGGCAAGTTATGTGCTGTGAGGTGAGAGAAGGGTGAGCTAAACAGGCTTAGAGAACTACTATGAAATGTGAGGATGAATTACTCCAAAGTGCCTACAGCTATAGAGGTCAGTGAGGTTTTGGTTTACATTCTTACCGGTTGTAAGTTCTTGGTTAACAGCCTAGAAAAAGGTTCACTTTAAAGTTTGAAAGGTACTGATACTTAACAAGTTAAGATCTAAACAATCTGGGTAAAACTATTATGGAGGTATACTGAATTAAAACGATGATTACACAACTTCTGTTGATTGATTTGTTAACTGCATTTGTTTGTGTTAGATGAAAACTGTACAGTATGTTGCAAAACTTCTTAGAAATGCAGCACCATGCTTCATATGTAAATGAATAGGCTCCACTGGGTACTTCAGACTTTCAAAGTCAGCCACAAGGCTTTGCTTTTGTTAATTATTATTTAATATTGTAAAATCCCAAGGCTGCCAGTGGAGCTTTCTACAATTTGGCAAAAGTGCTCTTTGCAATATGCTACTTTCACAGTCAGCAAAAAGAAATTATTGCAGCTATCTTAGGAGGAATCCTTGGGGGACAAAAAAGAAAAAAAATGTGAGATTAAGCTTTGCTCTTTCTTGTTAATCACTTGCGGGATGAATGTATTTAATGGAACAAGGATAATACATTTAAAAAGCTACAAACAATAGATCTGACCGGGATTCATATTTCTTGCTGTGAAGGCACTTTTTTTTATTACTAGAAGTTACCTGAGCAGTCTCCAATCACTGTTAGTGTTACTTGCATTTAGAATTTATAAAAGTCCTTTTTTGGGAACATAATGGGGACAGAGAAGAGTCGGTTATGATTAAAACTATATAATTCAGATATGATATTATGTAGTCCTAATTTTTTTTATTAGCAATAATGATATTTTCTTCAGTAGTCAGACTTCGATCTGAATGATCCTGCCTGACTACTGGCTGGCTCCTTGCATTGCAACGTTGGTACTTAAAGAACCAGCATCTGCACATTTGACAGCTGGCAGCAGCTGGTATCACTCACTGTCACCCCCATTCCCCAAGGAGAGGATGCTATTTGTCTTCCTAGAGGCAACAGCTCACTGGCAGGGGGAAGAGGTAATAATACTGCAACGTCATGACAAGCCAAACACATTCTTGGTTAAGCGGGGAGATAGCTATCTCTATTTAGACAATACAATAGTATTTTAGACAATAAACATATATAAAATGCAATAGTGAACTGTTCATGAATCACAAACCATGCAGCCTTTTCTTTCTGTGTTCAATATCGTTGGGGGCATTACAGGAAATACACCATGGCCTGGGTAGAAATGCCAGTAGAATGTATTTCATTCGTCCGGGGCTTCCAATTGCTTCTAACATTATGTAAAAAGAATTTTCATCTAAAGTTTAACATTCATCTTTCCAAACTTCACTCTTACCCACAGCAACAACTACAAGAAATAGATTTTGGGATTTTTAGATATACATATATAAATGTCAGATGGGGTCATCTCTATTTATAGCAATATGTGAAGAACCAGAATATACTTTAGAAGGGAAGTGGAGTTACTATAAATGCACAGGGGTCATCTATACTCATACTCCTAAAAATGTGAATTACCTGAATATACTTTTGAAGGAAAGAAAAGTGGCTATGAAAATACTTGCATAGAAAAAGTTCAGCTGCTGCTGTCCTGTATTTTACTAAACATATGACCACCAGACCTGTCAGACCTTGTTAGCAATGTGCTTGTCAGCAAAAGTGAAAACATTTCTACAAAGTGCTGTCTTTTTCTCTCCTCTGTAATACCTCCCTAGTGTGTTTATTTTTTTTTTTCTTTGGTTGCATTAGCTTGGGTGTTTGGTTCCATGTTGCCCATTAAACCTGCAGTAAATTGTATGTATGCAAATGTTTTTTTTATAAAATACCTTTTCAATGTATTAACCATTTAATTTACTAACTTATACTGCTACAAAATTTCAATCAGAAGGTCCAGTGTGTTTTATTTAATAGAATATACACACACTTATACACAAATAACTTCAAGTGTGTCAATATTCACCACTGTGAATGTTTTGGGCACTTGGAGAAGCCCTTTTTATGATGACTGGATGGGTTTCTCTTTTATGTGTTGTAGCTCAGGATGGATAACAAAGTAGTGTTGGTTCGCTTGGTTGTTCACACCTAGTGGGTGCAATGGTACGAAGGTGTTGGTGCATGGGGACCATGTTGTGGACCTAGGGATAGTCCTAGGCAACTCAAAAAATTCTGGACTAGTGCTGTTAGAGAGCTATCTATGTTTTTATTGGTGAAGAGGGAATGGCATAAGATTTGTACTGGTGCTTCCTTGACAATACACAATACACAATCTAAATCAAATGATAAGATTTGGAGTCTACATACCCTGAAATATGCTAGCAGTAAACCAGCATTTTAACTATTCATTAAAAAATCACACATTTACAGGTGGCAACCCGTTGATCCCTTGGCAATCCTGGCCCAATTGGTCCCTTGCCATCCCATCTTCCTTCTTAGTGGACTGGACACTGAGCGCCATCATCTTCTTCCCTCTTCCTCCTTCTTTTGGTGGAGTCATCTGATCTCACACTGCAAAGGCGGTGATCGGGTGACATGCTTTACTATAAATGTAGCCACCCTTTTTTATCATGTAAAAACTTTGATAATATGTCTACTTTAACTAAAAAAAAGGCTTCAAATTACCAAGTTGTATAACTATTTGTAGTAGGTGCTAATTATACACTAGATGAGTTTTAGGATGCAGACTTGGACAAAATGCATCATTTTAGCATCCAACTGTTTATCAATCACTATCAATTTATCAATCACTATGCAAACCATTTTAGTATTATAAAAAAAACAATAAAGACATGTCCCTGATTCATACATCTCTCTATTAGGGCGATACAAAGTTCAGAAGCAACTTCTGGACCACCAAAATTAAAGGCCCGGTATGCTCTGTAAAAAAAGAGCCTGCTTTATAAAAGCTCTTCGAAACTTAAGATGATTATCCTTGGTGAACCAGGATAATTCAACAAACCTGCATTCAATTTCATAAAATATTTTCCTATTATTTGGCAAATGTTTTCCATGCTTGAATAAATCTATTTTAGATTTGCTGGATCTCACATGTTCTCCCAAGATAGTCTATTTTCTCTAATCTTGAATCGTTTTAATAAATTAGGGCCATGGTGTCACATGAAACATGAAATATTATATGTTTATTTAAACACTGAAGATTTCACAAAAAGGTGACACATATTAAAATTTTAGTTGTATGTAAAGAACGTGATCCAAAGGATGCAATCACACATTTCCTCTTGGTGAGGAAAGAGACACACACTATTGAGAAATCTTACAGTAGTACCTATGATATATAGGAGAAGAAAACAGGTCACTTAATTCACCAATGCTAATCTAAACTAATTAAAATGTCCTTTAGATTGGAAGCATACATGTGAATATGTGTTCCTTCAAGCAGACAAAACAGTGTCAAAAACCATAAAAATCTGCAGTGCACTAACTTGATCATATCTTCGTGTATTAGTTTTTGCATTTGCCACATCAGGAATACATTTCAGATGACTGATCACACATATTCTTTTTTTTTTTCAAAATCCATGTAATTATATGACTTCAAAGTAAAGAGATTAGTATTCTTAAACTACCAGAGATCCCTGTAACCTTTATCAATTCAGGAAACTGCTGTTTTCCAAAGGCTGTAATTTACAGTGAATATATTACCTTTCCTATTTTAAGGTCAATGCTGTTTCTCATATTTTAATAAATCAAGGTGATGACATGGCAAAGTAAATCACAGTGATTCATAGAAATAGTAGTAGCAAAACATGAATTTAATATCACTCAATATTACATTGATAATCAAGACTCATGCAGAAAAGACACTGCCTTGCTGCTACTACATCTGGAATGTCAGAGCAATTTGTTGTTTGATGTAAAGTAGTGTTGTGTACCAGAGGGTACTCTAAGACCTACATTGACTTTATTTATTAGAACAATTTATTAGAGCAATGGACATAGTTCACAAACACTTAAAAAACAATCAAAAATCATCTTTCATTGTTATCTACAATGAGGATTGTGAGTTCTTACACCTCCCTTCTCTTTAATAACTATGTGCTAATGTGCTAGTGGTTTATTCACAATGTAATACCTTGCAAGCCACTGGAACAGGAACTGAGGGTTTGCTGGTAGTGCTTTTGTTTCAATGCAGATCTCAAATGCTATACCACCTTGAGACCTGTTTTAATTTCATTTTGTAGCAATAATGTGCAACATCCCTTCCCATTTCCTAGGGCCCCATAATAAATTGTTTTGCATATATACATTGTTTCTGGGGTTTATTGGCCAGTTATGTAACGTGCATGGCCTTTTTGTATCTTTTTTCTTATTCAGCGATGAGCAGTCCTAAAATAATGCACAGGAGAATTTTCACCTAGTGACATCAGAAATGCATCACAAAATGTAAAATTTATGGTGGATCAGGACAATTAGACTCTGTTATCTTTAACTATTTTGAAGTGCCGATGCCAGAGATTTAGCTGCCATCAGCTTTGGTAATTTGCTTCTTCAAAGTAGTCACCTTTTGCTTTAATGACAGCTTTGCATACTCTTGGCGTTCTCTGCATCAGCCTTATGAGGCAGTCACCTGGAATGGTTTCCCAAGAGTCTTGATGGAGTTCCCAGAGATGCTGAGCACTTGTTGGCTGCTTTGCCATCACTCTGGGATCAAACTCATCCAACACTTTGTTATTTGGGTTTAGGTTGGCTGATTGTGGAGGCCATGTCATCTGAAAAAAAACGATTTCTAATGGTCTAATGTACAATCCTTGTGTTTCTTGGTCCCTTCAGTTCACTTCCTCCACTAGTTCTTCCACGGATGTGGCTTCGTTTCTCTTCTGCAGCAATCTGAACATAAAGGCCGCAATTTCCACTAAACAGCTGATGGGATGTATCTGCTACTTCAGCTCTGAAAAGCATTCATGTGGGCTCTAATCTGAAGTTCTCTCAATTTCCAGTTTCTGGTCTGTTTAACACTGTTTTGTTTAAAAATAATTCCATGTCTATCATTTCATACTTTTAATGTCTTCAACAATAATCCACAATGTAGAAGATAATAATATTAAAATAAATAATATAAACAGTAAATATAAACAGTACCAGTCAAAAATGTGAACACATCGAATGAGTTATTTGTTTTTCCTTATTATATATATTTAATATATAGTATATTGATACATATAGATATATAATGTTCCATGGAGAATACATTTCTTTTTGCCCTTCAAAGTGAAAAAAAAAATGTTATACATTTGTGCGTTTTCATTAGACTGTTCATATAAATATGATTGAGTGTTTAGGATGATATTATATGCATAAACAATTATCACCAGGGGATATTCCTGTCTTAAGCTCCTGCTGATACCTCATGAATAAAATGTTAAATTAAACAATAAAAATAGCTATGTATGCTGCAGATCTGAATTTCTCTAATGCAAAGACTTTCCCAATTTTGGGTATCATCTGTCCCACTGCCAATGCCCAGTTTCTACATGTAACCTCTCCTCAATTCCAAACTTCATTACTTCACATTAGCAACATTGCTGGCTTCTACACTTCAATCCTCCCACTAGTTGCCGTGACACAAAGGGAGTCATTACAACTGTGTTCTCCTGAGAAATCTGGATTAACTGCAATTGCTATCATGACAGTTGGTTTATTGATTAATGAGAAAATGAAGACTAATGAAGGTCAGATAGAGGTTTGATGTTCAAAGAAAGAAAGAAAAGAGCTCATTGTAAAGACAATTTATTCTAAAAATATATAATGTTCTTGGGCCAATTTTAAGTATTTTTATGTAAGCCTAACTCAAGCCAAAATGTCCTATTTGTTTTTATGGTGAAGCAGAGAAGGGTTAGAATCTTTTTTAGAAGCTTTTTTAACTTTTTTCTGATATTGATGTTACTGTAATGGATATTTACATAAACCATTGAAAATCTTTCAAAATGGGACAAAAATGTAGAGTTTTTCCCAATCAATCCAAAATGTATATAAACATTAAATACATACAAACTATTAAATGTTAGCTAAAGAAATATTGCTTATTGTATGTGATTAAACTACCTAATGAGCCCCCTGATTAGGCAAGAGTCATTGCCTCAGTAAGGCGGATAGGCTGCATAATATGTATTACACAACACATGCATACATATAAATACAATATATATATACTGTATATTTACACTACATTTATGTCTAAATATAGGGCTAAAAAAATTAAGTGTGAGAGGTGCAATTTTACAAGTCATTTCACAGAAAAATGTCTTCACAGATTTGCGTAGGCATCATGAACCACAACAGTAGAACAGAATCTATTTGTTGTAAAAATGTATGAACAAAACGTCGACACATTTTATTCAACAATACGTTATAGTAAAAATTAAAATAGCATAAAAGTGAGTGCTGTGCACTTTTACGCTATTTTAATTTTTACCATATCTAATGTTAACTAACGCTAACTAAGTTATTAAGGCTATAGCACTCAATATACTCTTTTACGTTGGATTTGCATCCATGCAAAGCATGCATGCTAACACATGCGATGCATAGTAGTACTCTATTGTGTGTTGTAATTTAATGCAATGCAGTGTGTTTGGTGTTATTCAAAACTGCTACCGCAACACATGCTTAACGCAGCATGGAAATTGAAATCTAAAGGAAGAACAAATCAATTACAATATATTATTCTAGTACTGCTGATCTCCTGAAGATGCTAACTACCTAGATGCTATTACCAGCCTCTCATGAAGGCTGAATTGCATTTCTTGGTGGGATTTCCTAACAGTGACAACAGTGAACTATGCTTGTGTAATATATTCTGAAATGGCCACATGTAGACTCCATTTGGATTTGATCAACCCATCCTTACATTTTGCATAACACGTTAGTGGTTATTTTGAGAAACAATGTCATATCAACATGTAACTTGTGTCTGTACATTAGTTTTCTCCTTAAATCTAAAATCTCTTACAGATACTTCATAATGTAACGTTCTACACAGTAATAACATTTAGTTTGGTTGGTCAGTGTATACACTAAGCATTACAGATAGCAGAGTGACTTCTCTTCATTGACATACTTCTCGTTACTTTTTGGCATTTTTATAGGGACAGAAATATTATATTATATTGATCACTCACAATATATAACTAAATATTTCCCATGTAATAAAGATAAAGTAATATATCTTTCTACAGGGAGACTAATTTATATATATATTATTATTATTATTATTATATTATTATAACAACTTCTTGCATCTAAATTATCCCAACACAATTGAATTTAAGATGCAATTTATTTCAAGAAAACAAGTAATATACAGTCCCTATGCTTTACAACATTTTGTCTGTGACCACTGTTAAAGTGGAACTAAACCTGTGATACTCACCTGTTCCCTCGCAGGGCGCCACCATCTTATTATTTACATCTCTTTCTAAAGACGATTATTGGCCCCCTTGATTGGCTGGGATAATGTAACCCCTGTACAGGTGTGTGGGAGTTCATTCATTCCCGGCATGTGCAGGGGAAGCCGGTATTGTCATGTATCTCAGTAGCCAAAGACAGATAACCAGATTGATCAGGCAAGTAGGAGGGATTATTGCAGAGGGGTCATTCCCTGCCCCTTTCTGCAATAATGTCCTGCCTGATTGTGGATTTTTCAAAGTTTACTTTAGTTCCACTTTAAATCGCAGCAAAAAATAGATAGTTGCCTGATAGTAGCTTTTTGAATTAAAGACAAAATTCTTCTTCAAGTGATATTTCTATCCCTATACATGCAGGGACAACAGTGTCAAAATAGCCACAAAAGGAAGCTGATAGAGGTGTAGACTGGATTTATGCACCCATTTTTTTGAGGTCTCAGGATTAAAATTGATGATGTTGGAATATGCATTTTTAATGTAGCTAACTGGCTTTTTTATTAAAAGACTTTTACAAGTGGTATTTTTTATTATAAATGCTCTTTTTGCTGTTTACAGCTTGGTTGAAATCTTTCATACCATGCATACCATTCTTTGTTTTTGGTGGCCAGATGGTATCTTTTTATATGAAGTTATGCATGGCATCAGAGCTTGTTTTTAATCCATTAACCATTACTATATATAAACCAATACTACATAAAAAAGCAACAAATACCTGTATTTACATTAAAAGGAAATATAATGTATGCAAAGCAGTCATGGGTAGTAGATTTAACATCTAGCACAGCCTTGGAAACACAGAGCTTGTTGTTGCTTTCATCCAGTTACAAAATGATTTTCCTTCCTTCTTTAGCTAGAGACAATGCTGACTGGTGATTGAAATAACATCATTGATATTTTCTAAGTGATGCAGACATCCACCGCCAAATTGATCGCCAGCAAAACAGATGAATAATTTTCTAGAACAGCAATAGCTTGACCTTTTTAAGCTGGAACCCTAAAGTAAGCTCTATTGATCTGTGGCCCTCGATACAACATATTACAAATCTGACAATTTGAATCCCCTGTGGTCACAGGATCCATAGATATCACGCCCCCGCTCTAGAAAACATACTTGCAAGCTGCAATTTTACAGTAAAGTGCCAAAAGCTAACTCAATATGAAAATGTCCTGGAGAAATGCAATGGAAAAAAAGCAGAATTAAACTAAATCAAGTCAAAAGTTATAATTACTTTAAAAGAACAGAGAACAAAAAAAAGTTATGAGATGAAAATTCATTCAGCTTGAAGCAAATTAATATTTTCTGGAAATGGAAAGATCAGTTAGCATATCAATATTAATTAAGGTCTTACTTGAGAGAATAAAAAAAAAAAACAGATTCACTGTTGGAATTTATGATGCACTGTCAACATTTATCAATATTTGAAAAGAAAACCTGATCAATAGATGTTACAAAAGAGACATGGAAAAAGTAAACAAACACATAAAAAAGGTGCATCTGTAGAAATATATATATATATATATATATATATATATCTATATATACAATATACAATGTATAGATACTATATATATATATATATATATATATATATATATATATATATTATATATATATATATATATATATATATATATATATATATTGTTATATATATAAGTGGTCAGATGGCATTAGAGGGGAAAGTTAGCACTGCTGCTGGACATCACAAGAAAGGTGCAATGACAGAAATGTGCTACATTACTTTAATAGTAACACGAATGTCAAATGTTAAGCCTGTACATGAAGGAATCTAAAATGTGCAGATCCCATAAAATCTGTGCTTGTGTATTGTCAGCATGTCTAGTCATGGGGAATCAATTTCTGACCCCAACAATAGTTGCTTAGTTTACTATGCTGACATTTCTATCACTAAACCAATTATAATATTACAAAGTTTACTGGTATTATTAGGTGGCATTGGTGTGACAAACTTATACTGTTATGTCTTAAAATAAGCTGTACCAACAGGGTTGGTAGCTGAGAAATCTGGTCATTATATTTATATGTGTGCCATTCCTCTGCACAGCATCTCATATCAAATATAGTAACACAGACCTCATGGCAAATAGTTTCTAGAGTATGCACTGATCAAACTATTGCATCTATATGTCTTTATGAAAAAGCTACTGCAGAGATTCAAAATATTAGAAAAATGTCATATTAGCCATATAAATGTCATAATGTCATATAAAATATTAGGAAAAAAATCTGATAAATTACCAGCTATCAGCTCATTTTGGTGCATTTTAATGAGCTTAAAAAAAACTGAAAAAATATTTTATGAACACATTTTCTAGTAACATTACAAAGATTTATGATGTTAGCTGACATTGTACAAACTCATACAACTAATATGCTCTGAAGGGAATTGTAGCAAATTGTCAGATGTCGTCCAAAAGCAAAGCACAATGCAAAGCACTATGATGACAAACTGAGCATGTATAGGAAAATCCTGAACTTTTCTCAGTTAGGCAAGGCAGTTAATGCACTGATAATATATGTAATAATATATATAATATAATGATATGCACTGATAATGTTAGATATGTAGAAACTCATTGCATTCAGCACTAAGATGAGGAAGGATAAGTGATTAACTTTGATTTATTATGTGTTATTACATTTTATACATTGCTTCTAATTATCTGACCTAAATATATATAATAAATAATCCTGTCCTGAAGACTTGCTTTTACATAACATTACATTACATGACTTGTTTTTTTCATAAACCAGTGCATTTATTTTATTTACATTTAGTGATTGTATGTTGGATTATGAAACTGTGTCCAAACCTAGCACAAAAATATTGGACATAAACTATTATACTTCCAAAAGAATTTCGAGATTTAAGGACACCAAAATATACTTAACTACTCCAATCATTAAATATACCAAACTTTTAAAGTTTTTTTTTTTAATATACAAATAATAATACAATATACAAAAAATATCAATCAAATAACACTTTGTCGTTTTGAGCTCTCACAAAAAAACTGTAGTTGACTTTATACATGGAACATAATTTATTGCTCCCTAGGTTTCTGGTTAGTCTCATTCAATCTTTCTTCAGGACGATCAAATATATACTCAAAAAGCAAAATCTAAACAAATATAAAACTGTTACATGAAAGATACAGGTTCCTGTCTGGAGTCTCTCAACATCACCTCCCAAGGGATACTGCTAAGGGACCATATGTTGGAATGGTCATGCGTGGCATCCCATTTGTAGCTGATTATTATTATTATTATTACATGGTATTTATATAGCGCCATCATATTACACAGCACTGTACAAATTCCATAGTCATGTTACTAGCTGTTCCTTAAAGAGGCTCACATGTCCCTACTTCAGTTTTGCGATATGTCTTTAATATAGTCTAAGGTCAATGTTGGGGGGTAGCCAATTAATCTAACTGCATGCTTTTAGGATGAGGGAGGAAACCAGTACCTGGAAGAAACCCACGCAAACATAAGTGAACCTGCAAACTCAATGCAGATAGTGTTCTGGCCAAGATTCAAACCTGGGACCTAGAGCTGCAAAGGCCAAAGAACTTATCTCTGAGCCCCTGTGCCACAAATCTAGTACAGATTACAAAAACTATGTGTTTGATAACACCCTTTCTTTGGTTAGTCTTAACTTTGGTTTAGGTTACTGGTTACTGGCTTAAAATAGAAAATAATACTGCTCACATGGTGCAGAAGTTATCAGGGCTGCCATCAGGCTTCTGTACTCCTTTAAGAGCGTGACTTTTGCCAGAACTTTTAGACATGTGAGGGAGACCCAAGATGTTTACCCCAAAATTGCTGATGGCAGCCCTGGAGGTTATACCTGCAGCTAGTCTTGAAGGTCCTAGAAGAAATCATATGGTCCTTTTAAGCTCTTTTCTTGCGGCACTGGGGTCTCAGATTTAAACCCTGGAGAGGGCACAATATCAATAAAGTTTCTGTTTATCCCCATGTTAGTGTGCGTTTTTACCCACAACTCAAATGCACCTAGTGACATGACTATAGAATAAAGCTGCTTCACATATTGGCTACCACTGAAAATTATGTCCTTGCACTTTCTATAGTTCCTGTCTGCCACTGCATTGTGGTTCTATCAATTTCACTAGTACCTGCAAGCTGTGCTTGTGAATCACGTTATCTCGTTTAACTGAGTACATTTTAACAAAAAGAAGATTCATTTGTGAGAATCTGCTGTTTGGCCTTACCTCAAACCACTGTCCATGGGACTGCATCTTCAAGATAACACAGGGATCCGGCTTAGAGAGCGCATCTCTGTCTGATATTCCTTTGCAAGAAACTCGTAGTTCCACCTTGGTAAGACATGGGCTGTTGAAAATTCCAAGGGTATTGGCTGCTGACTCATAAATATTGCTCATCTTCACAGTAATAAATTACACCTATATGAAAAAAAATATATATAATCCTTAGTTCTATTTCATACATTCTTTTTCACATCTAAATCACATTCAACTGGCAAAAAAAGCATATTGATTTTACAGATTTTCAACCACCCTTATAACACAATATTAATGAGATGTTGTACATTAAATCAATCCTATTGTATTCAATCTGACAAAAAATGGGCATGTTAGCATGTATAGAATCCCTTCCCATCAGAGCGCAATAGGGAAATCAGCATTCTAACAGGATGTCAATCAAAAAACAATCAAAGATGCATTGGAGATCTATAATCTTTGATGCAATGTACAGAGTTTTACTTATTGATGTTGAGAGGAACAAGATGAATCAGGATTTATAAAACAAAACAGAATATAATATCACAACAGTTAGATTATGAGACCCTGCTTTCAAGCAACTGAACATTTTTTTAATGATAAAAAAATTATTAGAGGATAACGATTTGGAAAACAAATTTGAAAAATTTGAAAATTAATATCCATATGACCACATATACCTATTTCCTAGTATAGTGCAAAAACTTGAATAAAAAGTCAATGTTGTTCCATAAGGGTCCTTCCTTAATGATTGCAAGGCCCTCATGTTACTTCCCCTCTGGATCATTAGAAATAACCCTGTAGATATATCAAGATGAAAGTGCAAATGACTGCTTAAGTTTCTGTTTCATGTGAGTTGGTAAAATGTCAACAAAAACACCCTGTACGACTTTCATTTTCTAAAGAAGCTTCCCTTCATTTCAAAAACAAATTTTAGTTTCTCCTTCAAAAGTCTCATGACAGAAGGTTCTGGAGAGATTCACATATGGATTGGCCCTTTTCACCACCAATGAGATGATAAAATGAGTCTCCTACTGCCCCAGGTGATATGGGCTTCCTGTAAGTCCAGTGCTATAAATATATCTCATTATGGAATCAAAGGTAAGTAAGTAATTAACTAAGCCATAGAAAAATTGGCAACCTTTTTTTTGAACACTTAGGACAGTTCTAAAACATATAATACAAGTGTGCTTGCTCACAACTGCATATGAGATGTAGATGTTGGCAGCACAGCGGCTCAGAGGTTAGCTTTTGCAACGTTAGGTCCAGGGTTCGAATCTCGGCCAGGACATGCTTTTAGGTTATTGGGCTTCCCCCTAATTTACCTTACACTGGAATAAAGACATATGACTATGGTAGGGACATTAGATTGTAAGCTCCTTTGAGGGACAGCTGATGACATGACTATGGACTTTGTAAAGTGCCGAGTAAAATGTTGGTGCTATTTAATTACTGTGTAATAATATTATTAAGTACAATCAGGAAGGCATAGTATTGTAACACTTATGCTCCATTGAAGTACCCAAAAGTCATTTAACAGTAAATAGAAGAAATGATTGTAGACCAGGTCTGGTCCAACAATCTTAATATGTCTGAAGGAGTCTGATCTGGGAAATGTTTTGTCTGTTTTACAAGACCCGTTGAGCAGTGAGATGAGATCGCCCTCCTAGGCAGATTGGGTTGATCAACATTGGGTTTGCCCATTTTGGAGGGGAGAGATTTTTTGAGTATCCATAGTACATAAGACCACAGGAAAAGTGGTCATGCTGTAGAAAGGGGTAAAGTGCACAGGCTGCCTCAATTGTAAGTAGCCGCCTATAGGAGCATAACATTTTTTAAATTATTTTGATTGATTAAAAAAAATAACAAAGCAGTGCCCATAAAAATACCCTAAATACTTACCATCCCACTGTCCATGCTGCCAGTTTTCATTTTATTGCTGGATTACTACTGCCTAAAGACATATCTTTATCCAATGTTTCTGGAACTTTTGAATGCCTAGTTTCACCGTGGTTAGTCCCACTGTCCCTAAATATCATGTAGCAGAATTATAAATCTGCCACACCAAAAAGTTTGTTGAATGCAGAAGATTCTTTGGCAATAACAGTAACAGAGGAGAGGAAAATTTCACTGTTTTCTATTACGGGCTCAGCTTTATTTATTTAGGCTGGAGATGTTTAGGTTTAGATGTTTAGGCAAAGATGTAATTGATTTTTATTTAGTTCACAGCTGTTCTAAACTGGTTTTATATTTGTTTTCTTTTTAAACAAATATTCTTCTTCTGTACACCAATAAACCATGCACTGGGAACATTTATTTATTAAGAGAATCTATATTGGCTTGTAATACATTTTTTTTTACTTTGATACTCCTCTGGCTCTTAGTTATTCACTTTTTGTAGATAACTTACATCTTGTTTGCAATTCCTTATACAAAATAACAGCACATTTCCTGGTGTGTAAAAGTGTATAAGCACTCTTACCGAACAGTCCTATACAGTCATTGGCAAATCAGTTGGCACCTTTACAACTGATTGAAAAAGTATTTTATCGTCCTAAAAAATGTGATTAAAAAAAGGAAAGTTCCCCATGTATACCTGCATTTCTTTATTATGTCATTGTTTTACTAACATATACTGTTTGTGTGGGAAAAGTTAGCAAAGCTACCTATGCACTATTCAGTTAAGGGTCACAAAAGTTTTAATTTGTTGTATTACTTGAAATATTTTGCTGAATCAAAACTCTAATGCATGGTCTGATTTTTTATAAATTCAGAATAAGTAATGATGGTTGCCAATGACTTCTGTCATTCTCTAGTAATTTCAGATACAACTGTAGGTTCTTTTTTTTTTGTTGAGTCATACCAACAAATTTCATGTTGTATTTGTTTATCTGCAAGGTGATATCTGATTGCTGCTATATTTTGAGTAAGGTTTATTTTTGCCATTCCTGTCCTGCTTACCATTACCAAAGAAAATAAAATGATTTACTTCTAAAGGAACATCAAAATACAATTACACATGCTAGCTACAGCTTGTGAGATTTTTGTGCAATCAATGTGGTCTGTTCTGTGGGTGATAGTAGTATTGGGAATCCAGCTTGGGAATATAGTCCTATAACACTACCTAGGATACATTTTTATCTTCCTTTGTATCCAGCAGCAGAAATCACTCCTTTTTTCTTATGCTTGAATAATTTGAAGAGTAAACAATAGTTCTGCTTCCATCAAATGCTATACATTATCACTGAACAGTTCAGCTTCAGCTTTGCTAAAATTTCAAAGGAAGCGAAATGCAACATAACAGAAAACGTATTCATACTTTGTTCAGAAAGAAATCAAACAAGTAGGGGACAAGGTTAACTAGAGAGTGATAATGAAAACTTCAAGGCTCTGGAAGTGTTTTTTATCACATGTAGAGATTTTCTGTCATTCTGGAAAATATATGCAGCCATTCATTCTTTTTTTAAAATGGCAAAGGAGAATGAGACATTGTTACTTTGCATAAGATATAGCTAGACGTTGGCTGAGCTGGGCTGAAGGATGGGCACATTGTCCTTCCTAGTGCCTGTCTTTGCTAGTAACCAACCTGTCTCTATGTACAGTAAAGCTTTGGAGTAATAATACGTTATAATTATGGAGAAAAGTGGCATAAACCTTGTGCTAATGAATTTTTAAAAACAGGAAAGATTGAATAAAGCATTTGTGTTTAAAGTTTTTAAGGAGTGTTTTTCTTTTGTAGGTTGTGTCTCCTAAATGTGTGCATGGGTGCAAAATGTCAACCCATTATGATTTATTTTAGATCCATCCCCCAGTGATGGGGTGGTATGATCCAAAACAAATGAGGAGGAGTATGGACTGAAGAAGATTCTGTCCAAATTTACACCACTGGTGTCTCTGCTAGAGATAAAAAATACTCTATTGGAATGGTGGCCATTGTCACTGAGACAGAAAGTGGGTGAAAATCCTAATTTGTAGAGTTGTCATAAGACCAAAAGGTGAGAAGAAAAAATTTGGTGGAGACAAATTTTCTGTTGATAACTCCCTGTTAGGGTTAATGCCCTGAATTGGGTTTAACTGCTTTTACTGCTTTAAACTATGGATTAAGGAAAAACTAAATAACCTTGTATTCAAACCAGGTATTTTTTTTTAGGTTTTTTAAGTAAACATGTAATTGATCTAATGTGTATCTATAGTCCAAACTTTTTTTTCTATTAGATAAACAAAGTAAGGAAAGAAAGGGTTTTTTGGCTAAAAATAATTTCCCTTTTTTTCAAACGTGTGTTATACTGTCCAAAGCTCGTTTCTTGTGTCAGGAGATATGAATTGCTGAACTAAACAGCAAACAACTAGCTCATGTTGGTAGAATGTCTTGTAACCCGACGCGTTTCGCCCTTTTTCGGCTTTTTCAGGGGCATGCAGAAGACGTGGTAATTTTAGAAATAAAGCTAGAGAGGTAATTATCGGCGAAGATCCGAAAATAAGGCTTTCTGGATGTTCTGGAGCATTACAGGCTCTGAAATTAGAAACATCCCTGGTATAGGATTGGAATAGGAAGGGAGTTGAGGTGAGGATAATGCTGGGACAGAGAATCTGTAGATAGATGAGTAATATTTGTTTTTCAGAAGTTGTGCGTAGCATAAGCAGGATCCTTAGTAGAGGACTGGAGTAGGAAGGGATGTTTAGTTTTTTGCAGACAGCAGGTTCAAAGAGTTACAGACAGGAATGGGAGAGGTTCACACGGTCTGTTTTTCCTGTTGATTACTGTCAATAAAATGGAAGGTGAGAGAAAATGTTAAAGTTTCACAGTTTTACAGTCAGAAATATAGAAGAAATTTTAAAGAAGGGCATGTGAGAACTACTTGAATGAAGAATAATTTAGGGATAAAAGCATTTTTCAATGCCTTGTAGGGTTCTGAAAGTTAGCATTTGATGAGGGATTTCCTAATTGTTGATTTTAGTTGGCTATTTGACACATAAATACAGTATATCCTCTTGGAGATAACCACATGGCTAATGTAGTGGTTTCAATGGTTTTTATGGGTTTTATTCCAGAGTAGGAATACTAGAGAAGATGGAGTAAAACGTGATTTATTTGCTTTTAACTAACAAGTCGGCAATGTTTTTTTAAAGCAAAAACATTTTACCTCAAGCCACCCACTGTATATAGTTGATTGAATGTTGGACTTTGTGGAAATATAAATAGCAGGGTCAGTGTTATAGAATAGACTTGAGTAAAATCTTCCAAATCTATATTAGTTTACAGTTTTAAAAAAGCTCTGGTTTGAAATACAAGCAATGCAAACAATGTGACTGACGTGTGTATTCTGAAGAAGCAGTAAAGACGCTTCAAAAGAGTTCTCACTTAAAAGTTATATACATTATTGAGAAATAATCTACAAAATCCTAAATATTTTCTGATTACTTACTATTGCCAAAACGGATATTCAAACCGACTTTGTGATCTCCTAGAATGAACAACTTTACATTTAAAGCATAAATCCAGATGCATTTCATTCAGATGCATTGTCCCACATGCTTTTGGGAGACTTGATGTATTTTTTTGCAAATTTTAGTCAGGCCTGGATTTTTTTCTTTGTAGAAGGGTATTCCGTCTTGCAACCTCACCCAAAGTTCAGACACTTGGAGGATACAGGAGATTGCTGTAACTGATGTAGTACACAACCAGTGCCTGCCAGAAATTCCTGCTGATTCTTCAGTGTTGCTATAGGTCTCTTGGCAGTCTCCCTGTCCAGTTTTAGTCTTTTCATCAAACTTGTATCCAGCTCTTTGCACTGTTGTCCTATATTTTCCCCATGGTACATCCAGTTATGTGGTATTTTGTACTCTTCCCCGGAATAATAACTTTCAACAGTGAGAACCCTTTCATGTTCTGTAAGCTCTGTGCGAACCATGGCTTTTGCTATAGCAGGCCAACTGTCAATGCCCGTATGTCAGGAAAATCCCACTAGGACAGCTGTATGGTATTTGGGGTTAATCAGAGTCTTTTTTAAATGATGATAAGTGTGGACACATTTTTTTATCCACGGTATTAAGCTGAGTTGCATTAATGCATCTATTGCAATTTAGAATGAATGTGCCAAAACAGGTAACATGCATATTTAATGCACTTTGCGGTCACAAGGCCCCCTAAAGATCCTTCAACCTAAATGTACCTTTTAGTCACAATGGTGCTTTTATATTTGGTCCATATATCTATTACAGTCTAGTTTTTCTGAATGAAGAGATGTCCATTACCAAAGAAAGTAATATTTAGCATGGCTCCACCTATTACTCAGTCCTTTTTTTACTTGTCATGAAAGTGTTGTGAACACCTTCTATTTTAATACCGTAAAGCTGCAATTGAAGTTAAATTACTGAAACTTTGCACCGGTTATAAAGGGACAAAATAGCACCTAGTATTGCCATGGCAATTGAAGAAATAATTTTAATCTTCTGCTTGCTTGTAGGATTTAAAAAGAATTTCCCAGACAGTCGAGGACTTTGTTATATTCAGCTGAGCACAAGCCTGACTTATATTTAAGCTATCCTGTGAATTGCCTGTATCCAGCTTTCTTAAAGATAAGAGATGTAAACAAGTAATTTCACACTCTGTTACAGAGCAGGATTCATATTAAATCTTGATAACTGTGTATTTTCACTTGGTCAATGTTCCTTTCCCTCCTAGTTTTCTTCTCAGAGTTCAGCTGTGATTGCTATCTTCTTGGCATGTTATTATACATTGTGTTCAACTTTCAGCAAAAATATATTTTTTCCCAAGAATATTGTATGTTATTAAAAATGTGAACTGTTGGTCTTACAGCAAATACCCTGACATGAAATACTGAAAACTTCTAAAGTAAAGAAGAATCTAGGCTAAACTATAGAAGAGGAACTAAATGCAAATTAGGAAACTTTGGCATCACTATTTACAAGTATATAACAATGACATTTACATTTGTTGCAACAGCAGGTCCCCTGCCATAAAAATGTTGTACCCAATGCCTTTAAAAACCCTATACCATGCCCATATCTTCCAATAGATTCCATGCTGACCAGTGGAGATCTTTACTGGCAGTAAAGCCTCTGCATGTGACCCCTTTATGTGTACTTTATGTTCCAAATTACTTGTCAGATGTCAGTTAAAAGATTTACATGTTTGACACAAGACAGGACACTTCCATCACAAATCAAAAAAAAGATTTAATACTTCATTAAAGGCAACTCTATTGCTATAAGCAAAAAAGTAACTGCCAGAAATAAAGTGCATACATCTAAAAAAGCTTGAATATGCAAGCAGTAACCTCAATGCCATCCCAATAGGCATACATATAAACACTGCAGCTTGGTCTATTAAGATAGTGCCATCTTTCTGTTCAAATTTATTCAATTCAATTGCACTGGTACACATCATTACAAGATTTTATTTTTTAAGGTTTTATAACCCTCAATACTTTTTCTATAGTTATCTATAGATGTTAAATTAATCAAAATAACAGGACTAGAAAGTAGACCCAAGGAGAGAGTTAATTAGGAGGAGGAAGGGATTGGTGGATTTGAAAGGGGTGAGGCAGAGGGGTTAAAAAGAGGTAATGGAAGGAGCAGAGGATCCTTGGCAGGACAGCAGTGGAGTGACGAAGACCCTGCCCACCTGCCCTATGGAGGTTGAGGGGGATACTTGGTAGGGAAAATGAGGTAGAGGACTTTGTGGATAGTAGGGGCTGGCAGTTGGGAGGTTCTTAAGGGTAGTTCTACAGGGTGTCATTCTTGGTGTTGTGTGGTACTGTTTTAGGTGTGGTGTCTCCAGTGGATTGGTGCCTCCAAGGTAAGAGGATCTGCAAATGGTTAGGTTGGTGAGGGGCTGCTGAGGCGGTGGAGTGTGAGAACGATGAGGCAATGGTGGCAACCCTAAAAAAGGTTGAAGTATGGTGATGAAGGATGCCTATGAGGACCTGCAACCTAGGATGTTGGCAATATAGAATAATGATGTTAATGCGTTATGTGATGTTTGCGTTATTTTACTGATTACAGTTACTTATTGGTAAATTAAATAAAGTGCTTCAGCCATTTCATCTGCAAAATAATTAATTAAAATAATTAATAACTTAATCTGCGATATTTTGTTTTGAAGGGGAGGTGAGAAGGGAGTGGAAAAGGGGGTGAGGCGTGGCAGCTGGGTTGGTGGGAAGAGACCTCTGAGATCCCCCAAGTCAATTTTCCAGAAGAACTGGTAACCTTATCCAATTCCATGTATGAAATGACAAAGGAAATAGTTAACAGTGCCCTGGCTAGCTCCTGAGATGCACTTGGCATGGTCTGTTTTGGTAATTAGATGGCTCCATGTCTTCTCGTGAATATTTACATCTGCCTAGACTCTGTCATTTCAAACCCAAATATAAAATAAAAAATATCCAATGAACTATATAGCTAAGAAACACAGCCAGCAAACACCCATGTGTAATTTTATATTATTGGCTTACATACGATTGAGTTTAGATTACACATTCATTAGAGACAAAGTGGACAAAAGAAAATCTGACACATTTCTTGAACCAATATTAATTTACTAACATCTACTTTTGTCAGAAAAACAAAGAAAATGCTTTAAACTGCACATAAAAAGGGATCTTTTAAGCCTGAACAGTGAAATCCATGAGATATAAAAAATGCCAGTTTACAACTCCTCTGACTCTAATAAACACGGGAAGGCAATATTCAAAATGACAGCTGTGTAGAAATATTAATGTTGCCTATTAGCAGCTGAGCAATAAAATGCCTAAGAAAAACAGCAAACTAAGAACCTTGTATGTATAGAAACCAAAAAAAGCTGTATTTGAGAAATATCCCCGAACAAGCAATGTATTTAGACAGAAGGCTAGGAGGTCATGGAACAAAGTGGCACCAGTATAATTGGAAATATACAGAAGCTGACAATCCTAAAGGCCTCATTATCATACAACCAGCTGGTTCAATTACAAGGGCATGTGAGAGAACTGTACTCAGGAAAAATTAAGAGATCTGACACATGACAGACGGATGCTCAGGGCTATATGTGAATCACTGAAATTCAAGAGCTGGAGTCACTCACTATGTATATATTGAACAGATTAAGGTTATTGACAAAGCCAAATATACCCATAGAGTACACATTTCACTAAATGCCCTTACAGAATGTGTTCCTGAGTTTGGCCTGTAAATAATAACTGATGTACTGTATCTGTGGAAATGAATTGCATTCTCAGTAGTAAAGTTAAATATAGTTGACAACAAGGAAAATAACGTATGTAGGTTTCTCATTATTGGTGTACAGTTGGAGGGTATGATGGTTTCAGTAGAACCATTCTACCTAAACATCCCAATCATCCCTAATTTGAAGAGACAGTCCGTCTGTCCCAAATACCTCTGTATCTCTTTTTTTTCTTTGATGTAGATGTGTAGTGTTTAGAAAGTATGGACAAATTGGAACCCCTTTTTCCATCTGTCCATGGCTCATTTAGAGAGATTTACCCTCCTGATGTTTTACTAGACACAAAGGGCCTTATTTATTAGGCTCTCCAGGATTGGACAACATACACTTTCATGTGGAAAACATGGGTGATTGAGCAAACCTTAAAAATTATTTACTTTTAGTTGACAAGTGCTTTAAATTCTTAACCAGATTCTATCCAGGTTTGATAGATCACCCAGGTCCACCAATGCTATCTTTAATTTTTCTTATACTTTCAAAATCAGGTCCAAAGTGAGGGGAACCCCCAACAGCAAATTCCTTGTATTATTGAAACCCTGTCAAATTTGTGTTTTTGTTGAAAACTTTACCTCACTTGCTCTCCTGTGAATCGATTGTCAAAAGGACAGGAAGTTAGAATAAATCCCACTAGCAGAACCCAGAATAGCAGTAAAAACTTTCCCCACTCTAAACTTTAATTACCAAAATAAATTGTACTACACTAAAATTTTTACCTAATCATTAAATAAGTGAATTTGTTATTTTAAAAACAATATAAAAAGTGAAATGTGGGTTAAACCAATTATTTTTTGCCTAATAATTCTCCATGGGTCATGTAAACAGGGGCATGGTAGGGGTATTTTTTTCTTATATACTACTGATATTGAGGACCTCAAATGTGGTCCCTGGCATCACAGAAGGCCCACACAAATATTCGGTGAATGTAACATAGTGAATGTAATACTACAGAAATTGTAAGCATACAACAGAAGAGGGTCAGACACATCACATGAGACTGCAAGAGATCACTGCTGTTACAGCCATCTTATAAAGCCATGCTTTAACATATGTGCTCCCCAGAACCCTCCTTACAAAATGCCACAGCAGGATCCATCATACAAGATAGAAACAAATATTTATTGCTTTACATCACCAGTGAAAGCATAATATTTTATTCAGTCTAGTT
This sequence comes from Pyxicephalus adspersus, assembly GCF_032062135.1. NCBI lineage: Eukaryota > Metazoa > Chordata > Amphibia > Anura > Pyxicephalidae > Pyxicephalus > Pyxicephalus adspersus. The sequence goes on along the minus strand of NC_092862.1, from coordinate 102,896,464 downwards.
ATTAAATGTCACAGCAGAAGCAGTAGAAGCATATCTTCAGGCCATACTATCAAGATAATACACAGAAGCAATATATTAGAGAACAGGTACACTTGCTGCAGGTCTGAGTGGTGGGCTGGACAACTGACAATTATTAAAGCAGACCTAAACTAAAATGTTTTCTTTACATAAAAGGTAACCCTTTTATATAAAGTAAAAATATTGTTTTCTTTAACTAAAACACCTTATTTTTGTTCTTTTAAAAAAAAGGGTGAACACCTCCCCTTTCTGATAGCCGCAATGATCAAGACTGAATGGGAGTGCAGAGCCTCCCAGGATACCTACATCAAGCATCTTGGCTGCTCCTTCATGGGGTATGCGCAGAAGGAGCATCTTCCTTCATTGAAGGAAAATGTGCAGTGGTATCGACACTTTTTTTCCCTTTTACAGCAGGCAAGTCACCTGATCTTGTGCCTGCACAGGGATCAGGTCAGTTATCAGTTAGGAATAATGAGGGATTTGGCAGAAAAGGTGTGGGGTTGTATTTAGTGGCTTCTGGTTTGAGCAGCCCATCCCATACTGGCACCAATAATACATGGGAATGGATCTGCAAGTGGGTGGGTTGTTGGAAGTAAGGGGGAGGGGGGTAGAGGTTTGTTTCAGTCCATTGTAGCCACTGAGTACTGCTATATCTATGGTAGACTGAGAAGACAGTAGCAGCCAGGGGGAGGTGTCACAGTTAGCAATCTTTTTTAGGCTAATGCTTCCCTGTGGTGATGGCTCTTCTACAGGGTCACATTTACTAAATTTAACACTAAAATAATATGACATTACTTAGGAAAGATTTACTGACACGTTTCCTGATGCATGACACTTCACATTACATACCAAATGTTAAAATATATATTATAATATTATTTGAACATTTTTTTATTATTTTATATTTATTTATTTTTTATTATTATTATATTTATTATTTATTTTTACTTACATTAAAACATATTACATCAAATTACTTACATTAAAAAAATATATATTTATTTTATAGAAAATTATATAGTTGAAACCTTGCTTGGTCTAATCCTGGAAAAAATGTATTTTCATCTTAAATTATTCATTCTTTTTCTAAAATGTTATGATTGATTTAGTGTCACTAAAGTGTAAACAGAATGGATTTTGCTTGTTTTAATGTAAATCTTATTTTTGAAATTCTACTGAGCTTCTAAAATCCAGTGAAAAATACTGCATGAGACTGCTTCAGTTTATAATGGTTTAATACATCAGAGGAATGTTTTAAGCCTGGCCTGTATTACAATATACAGTAATATTTATATGAAACAATGATGTGAAACATAAAAAATATGCTAAATACCAGGTTACCTTGTATGATATACACATTTGGTTCTTTTTTCTTTCCTATTTAGTAAAACATGTTTAATGGTAATTTTATGTTTTATGTAATGTTTATGTTAATGTTATATTTCTAAACTTTTCATGAAAAAAAGCAAATTATAAAATGTACCTTTTGATTATAGCTATAGCTAAGTGCAGAGTAAAGCTGCGTACACACTTCCAATTTTTATCGTTTGTAAACGAACGACGAACAATCCTGCACGATATCTGCGAATGATCGTATAGCACCGATCCTGTACATACAGATAACGTCACGATCGTTCAAAGATATTGTACACACATACGGTATATATACACACAGTATATATGAATATATATATATATATATATATATATATATGAATATATATATATGAATATATATAAATATATATATATATATATAAATATATATATACACATACACTCACATACACAATACAGCCTGTATCAATCAAATGTTCGTTCATCGCGCATGCTCAGAACATGCACGATCACTGAACGACCGTACACACGATAGATGGTCAACGATCGTCGTCCAATCCGATCCGCCGGTCTGGTCGTTCATTTCCAACGACTATCCTCGTTCGTCAGCGTCGTTGGTTACTTTTTTTACAAACGATTTTTGGCCAATCGGTCGTTCGTCGTTCATTTCCAACGATAAAAATTGGACGTGTGTACGCAGCTTAATAAGTTAATATTTTAATAAAAAGAAAGTCTAACAATAGCACACACATATATATATATATGAATACATATATATATATATATATAGCAGTACTCCAGTAACATGAACAATATTGGCACATTAAGCATAACAATGGCATTGTTAGTTAGTGGTGGTTTGTTAGAACAAAATCTTTTCAACGAACCTTCCTATATCATTTTACACAGCAGTAACAAAATAGGTTAACCGTTTTGATAAATAGTTTTAAATTTGTGTCCTTTTGTCTTTTTTTTCTCCTTTATTTGCACCTGCTGCATTAAAGTTTACCTAGATAGCACACAAGCTCATTTTTTAAAAGGCACAAAAAAAGCACTTAGGCTGCTTTTTCTTTTTTTTTTTTTTGACCCTCCTTTTAAATAGTAAGATCATAGGCGCATATACATAGTTCTTTTCAATTGTAATACCAGCCTGCATGTGGGATGCTCTCTATGTCTGCTGTCACCAGGTTTTGGGTAGTGTCTGGAAAATAAATACTCCCTTTCAGCACCTTGGATAGCTCTATCTTGCACACTTGCAAGCTTTACTATAGCTGATAGAATATACCGTACTTTAAACATCTGCTGGACTCATAAATGCCAGAAGCAAGCTAATCTACTTTTTAAACTTTAGCCAGCAGATTTAATAGCATGGCAGTTAAAGCTTAATGTTTAATGTTTCTACATCCTAATTAGTATGGGTACTTATACTTTTATAGTCTATTTACTTGACTTATTTTGTTATTTAATGTTTAATAATACTTTAAAGCTGAACTCCAAGCAGACATAAAAAACACAGATTATTACAGTTCTCATTAAATGTAATGTTTTATGCAAGCTGCATAAGTGGATATGATTTTTTCTACTTTTAAACATGACTAAGGACTAACCCACAGGATGAAAAAAAAATCTTGGAAAATGCCACCGTCACCAAATTATTTGTCTGGGATTGGTAATTAGTATTCAGAAGGTTTAGTTCTTTAGTTCTCATAGTACAGCTGCATTTACTTAAAATAAAGCACCAGCTGTAACCATCTTTCTTTAAAGGTTGCTTTTTGGAAACTGTTCCATTGTTCTTGGTAATCCAGCCTATCTTTCATACATACTTTAGAATTTAAGAAAAGTCACAGTGATATAAGAACAGAAGGCTGATTTTTATAGACGAGAGATCATCCTGTCCTTGCACTTTTATACAAAAACATTATAATTACTTATTTACTGGGCAAATCTGTCTACGAGCAGTGGGTTGTCAAATGGAAAGAATTCTTTACTGACTTAAGATACTCAGTATGCTAGGGATAAAAATCTAAATGTTCTTCATTTAAACTGGCAGCTGTACCTATTTTAGATTTGCCATTGCTCATTGTTCTGATCCTAAAACTGTTTTTCTCAGTTGCAGAGATAGTTAGCAAAGGGCTCTTGTACAAGGGTTCTTGTCATTGTGGTGTAGTGGTGAACCGCAGGCAGCCGTCCAAAAGGAGGACTTTTGGACGGCTGCCTGCGGTTCATCACTATACCACAACGACGCACCATTACTTGTATATACCTTGTATCTTTCAAACATCAGCAAACCTGAACTCAATATTGAGGAACACAACAACTGTTCATATTGAGCAACAAATCTCTTATTACTCCAATATCAATCACCAAGAATTAAAACCTTGGTTTCCAACAAGAACAACCATTTTGTATGGATTTATGCCATTTCACCAGATCAGACTAACTACTACCACTCATCATTTGTATTGAAGGAATCTCTGCTCTACTAATAACCTTCCTGCCAGCCACCATACATCTAAACTGATAGTGGTTTTTATAATCAGGGTACCTCCAAGTAATAATCTTACATCAGATGTTCCCTAGGTGGTAAAAAGTCTCGGCAATATCATTAAGTCTCCCAAAACCCCTGAGGAAGCCCTGCAGGACGAAACGCGTCAGGTGGAAAAACGCATATATTACTGCAAACATAACCTGATGTAATGCAATATTACTACTTCATGATTATTAGACTAGTGTACCCATGTTAGCCTAGGGTTAATGTAGGAGACCTTTGTTAGGTGGTCAGTATGTTTTAAACTAATACAATTTTGTGTTTCTATACAATAATCCTGCCCTTCAAAAGTTTGGCTTTCTTTCTCTTTCTTTCACATTTGCCATTTAAACTTCAGGCTGAGTAACTAGGAGTCAGCTCCATTTCTGTTTTTCATCTTGGGTCATCCTTGGTGGAACACATCTCTCTACATTTTATATAAATGTTGCACAAACCTTGGTTGGAAACATTTTAAAAGGACCCCTGTATTTCAAGAAATGCAAAAAGGCTGATTGTTTTGCAAATGAGAAATGAATAGTAGTATTCTGTCATTCATAGGCAGAGGATTTCTTGCAACCAAAGCATAGAAACAGAAAATATTCTCCTTTTTAGCACCTGCAATGTTTCCAACTACAATAGTAAAGTTAAAAAAACATTTTTACAAAATCAAAATTTATTTTTTGTCAATTAAAACTGAACTCTACTAAAATTGCTAAGTACACAGATAAAATGCTCGCCGTTTTACCTAATAAAAGATTTGAATGTCTATCCACCCAGTTTTGAGATTTGCTCAGCTCTGTCTGGCAGCTTTTCTATGCTGCAGTTAAAGCGGAGCGAAACTAAAATTTTTACTTTGCAAAAAAGGGTAGACAACCCTTTTATAAAAAGTAAAAATATAATTTTATTATTGTGAATATTCTTTAAATTCACATGCATGTGTAATGAGATCAGCACTTTTTTGTTTCCCCTTTACAGCAGACTATATCACCTCATCTCGTGCCTGCGCAATAACCAGAAGAAGAAGGCTGAAGATGGCAGCACTTGGTGCTTCCCCCGTGCAGATATGAAGGGGAATTCCAGGAAGGCGTGGGACCCAATCGAGGTCTTCTCCAGTGTGATCGAGAGATCTGCAGACTTAAGCTACGTACACACGTCAGATTTTTATCGCCCCATAATCGGCACCGGCCAATTATCGGGCGAAAATCTGCCGTGTGTACAGTCGGTGTCGTCCATCGTCCGGACGACCGACCTGCCGGAACCACGGACGATGGACGACATGCCGCTCCGTCGCTCTCCCCCTCCCCTCTCCATACAGCATGAACGGTGCTGTATGTACAGCACCGTTCATGCATCGTGCACTCCCATGTCGTTGGAAAGGATCGTGAAAGATCCTTTCCAACGACAAAAATTGCAAGTGTGTACGCAGCTTTAGAGGTAAGTGTATTTTTTTTAATTTACAGTTTAGTTCCATTTTAAGTAACGCTTATAGGTTTTGCTTCCCTTCCTATTTGTAAATAAACTGAAAGAAGAGGCAGCAGGCTGTTATCCTTACCTCTCTGTTCTGCTCTTTCAGCATGTTCATTCTACCTCTTCAAATCTGATCTCTGCTATATAGAGAGCTACAACATTTCAAATCCTCATCTAATTCAAGTGTTCATTAAAACATTAACTTTTAATTTTTTTTACTTATAAGTACTGTTAAGCACAAAATCACACAAAACATTGTGCACTATTTAAAGCAGACCTAGCCAACCTAACCAAAAGTTTTACTTTACATAAAAGGGTGGATAACCCTTTCATTTAAGGTAAAACATATCTTCTTTTTCTTGGGTTTAAAACCATATCACTGCAAAGATAAAGACTGAATGGGAGCGCAGAGCCTCCTGAGATACCTACGTCAGGCACCAGGAGTTTTCTTGCTGCTCCTTCTGCACATGCCTGATCCCTTCTCACTTTAAAAAGTTTTCATTTTTCTTACTATTTTGTCCCTTACTACTGAGCAAGAAGTGAAGGGGAATGATTTTTGCCCTAACCTGCTTTGTCCAAAGCTGTATCTGTCTAGGAAAATGGCTTCAAATTCACAATAAACTAGACATCCAGCACAAAATAAGAAGATAAAATAAAGCCTGTTTAACAAATAAATAGGAAAATCACAGTTTGCTTCAAAATCCATCGTCAATCCAGAGATTTCCAAAAAATGTTTCTGATATTGGGGGATACTTATAAAACAGTGAATCATTCACTGAAACCTTCCCTGGTGTTTAATCAATTTGTTGTTATTGAAACACATTGACCTGAAATATTCTCCACCAGCATGATCAGGATTTTTCAACCTACTTTTGCTGAGCCTCAGTTATACCAAACCTGTGCCAGCCAAGGACTATAAAATAAATGGAGAAGTAGAAGAGTAATAGGCTCATCTTTCTGACACTCTTTCTGATTTCTTTCTATCTGTATGCTTCTTGTGAGTATTGGCTCCCAATGTTGTTACTTTCTCTCACATTCCATCTCTGCTATACAAGGAATACAAATGGCAGATACCAGGTCACATATATGTATTTCCAATGCTTATCTTCAAACAACACATTTGCTATCTAAACCAGAAAACACACATTTAAGGCAATGGAAAGCACACAATGGGGGAACTTGAAAGCTGAAAGGGCATCGTCATCTTCCTGGAGCCATTATGTGCTAGGATAATATAACTTCCATGTTCATTTATTCCTGGAATGCAAGGTGTCTGAAGATTGTTTCCAGGAAGAAAAAAAGAAAGATGGAGGCGTCCTGCAGAACTGAACAATATGATATAGATGAACAATATGGATAGGTGACCATTGCCGGTTTGGGTTCATCAGGCCGTTATCAGGCAGGTAAAAAGTTATTGTAGAAGGGACAATACCTGTATCTTTCATTATTATCATTATTTATCTTTACATTAACCACTTGTCTGATCAAAGTGGGACTCCGCTTTCCACTTTAACACTACAGGGGCAAACAAATTTGACATCCCATAATTGTTGCATACAGTCCTGTCCACTTTCCACACCCACGATCCTCCCCAAAATTCCGAGGGAAACTTGGTTGTATTTCCCCCCCCCATGTCAATGCCGGAGTCACCCTCCTGTCCACTGTCCATCCAGCTCTCACCTTTGAAAATTCCCACACAACCTGCTTTTATTCAAAGGGCAAATATGGCTACAACAACATCAAAAACAGGGAATGTCCCTCTTCTAAGCGGTGAGGTAACCTAACGATGGAAAGTTCCCACGCTATCGATTTGCAGAAGTACAGAGATCATTTTTATAAATTTACATTCTAGCCACCTAACTGAATCCAGCATTTTAATTTGTATCCATAGTGTAATTACCTCATCCATCCTGACAGCATAAGTCTGTCTTATTCAATGTATTTTTAGATTATGGCACAGTGCTATGCTAGGTAGTTAAAAATGTGTGTTTAAGCTGAAGAAAAGAAGAAGTGACAGAGATGACAAAAACGCAATGGTATCAGCTAGATCCCCCTAAAGCTACAGCTTTGGAACAACATTCTGTTTTAATGAAGTCTGGCAGATTAATCAACACCTTTTAGTTGAGCTACATGACTTTGAGTGTTGCAGAAAAAGCACAAAATGAAAAATGTGTAATGTGTAAATTTGAAAGTTCAAGGCTCACCAAATCAAAGAAATACATTTTGCCATTAAACTTCATGAATTATTTATATCACATCTTATACAAATTTACCGAAATGGATGCTATATTTTATTGTTTTAATGCTCTAGGCACACATTAAATATACCATTCTTTTATGTTGATTTTACATGCTTTGTGCAGACTCAAGGTTTTACAACAAGACAGCAAGACAAATTACTATACTAAACAATTACAGTAGTTAAAAGATTTTGTTATTTTGGTATTAATTTTTTTTGCCCATTTTCCATGACAATATTTAATGTGGGGTCACTTGGTACCCCACAGCCTACTCCTAGAAAGTCTTCCAGCAAGGCCACATACTTGGAGGACACACTGGGGAACTACAGTAAGACTTTGTTCAGACTGGCAGTGAGGTTGCAGTGTGGTTACTGCTTCCTCAGGGCAGAGGTTGGAACTCGAGCCCGACCTAGGTCGCCTAATGAACGACTTGCAACTCAACTTGGGGTTTTCCCCAGCAACTTTCAACTCGACTTGCTTTCCCTGCTGACAGCTAAAGGGGATGGGGAGGAAGGCATTGAGGCTTCTGTAACACTGCCTCCCCCCCATTCACCCTTTAGCTGTCAGAGGAGAAAAGCAAGAAAGGTGGGGGGGAAGGCAATGAGTCTTCTGTAACACCGCCTTCCTTGCATTCTAAGTTTTCTCCTGTGACAGCTGAAGGGGGCGGGGAGGAAGGCAGTGTTACAGAAGCCTCACTGCCTTCCTCCCTTCCCCCTTCAGATCAGCTGTCAGAGGAGAAAGACGAACTTAGTAAACTTAGAATGCAAGGAATGTGGGGAGGAAGGCGGTGTTACAGAAACTTCACTGTCTTCCTCCCCACTTTATTGCATTCTAAGTCCACAGCTTTCTCCTCTGACAGCTGAAGGGACGGGGAGGAGGGTGGTTTTACAGAATCCTCACTGCCTTCCTCCCTGCCCCCTTCAGCTGTCGGAGGAAGAGCCATGGACTTAAGCTACGTACACACGTCAGATTTTTATCCCCCGATAATCGGTATCGGCCAATTATCGGGCGAAAATCTGCCGTGTGTACAGTCGGTGTCGTCCATCGTCCGGACGACCGACCTGCCGGATACACGGACGATGGACGACCCCAGATCGTAATGAAAGGGAAGGGGAGAGCGCGCAGCAGGGTGCCGCTCCGTCGCTCTCCCCCTCCCCTCTCCATAGAGCATGAATGGTGCTGTATGTACAGCACCGTTCATGCATCGTGCACTCCCTTGTCGTTGGAAAGGATCGTGAAAGATCCTTTCCAAAGACAAAAATTGGAAGTGTGTACGCAGCTTTAGAATGCGATCCTGTGCTCAAGAACAGGATCAGAGCTCTGTTTCTATATGGGGACAAATAGGGATAAATGAAGTCTCCAGTGAACTGCTGACTCAGAGGAGGAGATACATAATCACATATTTAGTCAGGTTGAAAAAAGACACAAGACCATCAAGTTCAACCAAGAAGGAAATACACATACATACTAGAAAACCTGACTTATTCCATGAAGAAACATATATGCATAGTAGATCTAGAAGAAGAGGAAGGCAATCAGATATACCTCAGGTCAGCAGTATATTCCTTTTAACCTTTACCCAGTCGTATTCTTCTATAACTACATACAGCTTTTTCTACATGTAGCATTTCTACAAGTAACGTCTACCCATAGCACCCCAACAGGTAATGAATAGGGGTGGCAGTGAGCAGTCCAGTATCATTCACTACTGCCCGTCGTCAAATCTGCAAATGCTGCATTTTTAGAAACCAGCCCTCCAGAGTGAGCAGCCAAGTGGCTGGCAATTTGTCAGCAGCCAGCAACTGCATGCGATCATATCAAGATGAGTGCATCAAGGTACATATTCAAATCTTTTTCCACTAATCATTCAAACTGCTCAGGCAAACAATGTCATACACGTTCTAATTGGTAAAAATACTGTATAAAGGTAATGTAGAAAACCAATACTACAGTTTGCCTTTTTGTCTCTGTTCGTCGTTTTGTATTTTTTAAAGGTAAGCATAGCATGTGTGCTGCAAAGCTACTGAAATGACATACATTGTTTAGGTAAAGGAATCTAGATGTTTCTCTAGAAAATCAGCAGATTTACGAATTTTGCGTTTTTAGGCTTTCTTTGTTATAATGCATACTTAACAAAGAAGACGTTAGAAATAATGCTTTACCCTTTTCATAAACATTACAGGAAAACTCCAGGAAAAAAAGTAAACTCTTTCAGTGGGTCTCCCTCAACAACTGAAAAAGTAAATGCTCATTATAGTTAACTTTTCCTACTTTCCCACAGACCTCCTCCAGTCACATGTTATCATATACAAGGTAGGACTGGGGACTCTGCCTGGTATGTTAGGAGGGTTTGACCCAAATCTTGAAGCATCAGAGAGTGGGAAAGAGAACCAGGGGAGCAAAAAAAGTATTTCTAGTTCTCATCTACCCTCAGATCAACAATGCGATCCTAAGTATCAGACTACAGGTGGCAATAAACACACAAACTCTTCTGGTCATGAGTCCAACCTTCCTGACAAAACGATATAAATATAAACAAGAAATGATGAACTACTTTCTAAAATACACAGAGTACACAGAGTACTCAGTAAAAACACGTGTCAAAACTCATGAATACTTGGCAATGGTGTCTGGGAACCTCAAGACTAGATCCAGGCTAGTCTAAAGCCTTCTTGTACACAAAAGACTCTTCATGGACATGCCGAAATTAAGATCACCTGCATCATGTATGTAAAAACAAAAACAGAAAAATATTTTGGATAAAGTAGTAAACTTTATATTGGTGTCTGTTATTAAATGCCATTTTCACTAGGACAGAAAATGGGTGTAATTGAAAATTTTAAGTTGTCATCAGAACAGTAAGTGGGAAAAAATCCTCCAGTGGAGACATCTGTTCTGTGGACAACAGTCTGCGGTAAAATATATGTTTATTTGGAAAGATTGGAGAGATTTCGATTTCCTTTTTTAACAGAAAATAAAGAAACATCTCTCTAACAGGATACAGGCAGCAAAAAAAAAAAAAAAAAAAACCTTTGGCTAACTCTTTTGTGCTCTATAAACAACTAAAACAAATTGCCTGGACATGCACTTTCATTTTTTTTTAATTTCTTAGTAATATCAGGATGTTCTTTGTACAAAACACTCTCCAAGGACACATGATAAAAATCCATTCTTGCTCTTAAAAACAAACTTTGGTTAATTTTCTGTGCTTAAACCTGTAATTCAGTTACAAATAATAAAACTTGTCTGAAATGAATCTTTTCTCAAAGGAACCAGTGAAAAATTGATAATGGGTTAATGCATATGGGAAAAACAAATGTATGTTTATTGGCTATATGGGAGTTCTGTCAATTAGTAACGTGCGTAAAATAATTGCCCACAAATGAGTGCATCTGTAATTGATATTTAAATTGATAATTAAAAATAGGTACAGGTTTCTTAATGGGATTCAGCAAATTTAGTTGGATAGTTAACGAAGGCCATGGAAGATCAACTTCCTAAGCTTTCTAAAATTAACTTACAGGAAGAGGTTCAGTAATAGGTCAGAACATAATTAAAATGAAAGTTTAATCAGAAAGTTAATGGGGGAGAATTAGTAGCCTCTGCTTTTACACTAGGCAAGGGATATAGAGATCCTGAATACTACTAATGAGTTTCTTTTAATCTTAGCCTGCAGGAAAATCAGATACAAGAAGCTATAAAAAATTACTACGATATATTCACCATGCTGTTGAATGATTATATATTTTAGGATAAAAAAATCTAAAAAGATAAACACACAAAGGGTGGTTAAAATTAAAATGAGAAATTAAGGGGGAGGCAGTCCCCCTGTCCAACACCTCTTTAAGCACTAACACACCAGGATTTTACTTTACTATGGTAGAGGAAATTTGGTTCATCATATATCAGTTGAAGGGCCCCCAAAGGTGATTCCATTAAACGTATTATTTGACTTTTTGACAAGGCTAGGTGGGGTTAGAGCCTGGAGGCGGGGGAGGAGATGAAGCCCTCTAGAGCAGAAGGTGGTCCATTGAGGTGATCCTCTGTTGTTTAGCAGAGGAGCCTTGAATTATTGTACCCAGTATACCATCTCTGCAGGCCACCTAGTCCCCTATAACTAGCCTAACCTCCCTCCAGCCATGGACAATATCTCTGAAAAGCCTGCCCCTGCTTTGTCTCTGTGAAGTATGGTCTTGAGGGCATTTGTCAACAATTGAGCTCAACTACAGGACTTGCCTACACATTCCAATCTGAAGGCTGTGATTTCCAGACTAGAGACCTTTAATACGACAGAATTATATGATGTCCAGAGAAAGCCGTGGACTTGGAATGCAAGCAGTAAAGGTGCTTTTAAACCTGCCATAACTCATTACTTCCTTTCACTTTTCTATATTTTTATTTTATTAGGCCCTTTTTCCTCCTCTCTTTTACTCCCTACTTTCCTACCATTTTACCTCTTGATAAAAACAAAAAAATGGCCCTGAAAAAAAGGAGATACTATTCTAAAATGTGTGTCAGTTTGCTTTATATATATTTTCTACACAGAAAATATATATAAAGCTATAGCTTTGTCAAAGGAACCAAGGTGCATATGGTGGAAGGAGGCATAGATAGACGTGGCCCCCTGCCTCTCCCTCTTGTCCTTGCACCTTTTTTTTTGCTCACTGGAGCCCTAGCATTATTATATTTAACATATACATTTACCATTATGTTGGCTCTAGTTAATGTTTAGGTTGTTATTTACTGTTAGGTGCAGACGCCGGTTTGCTCTTATTTGGATTGTATCACTTCTGACTTTGTACATGTTCTCTTTTATCTGCAATTTGTCATCTCCTTACTATTTGGAACATTCTCTAATATTATACTTTATAATAACTTATTACTATTGTAAAAATAATTTTTAATACATTCAATGTCCTGGTCACATATCTGGAGAAGTAATTTTTCACCACTCTTATTGTACTAACTAGAAGTGAAACTGTAGATATAAAGTTTATATCTGTAATAGTCACATTTATATAGAAACATGAATAAAATATATACTCGTTGTCAAAAAAGCCCCAGTTTCACTAGACGGTCTTGGTAAAGTTATGAATTTGTGATCTTCAAGATCACTAAAGTATGTTAAGTTATTCTCTAGTAAGAATCCAAACCCAACATTGAAAACATGCTCTTCAGTGTATCCAAAGACTTTTTTTGTGGATAGAGTAAGCAGTTTAACTTTCTATAAGACATTTATAGTTGTCTGTTGTTATATTGTCAAATAAGCTGTCAAAAAAAAAAGTTGTCACTTGAACAAATAATGAAAAAAAAGGGTAAACCAATTAATAGGGGAACTTGTTCTGATGACAACTAATCAAGGGTTTCCCTTACTTTAGGGAGATCTTTTGTGACTTCCTGTGGTGTTAATAGATTAAAAGTCACAGACAATGGTACACAGAGAGCAGGATAAAACAGATTTTATCATTTATTATTATTATTAGAAGCTGGGACAGAATATGCATGCTTTTGTGGACATTTAAAAAGGTGAGTTGCAATGATAAAAAAAAAACAAAAAAAACTTGGAGTTAATATTAGAAACAGTCAATGTTTTACAGTAATGTATTCCATTTCCCAGAAAACTAGGACACACGATCAGATCACACTTCAGATTTACACCTATTCAAAACCAACATCCTGACACATAGCACAGTCTTGGAAGATACACAACAGATGGTGCTCTGTATTACTATTAAAATGTTATAGAAAATATGCTACTAATCAAAACTTGGATTGAAGTTTGGAGAACTGGAAAACTAGATATAAAATACTTAGTCAGCATTAGAAAACTGATTCACATGTGCCCTATACAGACAATGTACTGGACCTAGAGTAACAGTATCAGGGAATTTACAGAGAAGTAACAATTCCTGAACCAAACCTAACTCCCCAAATTACTGATACTAATCTCTCTCAATTTCACTACAGCCTGCACAAAACACTTCCAGGTAGGGGGGAATGTCTGACCTCTTTCCATATTACAGTGCTAGGGAATTGGAGGGGGGGGGGGGGGGGGCAGCTTTACACAGGCACTGCCATTTGGCAATCAGTAAGGAAGGTAAGAGTGATTGGTTTAAAAAAGGAAATGCTCACTTAGCATAGTATATTATTTTGTTGCAAGGGACATTTCATTTAATTTAGCAAATAAGGTGACTGCATCATATGCATGGAAATATCATATATATTTTTCATTCACTTGCACAATTTGGATATCTTTGCAAAGTATACTTCCACCACAGTTACTAAGCTAAGTAATGTTTTTTTTGCAAGGAGATTATTTAAAAGCTATTCAATCAGCCTATATTACTTTAGTAAATCAACTCTATTGTCTTCTAAAGGAAACCTAACCTTAGCTTCACATTGACTAACAAGATACTGATATAGAAAAAAATTGTAGGACTGAAGTTTGGAATGTTTTTTAGAAGTTTACACCTCAAAAGTAAATGGATTTCCAATTTCCATGTATTAATTTAAATTACCTTTATATTAAAATGAAACTTGTAAGATCCCGATGAAACATCCTTTGCATTAGCCTTTTTAATTTTCTTTGTTTTTTTTTTAAATTCAGGATACTTGCTATACATAATAAAAAATTGAATGCTTTATTAATTATTAAACACTATTTATTATTAAATTTAATTATTATTAAATTTCCCGAATGTCTGATAAGTGCCATCAGTATATGCTTTTGCAGTTATTATATTATACTATTTGAATGAATGCCAATTGAGGTGGTCAGGTTCAAATCCATGACCCATTTAAGCCTGGCATGGCCAATTACCCATCTGTCTAGGTAAAGCAATTATCCAGAACAGCCTACAGTGCTATGCTGGTGCATATCTTGTTATTGGCAATATTACCATTTTTACCAATATCCCTTGTCCTAGGAAGTGTTTGCCAGCTGTGCAGCCAGTGCTGTACAGTGGTAATTTCAGGTATGGTTCCCCTGCCGCAAGGTCATTACTGTTTAGTCTTTAGTACCCAAAAGCAGTTCACATAGTCATATTGATTTCAGAACATTTCATCCTAGCAATATTCTAATGACGAAAGAAGTAGCCCTATGATCTACAGATATTTTAATACCCTATTTAATGTTCACTATGCATGGGTGTATTTACCAGGAGGCACTTTTATTTAAATGCAATGAATAGATCGACTGAAGGAGATGAGTATATAAGGGGAGTTGGAGCTCTGTAATCAGTAAACTATCTTTCTTCCTCTATCTAAAGGCTTGTTGTCTTTAAAATTGAAATATATTTTTGCATATAATATAACTCCATGCAGCTTCTGGCGCTATGTTTTCTCATTTTCACCACATTTAAAATACTTCTTCTTTCACACAGATATATTTGTACCATATATCTGTGGTAAACATACTAGAGCAGCAGGGATAAGAAGTACCCTAGCAGAATTCCTCTCCAGCCTTGGAAATGACACAGGAGGAGGAGAGGACCCTGTCCAGAAAAGCTTAAATTCTAAGAGATTGATTATAGGGAGTATCCAAACCCATATCTGTGGTATGCACAAGAACAGGAAGCAACAGGTAATAGTTATAATTGTAATGCAGAATATCAATTTAATCCAGTACAAATCTCAAGGAAACAAAACCAAACATAACAAATTACGTAATTTAAAAGTCAATATACTGCACAGAAGCCTAGTGTATTCAATTAATCAAACTTCGACAGAAGCCTACTGTGTGTTTCCTGGAATATAAATTGCACTTAATTGGAATGCCTCCTATTTGTGGAAACTAAAACAAGTTCCTCTGACTCACATGGACATAAACTTTTGTTTGAGTATATATTCTCCAAGCTACCTGTTCTTTTGTGTCTATTATTGTTGTCCCGTATAATGTTCTGGTATGTTCTTTAAGCTGACTGATGCCTAAATTAATGGCATCTACAGACTATAAATATTAATTATAAAATACGTTATAGTTAATCTACATGTAATCTCCAAACTTTATATATGTGCTGGCCAAAATTTATTTTCATTCTTTTTGGTTCTACAGCATTCATTATTTTAATACATGGTAACCCTGCCATAAAAGTTCTTGGATAGACATTTCATGATACAGGGGGATGAAGCTTTGTCCGTCCATTGTTCATAATTACCCAAGAACTTCTAGTGCTACTTTTTCTATTGGCCAAATTTATAATTTACTTTTTTGTGTTTGTAATGATCACAACTGATCTCTACTGTGGCCTATCCTTAATATCAAAGTGAAGAAATCTATCTGGCTATCTGTAAGGAGGTGATCATGGTAACCATCACTTTAAAAATGCAGCAGTGGTAGTACTGCCTTAAAAAAACTGTAATGATCATCAGTTTATCAAAAACTGAATATCATTCATTAAGTGAGGATCATATCAGCTTTTATGAATGGGGTAACATCAATATTGCCATTATTTTTGCTGAAATATTGGCACATTTCTGGAGATCATAGTGAGTCTGATGCTCATCTTCACCTCTGTCCCCATTAGCCAACCTGCACCCACCTATGATATTCTTCTGTTGATGAAGTGAGTACAGAACAATACATTTAGCTGGAAAAAAAATGAATGTCACCCAGTTACGATTTACGTGTATTAAAAAGCAGAACTAAACCCCAAAAAAACAAAAAGTTATTAGGAGGTAGAAGTTTTTGGCAGAGGAAACATGCAAAATCTCTTGGGCCAAAAAGAAAATCCCTGGCTTCTGATGGCTTTTTGTTTTTTGCCTACACTGCACATTTCATCTAAAGGCAGTCAGCAAGGTAACTCCTGTGCACCTGGAAGTCCACTGTGGCGTTTGCAGTAAAGAGGCTTTGGGGGATGCAGCAGGTTTAGGGACTTGTCATTGCTGCAGGACACCTGCAAATAGGTAAGTGTGACAATTGTTCACCCACCCATATCCTGATTTGTCTTAAACCAGCTTTGTGTGAGCAGTTACAACAGCGTTTGTGTTATCTGTTGGCAACTGGCAAACTGTATTGGTATTCATCTTCTTCAGGTAGAACAGGTACATTTGGTTACTAAATATGACTTACTCCCCTTATAGAAACATAATTTAAAACTAATAAGTATATTATTATTTTTTTTGCCAAAGGAAAGTATTATTAACTTGACTAGACCAGTGATGTCTGTAGTTTACAGTGGAAGCGTCGATTCTCAAATGTTATAAGCTAAAGGAAAGCACTGTGGCAAATCAGCTCTACCATAGAACCAAAGATCTTCAACTCGCAACATCTGATAGATTCAAGGTCTGAATTATTTTTACAATATCTATCCAGAAGCTGGCTGTCTAGAAGACAAGTATGTTTTTGCACCTGCACAGATGGTCAGACCTACAGCTTCTTTTTAAAGGGAAAACAAAAACACAAATAAAAATAATTATAAGGCATCATTACAAGAATAAAGAAAGTGAACTAGATAGTATACTTGTCAGATCTTAGTGCCTGGTTATTACAGTCACATAGAAACATTATTATTTTCCTGAATGGACTAGATTATTATAGTTCTTGGAGGGAAAAATCATAGCTTGTAGAAGAATGCAAATGAAATGTACTTTGCTACAGGAAAAGCATACAGTGGTTCCATTATTACAGAGCATGAATAGGGGGTCTTCATCACACGAGACCTATAATTTATAAATGTATCACAGCAGGCTTTGAGGATGTGAACAGAAGTATCTTTGCTTCCATAACGGATCGTTTTACAAACATCACAAGAAAACATGCACAAAGGTAGCTCAAAACCTTAATTTATTTCTCAGGGCTAGAGGCTCACATTAAGAATGTGTCTTTTCACAACCAAAAGTAAAAACAACACTTTTCTAATCATTCACTGGTTTATACACATACCTAAAAACCTATATACCAACCTTATTGAATTGAGTCTTTTCTACCTGAGGTTTGCCTAGATCAATATTTCTCAACCATGGTTCTGTTGAACCTTAGGGTTCCTACAGAGGTTGATAGGGGTTTCTTGAGCAAGGAGCAATATGTGCATCTCAGGTCAGTTTAGGTGACCCCAAGGATCTTTTTGGCTATCTGTAGGGGTGACATTCTTCTTACTAGCCAGTAATGTAGGAGACATTTTTCCACTGACCATTACTCTACTAAACTGTGAGCTATAGTAATTATAGAAAGGGTTCCTTCAGGATGAAGGTTTATTTGTTTGGAAAAATAACATTGGACACCATATACGGTAGTCTCTAACTAGACAGAAAAACAACTGTTTTATAATAAAGAGTAACAGTTCATTCTTTGCAAGGTAAGTATTATGACATCTTGATTGAGCATTGTAAACATGAATTGTAATAGCAAACAATTATCTATCCCGACGCGCTTTGCCAATGTGGCTTCATCAGGAGATTGAAAGAGATGTACTAATATATACAAAAAAGAGGAAGAAAAACATTCTTACTAAGCATTTTTGTTACAGTGTTAATTACCTCTCAACACAGCTTGACAAGCTTACACTATAATAGATTACGTATCAGTACTTTAAAAAATAAAAATATTACAACACTGGGGTTATTTATTTATGGTACTGAAATGTGTTACATAATTTTTTGGATCTAGAAGATCTAGATTTTTGATGCCTTTTTCCTCTTGTGTTTCTTTTCCTAACATGCCATTTACTTAGGGTTCTGGCAATAAGTAGTTTGTAACATCTTATGACACAACCCCTCAGTTACTCTACTATATATATATATTGGAGGTTAGGGTTTAGTAATTTAAGATGTCTATAACTCATGCATCTTGTAGCCAGAAAAAAGCCCAGAGCATGTAGGTTGGTGAAGTGAAATACAATGACATCTACAACTAGACAATCAGTGATTAAAATGTCATGTTTTTATTGTTGTAAATCAAAGGATTATACACAGCAAGTTTAAAAATTAAAAAGAAATGGCCAGAAGCTAACTATGATCCTTATAGCTGATAGAGGGTTAAAGATTTATATTCTTGCTTTCTAATTTGAATTCTGTTTTAGGAATTGCCAGGATTTTATCTAATTAGAAAGCCCCGTATAATTAATCACTTTGCTTGATGTAATACAGGATGGGAGAGCCACATGGGGAGAATCCAGGCTGCTTAGTAAGCAGGAGGTTCCTGCTAGGTGCTTCAAAGCACTTCCCTCTAACTTATTCACTTGTTACTTTAAAGAGATTCTAAACCTAGAAAACATAACAACCAAGGTATATTTCTGCATTTTAAAGTGAGATAATAAATTGTAGAATAAACTATATATAACATGATGTGAAATTGCATAGCACATGGTCAAATATTGTATAGAGTAAAATTATATAGGGATTAGTGATCTTCTCCCCTGGTAGTTTGTTTGCCAACCCCTGAATTTAAAATATTCAAATAAATATTCAAACTCACACCTAAAATTTGTGGATGAGCCCAAAAGAGAAGAAGTGTTTTTTTAAAGAAAAGGAAAATATAGGTATATAGTGCAGTTTATTTATGTGTCAGACAATACTTAATAAAATAAAAAATCCAAAAATTATTTGTAGTGCTGGTCTCAGTTGCCTATTCAGTGAAACACAGCAGTAAAAAGCTTAAATCATAATTGTTGATTTATTATTAAGAACTATGTATTGGTAACCGAGCAAAGTGATTGTTTATTTTGGAAAGACATGTTCCTATCAAAAAGCCAATCATGTACTAGTACCAAATATTTTTTTTTTATCTCAACACAGGGTAGTCTGGTGGTTTCAACTTTTTATTTACCCATAATTCATAAAATGAATGTACCCTATTGAACAAGGAAAGGGCTGGCATCACACAAACTAAAAAAAAGATAAAAATAATATATAAAAAAGATGTGTTGCTCAACAAATGTATCTATAAATGTATTGAATAACTGATTAAGAAATTCCCTCTGATGAATCAAGCCAGGTAGACCAGCAATGGCCCTGATTTATTAAAGCTCAACAAGACTCAAGAATATAAGATTATCATGGGAGAAACTGGGTGATCCTGGAAAAGACGAGGTTAATGCTAGAATGCTCACAAATACTCTTTACCTGTACAAAAGGCAAGTAACACGTGGGGCATACTATGCCAGCATACATTTTGAAGAATATCAGTTCCACTTACAGAAGGATGCACATTAGTTGGTAGTCATTTGTGTGGTTTCATAACTGAAATCAGTCATGAAAAATAATCAGTGATTCTACAGAAACCAAAAAGTATCAGTTTGAAACAATGGGTCAGAGTTTTTACAGATCTCCAAAACTGGAGAATATAGACTATCATGGGAGAACCTGAACACATTTCTTAAGAATGATTTGCTAATGGCTGGCAAATGTTCTAGGTTCTTCCCTAATAATTTATTTTTCCCAGTCATGGAAAATTTTAATAAATCAGACCCAATATGTTTCAAAAGGGACCCACCAACTTGCACCTAAAGTAAATGAAGATGGATCCAAACATAAGTAAAATATTGAAATTGGTGGCAAAAAATTTTGACCTCGTCACCACAATATCTGTAAGAGGTATTGAACCACATAAAGCAGTTAGTAAAGTATACAAAAGAGTTATAGTTACAAGGATTGCGTACAACTACAGGATTGTGTGTGTAAAACTGGTATAGTTACTTTTTGACAGTCATTCAGTCAGTTGGCATATCAATAACTGCTTAGACTTCGTATTATTAAATGTTAGCTAAAAATATGATTCTGTCATGAACCAAGTCAACCCATAATTAA
The DNA here is from genome assembly GCF_032062135.1 of Pyxicephalus adspersus. Lineage (NCBI taxonomy): Eukaryota > Metazoa > Chordata > Amphibia > Anura > Pyxicephalidae > Pyxicephalus > Pyxicephalus adspersus. The sequence goes on along the minus strand of NC_092862.1, from coordinate 102,876,130 downwards.
AAATAGTAATTTATAGGTCGGACTTTAAAATGACACTTAATTTAGGATGAAAGTCTAATTTAGGACTTAGGTGGACTATTTTTGGAAGAGAAGGTATACAGATATTCACTCCATATGGTTTTATCTACTATATCTCACACTTGTATATTGGAGGAGATGTCTCTGTAAGAACATACCACTGTTTTATAAATGAACCCCTTTAAAGTTATAATTTTTGAATAGGACTATGACCATGTAAATGGTTCTTAATAAAATCTGTCTTCCAATAAATTTACCAGAGAGGGTATGTTGTTTTCTGTACCTTTATGTTACATTTTACGAACACACATGTAACACTTAATAGCCATGTACAAGAAAGAGAGCATTAAAAATGTGTGCTAAATGCTATTTACAAAACTAAATTTGACTGCCCTACCTTATAAAACCAAATTTGTAAAAAAAAAAAAATTGGAGCAGCTGGGCCTTAGATACCATGCAGCAAAATGTAAATATACTAATTATTTTTACTTATGTGATATTGATATTTTGCAATAAAAAGTAATTGTGTTCCAGGACAGAAAAATAAACTTTATAATCTGCTTGGCATCCCGTTTTCTTGCTGACTACATTTTGCAATGCACTAATATCAAACAGGATGTCAAGCAGGAGCCTGGAGCAAAGTAAACTAATTGTGAATCACTAATAAGTATTTGTACTTTTTCAAGCCTAAAGCATTGCTGGTGTATACAGATCTGCCACTACTTCATACAGGGCTAAAATCAATGAATTTCTTCATCTGTTTCTAATGCAATAATGATGGAAATAAAATTACCTGCCTCTCAATGGATTTCTAATAATTGTACAATGTCAAAAAAATAAATAAAAACATATTAGGAAATATATTAGAAACAGCAGTCTTAAGAATATAAAAGAAATGTTTTCCCAGTAACAGTTTACTGGTTAGTTTTATTGTTTTTATAAAACATAAATCTTTCTATTTGTCTTTTACAATCTTGCAATGCTTCATTTTTAGTAGTTCCTGGCTTTGAACCTTTAAAATGGTTTAATAAAGGGTACACTGCAAAATAATAATGATAAGCATACAAGGATGTACTATGTACACATTTTTAATTAATTAAAAAAAAAATAATAGACTAATTAAGCTTTTAACTGAACTTCTCAGACATTTTTACCCGGAAAAAGATACCTCCTTTTGTCATTGTTAATGAGAGAAGATTCTTTTGTCTACTTTTCTGAATTTGATATTAGCTTGTTAGGTCTTTTTCAGCCTTGAGACTATGTAAACACTTCCAAAGCTAAGCCATGCTGGCTTGCTACCCCTCTGGCCAATTAGAGCAACCTTACTGGCCATTTATTAGGTAGATGATGAACAGCCAAAAACCCTTACCGATAAAATGAGAGTTTTCTGCCTAACAAAGATAAAAGGAAGACCATCAAAAAGGTTGAAGGTTAGGAGCAGAACTGAAACAAAAAACATAAAAGAAAAAAGACCTTCAATATATAAAGCCTTTTTTTACAATTTAGTACTCTAATAAGGTTTAGTAGAAGACTTGGTAGTGGATCCAAGGTAACAAAGACTCGTGTTTTTGAATTTGGGTTGTAAACACTTACCTTAATTTTGAGTCAGAATGAGACTACCACACTTAAAGGTGTGATACAAACGTAAATTTATCCAGATTATATTTCCCAGAAAGAGAAAAGTATACTTTCCTTTCCGCTGGCTTATTTACTACAATTACTAAATTTAAAGATTTCACTTAACATTTAAAGTCATGTTAACTATATATATTTTATTTTTCCCAGATTAAAGATTTTAGCTCAATTTACTAGGAAGATCATTAACCTCTTTAGTAAATCAGCCTCATAGTGTGTGCCATAAGCAATCAATACTAACTTCTCTTTTACCAGTATTCATTCATTTATCTGATTTCAAAAGTGAAGGTACATTATAATGATGTTGCAAATATTTACTTGCCTTGGTATATAATTACTAATTATTAGCCTTAAATATAATTAAAACAAAATAACGAAAGGTTTAAAAATATATCTAACTTTTAAGATAAGGTAACTTAAAATTGGTCTTTTTTATGTTAAGAGAAAGTATGCAATTTATTACCTCCAACAAAGATCACAGTATTACCATCTCAACATATAAAATTCTCTTTAGCAGAACAGAGCCATTTTTGGACATCATCCTAATTTATTTATGGAAGAATTATTGTTCGGCAATGTGTATGGGCTATACATTCTCTGCTGTATAGCATACCTAACAAAAAAAGAAACAGGGTCATACTGCATCTAGAGTTTTTCTGTGATGTATTATGTGTAAGATACAAGTAGGTTAAGACATTATTCTGGTGCAAAGTGATTGCAGAATCTCCTCAATGTTAAACAATACATTGATTTTTAAAGCAGAACTTTCACTGAAAGTTTATATAGGCTGCCACACACTTGAAACAAGCATGTAGATAAGTGCTGCACATGTTGTGTGATAAAAAGCTAAACACCAGAGCTGTATATTCATTCTGGGTCAATGATTTCGAAGGTATTAAATGTAGAATCAGAACACCAACCATACCAGCTGTTTTTTAGAACTAGGTCAGCAATGGCAGTGAAAAGTCTACCATTTCTTCATTTCTCTAAATAGTAATTGTATGTCTTCCATTTTTCTGAGCCAATGGAATAAATAGAAGTTATAGAAAAGCCCGATTTTATCATCTTCAATACCTTTTTGTTAGGAGGCACGTTTCCATCCAGCAATCCTAGGCTGTGCACCATACCATAATGGGCTAGTGTGACCTGTGTATTACCTACAGTGCCACTATATGCAGTAATTAGTCATCTGCCCTATGCAGCAATTGCTTGGCAGCATCTCCAGTTTTTCTCCACATGTGTGCATCCAAACTGAAGTGTCCCTATCCCAGCATCCCTGGGCAAATCCTTAGGGTGTGCACTGCTAGATGGGTTTAGAGGGTAAATTTGTTTCAGCCAATGAACCGATTAGTTTCTGGTTTGTGGTGTGAATTTCTGTTTAAGAACTTGTTGCCAAATCTGCTTCCTGACCTGGTGATTGTTAGCTGCCTGAGTGGATGTTTGTTTGTGACACCAAATTTGAATTGTTTGAACTTCTTGGGGTTTCGATTGGCTGTGTGTTTACCCCTGTATGAACACTGCTTCCGTTTCCCTGATTTGATCTCTTCTAGACTGTCCTGCATTGTGTTTTTTTCTGTGGACCACCTAGTTAGTGACTTTGGTCTGTCTTACCTCTTGTTGCATCCCTTTTCTGTGCACACATGCTAGGGGCAGCTGATGGCTGGAATGGTGCAGTGCAACTACCTCCCAAAGCTGGGTGGGGGCTTGCTATAGCTGAAGATTGCAGAATAAGATTGAGGAATATTATCTCCAAGCACTGACAGGGCCTCCCAGTTCTATTATCAAATGTATTTGAAACAAGTCTATTAAAAATCCAATGATCTCTGAACCTAACAAACATGAAACAGGTTAAAAAATAAGGTTTCTCTTTAATGAAAATGGTTGTGGATATACATCAATCCTAATTAGCCTTGAAGTGAGACAAAAGTCAGGAAACTAGTATAGGAAAATCAGTAACTGCCTGGTGATTATGAATCCTGTGTGAAGTTTCTACACAGCGTGAATCCTTTTTTTTTTACCAGAAACAACAGCAAAACTGTCATATGTGATTGTTCCTGGACTGTTCCAAACCAACTCTGCCTAAATAAGATGTATTTCTTTTATTGGAGCACATAAAACTGACCACACATGCAAAAAAATTGAATGACTTTCGTGTCACAGTAAATCAACTACACAACTCAAAAGTAATCACAGGAAACTATGCAATCTACCACCCACAAGTTCAGCTGGCCACCAAATTTGGTCAATTGTGAAACCAAACCTGGGCTTGTATTGATCATTTGTATCGTCCAAGTATGAAAATGTAATTGTGATTTAACTGTGATTAAAAGGGTTTCAAAGTTATATTAAACTACTGCAATCCTGTCATTATTGACCAGCTTTTCTTGCATATTTAATTAGGGTTAAAAAAACATAAATGCTGCAAGTTAGGTCCTATTTTCGACACGTTTCGCTAATTTCCCGAGAATTATGGGACATCAAAGAGTAAATTGATAAATCTTATTCATTTAAACACAAATTTAAAGCATTACCTCTAAATATGCTTCAATATGGATGAATCTGGGATGAGCCACATAAGGTGATGAGAAAATCATCAAAAAAAACTTGAACCCCTCTTCATTATTACAGTGGAGAAAAGGGACACAAAATAAACCCAGAACTCAGTTCTATTGCATGTCCTCTGCCTTTCTTAGATGACCTTAAACTGGGCTCATGACATGCACGGTCCCTTTCTGATCTTTCCTGATGGTGACTTTGTTGGGGTTTTAACACAAATGTCCTCTGTAAAACCTCTTCCAATCTAATATGCATTGTACTGTTTGATTGGTATTATGACGGCACTAAGCAAAATTAGGAAGAACAGGTTAGTTGTCATCAAACTATTCCATACTCTAATGCATACTAAGGTGGGAGAGCTTAAGGCAAATGTTATATGTGAGAAATGATCACATTGTTGTAGAATTAGATATGATACTGCAAATCTTATTATGCTTCTAATGAACACAAATCAGTAATGGATAACCAGTGGTTTTAGAGCATTTTATTGAAAGAAAATAAATTCACAGCTGAAATACATATACAATACATGAACCTTTTATTCTCTTGAAAAGGAATTGAAATTATATTCAACCACTTCAGGCATTGCTGCCAGGTTGGTAACCTCATTACTACAGTTGAGCAATACAGACTGGTCGCCAACCTGCCACCAAACTGTCTTTAAAATGAAAGAGAAGCAGCGCACTGAGGTCATCATTATGCACTTTCTTTCAATAGGCATATTAAAACTATTCATTATTAGCTTTGTGAAAAGCACAGTGTTTTACCTGTCTGAGAGCTGACACTTTTCCTCTAAATGAAGGTGCATGGAACATTTACAAAAAACTCCAACACAATAATAAGGTATTTATGCTAGTTCTTTAAAAAATATTTTTATGGATAAACATATTTTCATTAAATATATTAATAACTGGATTAAAGCCAATGAAATAGGATCAGACAAAACCCAGACCCACCCAAAAAAAAAATTAGCACCCCCTCTAAACCAGTCTTTCCCAAATTTTTTCCCATTGAAAATCTCTGAAATAATTTCCAATTCTTAAAGAACCCCAGATAAAACTAATTTCACAAGAATCACTATGAAGGTTACCTCCTACATTGGTGGTCAGAATGCCACCCTTACAAATAGCTAAAAATATCACAGGCATAATACCTCTAACTTTCCCATAGGGACTGGCCACCGATCCGTGTCAATCAGCTCAAAAAAACCCTAGCAAACCTTGTTGACATTGACTTCTCTAAGCTGGTATTTGCAGCATTTCCACTACCCTGGAAAACCCTGGTACACCTTTTTTCTTGGAAGTATATTTTGATAAATTCTGATTAATGATGAACCACCTCTAACATACCCAGCACAACAAATAATATAGCTAATCTTTAATCTTCCTCTTATACACACTTTAGCACTTCTGAATAAATCTGACCACAACACTCAACTCAGCTTCAACCTCCTACAACCACAATGTAACTTTCCTAAACTGTTCTCTGTATAAGTACAGTCTTTATTTGAATATACCATTTTAAGCATTCTGATACTTAATAATTGCATGATACCAAAACTGTGGTCCAATAGCTACAACTGAATTGCAAATAAATTAGTATGCCCATTCAGGAATCTGTGGCAAAAACTACCACTGGAGTTGCTGGTATATGCTGATATGTTGGCATGAAAAACTTGTGAGAAAGGCCTGACAGCTTTAGATTAACCTTATAACGAATCAGTCCAAACATGAATAGGTATGATGAAGATGCTGGAGCAGATGATGCTGGGGACTATGGTACACAGCCTGTTCAGGGTATTGGATCCTTTTAGCTCCACTCGCATCTCCTTTACCATAACTACAGAATCCATATGATAAATATATATCAAAATATTAAGCAGAGTATATATATATATATATTACACACAAATAAAAATATATTTTTTTAAATGTTATTTGTGTGACTTTAGCAAGCTGTGGCCAAATTTTCAAGTAGGTATGTTTTGTAACAACTAATTCGATGATAAACAGAGCTGTTCTACTAATGGAAGGGCCCCATGAAAAGGCATCATAAACCTTCAGCCCACTCACCCCTAGCTTTATTTGTGGAATCAGAAATATTATTTCTCTACAAGGCATTTAATCTAATAGTCAATGGGCCTAGTAATTTATCTAATGATTCTTTGGAAAGCCACATATAAATAAGCAGGTCAAATAATTGGTATAAGAACATCTCTTGACAAATACTATTATAACTTCTGAAAGCATTTGATAAAAGACATTATGACTATCTTGAGTACGAGTAATACTTCTGTGCATAACTAATACATTGATAAGTGTCTTGTTAATATAGCAGTCAACGCATTTTTTCCGCTCATGTGTTGTTGAGGAAAACACAATAAATCTCTTCTGATACATTGTGTAAGAACATAAGCAACTCCAGGACTGAAGCTGAGATCCCTTGCATCACATTGAGATCCTGCAATGCTGGAAACTGCCTGTAATTGCCAGCATCACAAGATCCCTATGCAAGACAAAGAAGCACATGAAGAATCTAGGTCAAAGAAAAGCATCATTTACATGCAAATCATTTGCTCACTCAATATATTGTTCAGGACAGACTGTGTGAAGACTTTAATTTTGAAATGTTGACTATAGTAATTTCACACTTGTATCATCAAATGCATCAAGTGGAAGTCAAGGCATTTCTTTCAGCTGTAGCTAGATTTACCTTGGACTCTATCTTAGAGCCCATCTGGAGGGCAGTTCTTATAGACTACCATCATTTATGAAATGTCTGCTATGTGGGGCACAGTTGACTTTGGCCTTTGCAGTGCTAAGTCATTGGTTTGAATCACAGCCAGGATGCTGTTTGCAAGGAGTTTGTATGTTCTATCCATGTTTGTGTGGGTTTCCTCCAGGCACACTGGTTCCACATCCTAAAACATGCAGTAAGTTTAATTGTGTTCTGTTCCGTTCCAGACATTTAATTTGTTCCGTTCCAGACATTTAATTTGAGTAACAGTTAGTGATATGACAATGGACTTCATAAATGGCTTCATAATATATCGAGCAAAATTCTTAGTGTCCAGTGACTACAAGTTGTTACCAACTGAACCCCTTCGTAGACTAGAGTCCAGCAGGAGTAAGTAACCTGGTTTAAATGACAATTTGATGGGGGGGGGTTGAATGTATAATTAAAAGTGTTTCCTAATTGAGCAATCCCTTTATTGATCTGCCTTGAATTCCACTTTATATAAAAATTCTAGCAAGTACACAGTCCTGAGAAAAAGAACGTGCTGCCTTTTTGATTCTAGGGTTTTATGTATAAGAAAATACCAGTTATATGCACCTTACTAAATTTTAAAATTATGTAAATATAACTTTAGATGAACAACAACACACAACATATTACAAGTGAAAATGAAGAAGCAGTTTGTGAAAAAACAAGTACACCCTTACCATTTCCATTGGTGGTAAGAGGGTTAGTGGAGACCGGAAGCTACTATTGAAATACACTTGTTTAATTGATCAGCAAGTGTGACTACCTCTATAGAAGCATTTTGACAGTTTGCTGGTCTGGAGCACTTAGGTTTAATTTAATAGATATCAGCAATGATCTTGGAAAAGCAATTGTTGCTGCCCATCAATCTGGAAATTGTTATAAGGTCTTTTCAAAACTTTTTTCGGGCCACAATTCTACAGTGGGAAAGATTGTTCACAAGCCAAAAATATTCAAAAGACAGGGTCACAGTGACACAAGGTGGACCCTCTATGTCACCAGCCTGATTGGCTGGGATGTGCAAAGGAGACAGAGTCTAAGCAACAGCCTGGTCTGCTCCAGAGCCTCTAGAGGTGGGGATGTTGTACTGCAGGCTGTTACCATGTTGCAGCCCCCGTGCACATTCAAAACTGGTGACTGCTGACAAAGCGCAGTACAGAACGTGAGACAGAAGCATTGTCAGACAAGTTAGAGGTCAGGGAAGGTGGCAAACATGAGTAGTTGGGCAGAGCCAATGGTCAGGCAGCGATCAGGAGTAGTCAAGTGAAGCCGGAGTCGGTATACCAGAGCACCAGAAACTGGAGTAGCAAACAGGAACAACTTAAATTTGGAAACAGAGCAAAGAAGAACTCCTTGTTCAGGCAACTTTCTGTTGCCAGTAACTTCTTTATATAGGAAAGTTATGTGATGACTGGAGACCATATGACCTGAAGGCATCCAAGCCACCACCAGAAGGAATGCTAGAGAAGGGGCAGTTCAGATTGTGTTCACATCTCTGGCAGCAGGTGGAGTGCATCTACAGAAGACTCTAGTCCTCTGAGGTAAAAGGGGCAGCTGACATAGACATATTGTGATCTGAACCAGGAAGCAACCTGTGAATGAGAGTTGTTGTCTGCAGCAAGGTAGACCAAGGTGAATGAGGCAGAAAAGGGCCTGTGGGGATCTGTGACAGACAGACAATCTTCCCAGGAGTGGACATTCCGGGAAATTCACCCCAAGGCCAGACCATAAAATGCTCACAGAACTTGCAAAATACCCAAGAGCTTCATCACAGACTGCAGGCCTCAGTATGTTAAATGCTAAAGTTCACGAAAGAACAATTGGAAAAATACTTAACAAGTATGGCTTGATCAGAAGGGTTGCCTGGAGAAAACCCTTTAATTTATAAAACAACATGGCAGCATTGCTTAAGTTTGCAAAATTGCATCTGAACAAACCACAAAACATCTGTCTGTCCAACTCCTTTGGACAGACAAGGCCAAAGTCAAGATGTTTGCCTATAATATACAGAACCATGTTTGATGAAAACAAACACATCAATGCAGCACAAACACCTCATACCAACTGTCAAGCAAAATTGTGGAAGAGTGATGATTTATACTTTTTTTGTAACCACAGGACCTGGGCACCTTGCAGTAATTGAGTCTACTATGACAAAAGTATTGACAAAAGTCAAATGTAAAACCAGACAGCTAAAACATGACACGTATCACAACCGCACAATGATCCCAAGCGCACCAGAAAATCTATCAAATAAAAGCTGAAAAAGAAAGTCCAGACCTCTGTGGCAGAACCTTAATGGAGCCATGCATAAAAGAGTGCCCACAAACCTCAATGACTTGAAGCAATGATACAAAGAAGAATAGTCCAACATTCCACAAAACAAATTGAGAAACTGATAAAGTCCTACAGAAAATGATCACGTCAATTGATTTCTGGTAAAGGTGGTTCTACGAGGTATTGAATCATGGTGGGTACTTCTTTAGTTTTTCACACATGACTTCTCTATTTTGCCTTCATTTTTGTTAAATAAATAATATCACTGTAGAATCCGTTGTGTGTTGTTTTACACCTTAAATGATTTTAGAACCTGCTAAGGAAAAGATTATTTTGTATTATCTCCTGATATGTAAAACCTTAGAACTGAAAAGGTGTACTTCTTTTTCCATATATATACATTTACTGATGACAATGCAAAGACATTTTATTCTTCCATTTAATATAAAATGATATGGTTATTCATTTTTAAAATATGCAGAAGACAGACCCTTCTGCATGCCACCTGCAAATATGCTATTAACCCTAGACAGCCCTTCCCAGCTGCCAATGAATGGCAATATTTATAATGTTTCAGTTCTGATCCCAAATGTGAAAACTAAAGCCTAAACATGTAACTTTAAAAATCTTTATATTATTAATCTTCAGGTTGTAGCAGACACCTACAGGTGGCTGTATGCATTTTTATTTTTATTAGGCTTTCCCTAGAAACTGCAAAACCTTGAATGCGTATTTATGTAGATATTGGCTTCAGTTATAAAATAGTGGGCCACTCTTTCTGCCTAGTTCATATTGCTGTTAAATACATTTTCACTGACCATGGCAAACTTTTAAAACAGACATGTGGACTAAAGTTAGTATAGCTAGGGCCCCTGGAGTGTTCTGAAAGAAAATTTGAGATACACAGACACACCTGTAAGTATTTACTTATCTGAATGACAGTTTATTAGCATTAATATCATCTATAACACTTTTTAGGTTTATTTAACACATCTAGGCTTTTATATAAAACGTGCGTAACTATGACTTGTTAGAAGTGGTAGTAACAATTCAGAAGAACAAAAAAGTTTAGCCTTAGCCCTAGTTTAGCCTTATTTGTATTCATGTGAGCAGGATAATAAAAATACCCCTCCTCCTTTGTCTTTTATAGTTCCCACCATAATTCCTTAGTGTTTGGTAAAATTCTTGCACAAACCTAAAATGGACATCCTAAAATAAATTTGCTATTTGTTGTCAAATGTTTTCAATCTTTAATCCAGATCCATTCCAGGTTTGTTGGATCACCCAGATTTATTAATGAAATTGTAGTCTCTCCAGTCTTGGAGAGCGTTAAAAAATCAGGCCCATTACATCTACTCATCTACCACTCCAACTAGACTGACCAGTAGATTGGGGATATGTTTTTCCATATTGTGCTTCAGTAATGGAGGTCAGTGCTTTGGCTATGTTATCTGGTGAGGATGGTTCAAAAAAGTATATATCCTTTAAAAGAATAAATATTTGCAATGTTTGGATCAGAAATGTAATCAAATGTTTGCCTGGATTCAGACTTAAGTAGTTGATTTGTATCAGTAATCAAATTGGGGAATTATAGATGCTGCAATTAACTATAACATAAAAAAGTCTTGATAGAAAAGGAAATCTTTAGAAACTAGCATATTTAACTAATGTAAATTATTCAAGAAGAACAGTAAACATATTCTTAATGTTTTAAATCTTTTTAATAAATTAGCCCCAATTGTTGGATGTACTGCTAGGCACACGTAAAGGAAAGCTATGTAAGAGAAAAACATAGGCTACCATTGATGACCTCCTAGAATTAACAGGAACCTGTATTTTACCTGATGCAGACTAAAGTTTAAAGTTGATCTATTAACAGCTTTTTGCTGCTTATACATTATGTTCACACTAAAATGATATATCTGGTACTTCCAGGTATGAGTGACTATATGACTTTTTTCTTGTAGAACTGGGTGCGTCAGAGACCAATTCCCAGCTCTATGCATTGCAATGGGGCTAATAATGCATATTTTGACCCCAAAACAACAACTTTCTTACTTTTGTCCTTCTTTGTTTATCTGTTAATCATAAATAACCCATTTAATGTACCTTCATGTCTACCTTTTTTTCTCCAATGCATCTATGGGATAAGCCATGACTCTTACACAGAGTGGCATCTAAAAAATCCTGCCTTTGTTCATCTCCATTACATGGCAGATTGTTTGGACTAGAGGTTTAAAAAATAAAGATAATGTTTCTTGTGCTTTCTTCAAAGTTTACAGCGAGTTCCAAGTTCCCCAACTTTTCTGCCTAGATCAACAGTTGTTTCTGTGCTTGCTGAAAATTTTCATGGTTCCACAAAAATGTATCATAAGATTATACATATATATTATATTTATTAATAAATTTAATATACAGTAATAGTAGTTATTGGTATAGTGATTATAAACTCAGAATGGAAAAGGCAGGTGGAGCAACATGAGTACTGACATTTGAGGCTGTCTTGATCTATGACAAAACTAGAGAAAGCAAGATCACATTTGGATACATACAATTCCCTGATCATTTCTGCATATCACTGAGCAGAAACTAAAACTGAACATCCCATGTTTCCGCTAATAGGGTTAATAGTCTCAGCTATTTATGTTGTTCTAAAGTCTTTGCTCAACAGTTTATCTGCTTTGAAAGCTGAAAAACTGTCTCTCTCCCTCAGCAGCAGAGGCATATGCCCACGGTGCAAACATAAATGAAAGCATAAATGTAATTAATAAACCTAGAGGTAGTGGCATAAATTATTAAAAACATTAACAGTTTGAAAAAATACGCCTGCATCCCTCTTCCCACTCCTTGTGACCCAATGTGTTAATTGCATTATAATTTAGGAAGAGAAAGAGAGGGTAATATGCCGGATGTAATATTTCAACATTGGTTTTGTGCAGTTTACAGTTTCTTAACACAATCAAGAGAGTTTAAATTAGGTTTCATATTTCATTCAACTCAGTAAAATAAGAAAATCTAATTAGGGATGACAGAAACATTTTGCCTGGTTTAGTTATTTATCTGACTGCAGGTGGTAGTTGGTTTTAAATTCATTTGAGAAGTATAACATTTGTCAGTACAATAAGCAAATAGAATTTGTGTCAGCAAACATGTAATACAACTGTTACCAAAATATATGCAGTCCTTAAGTACTAACATTTTTTCCCCTCAAACTAGCTATGTTTGGACTAATTTCAGACTTGTGGTAAACCGCTGTGCTCAATCGTATTCCCAAATGCTCCTATTTAACTAAATAGGAGTAGTTGAGAACTATTTTGTGCACTGATTAATTAGCATGTAGTTGTGTTTGCATTGTGGTTGCAGTGCAGTTCCTACGAGTGACATGTTTCTTTTGCCTATGCGGTTGCTTTTCCTACTATTGAAGAAGAACTACAAAGCCACTACAAACACAAGGGCTATGCATGCAATCACGTTGACCAAGCATCAGTTTGCAATGTGCTTAGGAGCAGCTCACCATGCAGTTGTAGAACACAAGTTTGAAAGAGGCCTACATTTGAACAAACTCTGGTATTTTTAAAGTTTAAAGATACTAATAGGGATGTTTAGAAATGTATCTAGAAACAATTAGGTGAAAATCCCCCCACACTTATTGGAAGACACTTTGCCCACCATGAATATAAACGTGATAAAGATCATTTTTTTGCCGTTGATTTTATCATAACTGTGGGGGGTCATCAAAGAGTGTTACAATATAAATGTACATGTGCAAATTTAAATCAATTTTAATAATTCATTTTCCCACCCGTAGCTTTGTATTACCATGTCTTCCTTCCTTTTTTCTTCACCTTTCCTCATTCTCCTATCTTTTCATCTTTCATACATATATATATATATATATATAAGCAATATCAGTATGGAAGTGATGTTGCCTTGGATTGCAAGATGTCCCATACCTGTAGCCCTATATGTCCCCTGCTACATCACTGACATTCTTGAGACTTTCCAGCTAATGTGTAGACTTCCCCAGTTGATGAAGATGTATACGTCCCTTCCCATGTGTTTACATTAATTAACATTTGCTGGAGGCTTCCCGGCCATCTGACAGCCTCGGGGGTTCATAATTATGACGGGGCTCATAATCAGAGTAGGTGACAGTTTACAACCTGTCTGGAGCAATCCCTCCTGTTTGGTATTTTGATTACCTTTTAGAATTCTACTACTAGCCAAAACATTTCTTTCAGCCTTACCAAAAAGTGATTATACTACTGTTTTACTAGTCCTACATGTGGATGTGGCTGCATTAGTTTTAGTCTTTTTTTGGGACATTTATAGATAGTATCTATTGGTATTGCCAGAAATGCAGTGTCCATTATGTAAAGTTAACCAGAACCATAAAACAGTCTTTTCTTCTAAATATTTCTCTATCTAAATAATAGAGATTAACACAGTCAGACTATGGTAGCAATGGTACAATGGTAGCCACCCTATAAGAATTGTATAGGTATAAGTAGTGTTATTAGCAATAATGTCAGATAAAAAGGTAAAAATCAAAACTAATTCTGGCTATATACTCATTAATGTTCCTGTTCAATCAAATATTCCATTCAATCCTTTCATGAAATCGTCCATACAACAATGCTGAATTCAATTGACTACAAGTGATGTATATTGTGCGTTAAAAATCAAAAGAATGTTAATTGAGCAGGTAACAAACTTCCCTTAGAATAAACAAGTATCTGATGGATTTCTACAACTTGATTTATGGAGCTTTCCATAGGGTGGCTACCATTGTACTATTGCCACCATAGTGGACATGTCTGGCTGTGTTAATCTCCATTACGTGGATAGGGAAATTGTTAGTTGTGGAGCATGCACTTGTATGCTTATCTTGAATAGGTTTTTCCCATACGGTGTGTGTGGTAGTATGATCATTTGATTTTGATGAATCATCATTAGTTATGATGACCGAGCAAATTTAAATAAATGGTGGAGCTAAAGTAAGTTCATGTATAGCTTGGATGAGCAGTCACCTCATCTCCAATTGACGAATCTGCAATATAATAAATTGATTTTGGGTTTACATACACTTTAAGTAAAACTCATTGTCAGATGGCTGCTGTATCTGTGACCATCAGCTGATGGAGTCAGAATTCTGGGCTCTAAATCTCTTAGTAAAAGCCAGTTTACAATCAGGGATATTATTGACCTCAGTTGAGATATTGTTCCTATGACTGATACTTATACAGACATTTATAATTACATTCTAGTGCAAAACTCTTGTTTCCAACCCCCTCCCCCACCTGCTTACACTAGAAAATGCATGCAAAATTAGAAACTTAATTAGAAACCTATACCCTACACCATATTGTGGAAATCTCACTTCATCAGGAGGTAGATTTGACTTGACATGAAGGCTGAACTTCACATTAGAAGAAATGTGTTTGTAAATTTAATTGAACATTCCAATTTGTATGTTATATATAAATTTGTTTATAATAGAAAAAATATCTTAGTTTTTCCTAAATACTTATTTAATGTTAAATGATGTGCAAACTTGACAAAAAATTCTTGTTTACAGTTCTTCTTGAGGCAAATGAAATATGTTTTTAAAATTATCAATGTTTGAACTACCATGCTAGCCTAGGCAAGCAGAGCGCTGCATTGCAACTTTACAATTGTCGAATCAATTACCTTGCAGGGGTTAACCAAGTGCAGCTAAAACACACAGTTTGATCAATGGCCAGACATTGCTTGGAGGAAAGATGAATATACACAGGAAGGGAGTTCCTTCATTTATTTGTTTAATGCAGATAGAAGATTCACTTGTGTCATTTATTACGAAAAAAACTCACATAAACCACTAGATGACATATGTGAAATAATCTACATGGCAAATAATTTGTAGCTCTGCTTTGCTAGTTTTTTTTTTTTTCACAGTCCTCAACACTGCTCATTCAGGTATGTGAAATCTTGTTTCTCAGTACAGCATTAGAGCTTTCTTTGCCATCTCTCCTCATCACTGGACCAGTGGACAATGACCATGCTATCAATTTATCGACCAGAAACTGCAGGTGACAAGAAGCTGTAACACTACACCAGGAAACATAGGCTATTTTAGGAGCTGGGAATAGCGCGTAGAAGTATACAGGGCATTCTACATATGTTTTGTGTACTTCAGTGAAGTTTATTTAGATGTAGATAGCATGTTTAAAGTCTTTACTTAAAAATCCAATTTTGCACAGATATTTTGTTCATTCGGGAGCCCTAAAATGTACTGCTAAACAGCATGCCATGTTTCTGATTAATTTAGATATCTGATATTATTAAGTCAGGGGTGCCAAAAACGTCGATCACGATCTACTGGTCGATCACAAAGGCAATGCAAGTCGATCGCTGAGCCCCTTCCAGCAGCCCTGCGTTATGTCTATAAGGATGCTGGGGATGTCTTTCAGTGCTTGAGAAGGTTTGTGTTAAAGTGGGGAGTGGGGAGGGAGGCAGAGAAGGCGGGAGGGCAGTCTGAGATGAGCAGTGCTGGGCGGTCAGTTCAGACTCGGTGTCAGGGTTCAAATACCGAGATACCTTTGTACAGATTAGCATTTCTTTTTCTTGAGCAGCACGTCATTCTCCTATGACAGGTGAACTGTAGCTTTCCTGTCACTATAGTCTTGTAGTGCAATGTCTGTGCAAAGTTCTGCCATTCAACGTCTCATTAGCTCCAGTCACATCTGTGTCATACTCGGTATATATAGTATGACGACACAGAGGTGACTGGAGCTAATATATATATATATATATATATATATATATATATATATATATATAAATATATGTTTAGCATTTTTATTGTTGGTAGTCATTTTAAAAATAGCTCGCAAGCCAACTTGGCGTGGGCACCCCTGATCTAAATGCTGACAAACCACTAAATGCAATAAAGTGGAACGAAAAAAGTTCCCTTGCAGTGTGGGAGGTTGAGAAAAAAGTTCACTTGCAGTGTGGGGGTTAAGAAAAAAGTTCCCTTGAAGTGAGGCTAGCCTCACACTGCATGAATTAAATGCTGATTTATGTCTATGTGAAGTATATATAGTACTTTTTACTTACCTTATCCCACAACCTTGTGCAAGCTCCACCTTTGTGTAGTCTGATTCTCATAGCCTGTTCCATAAGTTCATCTGAACTACGGGCACAGGCACTGAAGTCATCCCACACAATGCCAGACCAATAGTTTGCATCAAAAGTGGAGAAAGCCAAGTGCCCACCCATAGGCTGAACCATGGAGAGAGATAAGGAGTACTGTGGCTGCCAGTGGAGTGGGTAGGTAAAAGTACTACTTACATCATCCTTAGAAATAAAGGAACATTTCCTCCTGGTAATGAAGCACTAATCCCATGGCAAGGGAACACTTTCCTGAACCTGGAGGGAAGCTTGAATTAACATATTCAACTTTTTTTCCAGTAGCTGCAGTGGGTTGTGTGTTTTATTAAACTAAATCTAGAGTAGTCAAGAAGTTTCTTTGTTCTTCTTACACCAACTTTGCAAGAAATATAAATCTGGAGTTTTTTAAGCACATATTGATATTAAAAAAAATCAGATTATGAATGTAAAAAAAATAATTTTATATAGGCATAGTTTAAATTATATAAATTTGTTCTAATACATAACTGCAAACATTTGAAGAACCATATCAGAGAGTTGGACAGGCATCACTCTGAGCTATTCAGGGCTTAACTACTTTATATTCATTAACGCTGAACATGCCTACATGGAGGGATCAAGCTGGAACGACCCCATCAGTGTCCTGCTGCTGCTTTATTCTAAAATCACAATCTGCGTTTATTCCTTGACCATGTTGTATTGCGTAAAGCAGACCTAAACCTAAAATTTTTACTTTACATAAAAAACATAGACATAGGGAAAGAGATGATGATCTTACACATGCGCAGTGAAATCAACTCTCTTTTTTTTTTTTTAAAAAGTGGCTAGGACATCTGATCTCGCACCTGTGCAGAGCAAGATCGGGTAACGTAGCAAGAAAACAGAAGATGGCAGTGCCTGGCATTTCCTTGCCAGGATAAAGAAGAATTCCAGGACAGTGCGGGACCCAATCAAGGAAAGGTCCAACGCCATCAAATGATCTTCGGGATTAATTGTGTGTTTACCTGTATCCGTATTAGAGAAAAACTTTATTTCTCAGGGTAGTAAATCCCTGCAGATAAGTCAACATCTTTCTCAAGTTAAAATTGCCACTCAACACAAAAAATGACATTGACAGCTGCACTACTCATTTTTGTTTCCCAAATGTGATCATGGATAACAATACATATTTTACAGCATTCATACAGTATTTTTTTCCAGTACTTGTTCTTTTAAATCTACCAAAAAACAATACTTTTTTCTCTGAAATTTTGTTTAGAGTGAACTTTGCATCAGATACATTTGGTGTGTGAATAGGTCTTGACTGTATATACAATTGTTTCCAGGTCTTTGTCTCAACCGCTCACTTCTGTCTTGCTACAAAGTTACAATGCTGTAGACTATTCAATATGAGAGTTGAGACTAAGAAAATGCATTCTCCTTACTGCAGAAGGCCAATGGCATTATTTTAGGCTAGGCAAAATCACTGGACTGGAGCTGAAAGATAGTTTTTATAACAAATGATAAGGCTAGCTTTTGACTGGAAATGGGATAGACATTCTTCTGTGGCTCCTGGTCGCTAGCACTTTGCTATCTGTTAGGCCGTCAGCATTCGATGGTAGTAAACTGAAGTCGATGGTAGTGATCTTCTCACTACTGCCCCCATTTATTGTCTATGGAAGATCACTTCTAAGAACCTACCTGTAGCATCTCACCCAAAGAAGCAGTTCAATGGTGTAAGGCAGTGATTGATTCATAACCCCACCACAAGTCTGAACATAGCCTTTCATAGACATTCTTATTCATATTTTTGAAATGTTCAAAATGCCTTAAAGCAGGTTTGTAAAGTTACTTAAAGGTCCACTTGAGATATAATGCATTTTCACACAAGTGTTTTGCTTTATGATTGTACAGTAATTCACTTGACACATCAGAGCATCTGCTGGGTAATTGTTGTGGAAAAAAGTGCAGTCAAGCAAGACAATCACCAGTAGCTTGATGCTGATATGAACATTAAACAGCGAGAAAGCCCAAACTGGGCTCATATGCTGCTCTTGTAACAAGCTTGTAAAACTCTCAGTCAAAAGATAATTGTGAATTGTGTCAAACACACCAGGATTTCTTTGTGTGCTGTACGTGCTGCCATTATCTTTGCTTGTGTTACGGTAAACATAGAATTCCGAATTCTTTCAATCACAGTAAAATGTTTGGACAGAAACAAAATGTTTGTCAGCAGGAAAATCTTGTTGTTTGGTTCAGCTGCTGGAATGTGTGATTATTCTGTTAAAACAGCATGTCTGTTTGCAGAAAGTTTTCCAACTAAAATATAGGGCTCTCGTCCAATCAGCTGCTCACTGTGTATAAAACGCAGAATCACAATAGAATAATCGTTTACCCTGTTTGATGTATATTAACATGACTTATATATATATATATCTGAATTGGTAATAATTTGTGTGTCTCTGTGGACAAGGCTCTTGTGTCAAATCATTTAAAAAAGCAATGCTTGTACTATGATATGACCACTCCCTGTTTCTGTTCTTGGATGGTCTACTATCCAAATCCTGACATGAGTCTTTATATTGGTTCCTTGGTCAAAGTTAACATTTTTGTTGCAGCTCACAACAGCCTTGACATACAATTCTTATGTGATAAAATTATTGCTCCAAGCCTCCTTCTTGAAAATGTGTTAACATGTTCCCAAAGACCAAAGTGGACACCGCCATCTGTTCTCACCAGCCTCATGAAATGTTACTGCTCCTGTGCTAAAAAAAACAGTATGTACGCCAAAAAGTTTAAGTTTAATAACTCCAACATTTTTTATAGAATAGAGAACGGTTAATACATGTCAGTTTGCATTCACTTTTGCTGCTTCCTTTTGGGGAAATGTCCCCTTTTTGTTTGAGATCAGTAAATAATAAATAATATTGAATTTTCCCATGCAGCTCTTGGTGGCTGGCACCTTGCCAACCACTCGTATTGTTGCAGTGGTTTTTTAAGAGCCAGATTTTGAGCCTTTACAGATAAGGTTCGGTTCCACTCATTGCTGCGTCCATTAATTCTCCATCAGTGTCAATGGGTGGGACACCACATGTATATGAAGTCCATAGATGGGTGTGAAGAATGGTAAGTGTACCATAACCTCACCAGGAGTGTGAACAAAGCTGACAACTCAAAACATTTGGGAATTTTACCATTGTATACCCAATGAAATGAACCTTAATATTAGGACAAATAGAGTCGGTGTATCTCCCCAACAGGGACACAGGCAGCAATAATAAAAAAAAAACTTACACGGTTTAAATAAAATTCTTCCAAGTCAAACAAATAAAATAAGTTTGCGTTGGATAGACCTAATTAGAAACATGTTAGAAGTATAGTGTTAATAAAAATTGAAGCAGAACACACCTATAGTTTATTAAAATAGGCACTGCAAAAAGAGTAAAGGATGCTATGTGTGACTGAAATAGTTAAATAAATGAACTAGTTTTTTTTCCATAATAGTGTTATATTGACTCAGTACTTCTATATAATACAGATCAATTCATTCGTACTGGACCTGCCAGGATAAACTAAACAAGCACAATAATTAAAACTAATCCCACTGTAAATGACACAGTTCATCAATGTCAAATTAAATGTGACCAAATGAGACTGTAGCATGAATACAGAGCCCTGGCAATAAAACTGCCAGACCAAGATTGATAAATATCAAATAAATTTGACAAATCACTACGTATTGCTTTTATAAAGCTATTTATGTACCGGAAATATCTAACTATATTTTGGAGTTATTTAATTGTAAATCACTTTCATTCCAAGCAGTTGGAAGGTTTTAAAAGGAATCATATAGCGTTGCAATGAAGGCTGGTGTTACAGCGCCCTCTAGTGTGTGCTGCTTCATCCTTTATAATACAAGACAGCACTGTCAAAGATAAAAACTACATTCAGGTTCTGGTGTAACACAGTGTCATCTACTAATGTAATTGCTCATGTACTGCTCGATATATGCTAGAATATATCTTAACTATCATAGTATTTAAATATTTTAGTTTAGAAGCTACTAAAGACAAATTTGGCAAATAAAAGTGTAGGACCAACACTGAAGAGTCAAAATATTACTGTGAACACAATATCTAGTAAAAACACAAAAGAGGCCATTTCATGTAGCAACTTCTTTTCCAAACGATATTACAGATTGCACTAGGAATTTTTTTTTGTTTGTATGGGGACAGCCTTTGTGTCCATGTCTTCCAAGTGATATAAAGGATATAAAAGGAGTTAAAGATCCCTTAAGCTACGTACACACTTCCAATTTTTATCGTTGGTAAACGAACGACGAACGATCCTGCACGATATCTGCGAACGATCGTATGGCACCGATCCTGTACCTACAGATAACGATACGATCGTTCAAAGATATTGTACACACGATAGATGCGATCGTTTGAACGATACAGGAAGTGACGTGCACCACAGGAAGTGAGCGAACGTTCGTTCACCGCGCATGCTCAGACCATGGACGATCACTGAACGACCGTACACACGATAGATGGTCAACGATTGTCGTCCAATCCGATCCGCCGGTCCGGTCCTTCATTTCCAACGACTATCCTCGTTCGTCGGCGTCGTTGGTTACTTTTTTTACGAACGATTTTTGGCCAATTGGTCGTTCGTCGTTCGTTTCCAACGATAAAAATTGGAAGTGTGTACGCAGCTTTAGTATTACTACATATGGTAATACTATTTATTAAAATGACATCTTTATTGGAGGACATCCATATTATATTAATGCATGTCAATCCTAGCATTGTACTGGCACTTCAACAGTGTCTTAAATATACAAATTAACCCCTCCAAGACCTCTCCTGAAACACAACACCCACATCCCTGAAGAACCCAAATAATTTATGTGTTAGGTTAATTACAGCTGTTAACTTTGGATCATCACACAATTTACATTGTGAGGGTAAATAAATACACATTTCCATCAAGCTCACACTAAAAAAATTGCATCCTCTTAAACTTTAACCCCTAGATGATTCACAGCAGGACAAAAAATGATGTATACTGCAAAGTCGAATTTGTTCTAAAAGGCAAAAAATGATTTATAATATCTACAAGCCTTTGAATACATTCCTGGATGAACAATTGACTATTCATGTATTTTTTTATAAATGTAGGTATACCCTTACATTTTGTTCTTTTTGGGGAGTACACAACTTTTAAAAAAAAACAAACAAAAAAAACAATCCTCTGAACCCGTAAAACCTTTAGAAGAAGGTGGAAGAAAATGTTAAACTCCAGAATAAAACCGCCACCTAGCCATTTCCTAATTGTGCATTTGTTTTAAATGAAAATTTGTCTCATCTTGATAAACAACTGTGTTATCTCCAGTGGTAAATCTGACTCTAACCTTTTCAAACCTGTTACAGTATGCTTCCTCAAATTAAAATGGGGTAAAAAAACAAAACATTTCAAATTTGTTGCATAAACCTGTTTACTGTTATGCAGCCTGATTGTGTTTCAATCCAAGGCTGTTTTGTTTAGTATATGCCTTCCATAGTTTCTTTTTAAGCAATTAGCCTATATTTAGTGAAGTTACTGCATTTAGATTGTGCCAAACAATTGGAAACTGGCCAATCAATAAACAGTCTAGAATGACTACAACAATGGTTTAGAAATAATTTATCTTAGCTCTTTGAGGACTCGTGGGTGTAAGCCATCTGGCGCAGTAGATGTAATTTATTTTTTACTTAATCTAATCATTTTTAGATTATATCAACATTTTGACACCTACATTGTTTGTGGGATTGTGGATATGGATAATGATTAGTCATTTAGTATGAATTCTAATTGGGTTGGTATCATTTTCTATTAATTCATCCTAATATGTTTGTTCTTTTTTATGTGTTGCAATGCAAGTGCAGCTCACTCGTTCTCCCCCCTCTCCATACAGCAGAAAAGCGCTGTATGTACAGTGCTTGTTCATGCATCTTTCAATCTTTTGTTGTTGGAAATATTCATGAAAGATGCTTTCCAACAACAAAAGTCTTATGTGTGTACACAGCCTAACCCCCCACCTCTTTTTTTCATTTCATTTCATTTTATTTCAAAGAAAGAAAGAAGAAATCTGATGTGTATGAGCCATTTTACATGATCACATGACCCAGTTGAAGTTTTTCCTATTACATACAATTCAATTAAAGGAAGAAGGGTGGTATCTAGGGATGAGTGAGCAAGATTTTTAAATTTAATCTAGAGGTGAATCGGGCCTTCTCGCTTACTGAACATGTAAGCGAGAACAGCCTGTGTAAATTCAGGCGTCGAGATCGAATTTTTTGGGACCTGCAACAGCTCCACTGCCCTGATAGCTCTTGAAGCCCTGTGAGATGTGTTCTTGGATAGAGATAGAGGAGTACCCTGGCTGTGCTCATCATGAATGAATGCAGCCGTGGGAATCATCCTGTGATGATTCCCATGGCTGCATTCATTGATGAGCACAGCCATGGTACTCACACTGACAGGAGGAGTACCGCAGATGCATTCATAAATGCAGCCGTGGGAATCCTCCTGTGTGCGATCCCCGGGCACTAGAGGTTAAATGAGGACTTGCCTGTAATGATTTCCTCGATCTTCCAATGGGTCCGCAAAATTGTTTTGCCGAAACTTCGCTGACCCATCGGAAGTTCGAGAAAATTTTCGCAAGAATGTCAGAGGCATTCTCGCTCATCCCTAGTGGTAAAGGCTGATAACATATTGTCATATAACACTTTAGAATGCAAAACACATAAAAAGGAAGTACTGTATTATAATTCAACCTCTGTTATGTGTTGCCCTCATTAAAGCCCACAGATCATTTTACCCTGTTTTGAAGGCAGAATTATTGCCTGATAAACCAAAAATACTGCCTGTAGATCATTCACATTAAACATAGGTCATATTGGCTGGTCGGTGGTACTGCTAAAGGTGATACAAAATAGCCTAGACCTTTACTTTAAATAAAAAAAAAAAATGAATATGTCCAAAGCCATCCAATTTTGATCATTTGAGTTATTTATGAATTATAACCATGGACCTTATGCTCAAGCATATCTTCTAGAATTTGATATTTCATAGAAACTACAAAGTGAAAAGTGAAAACAAAAACTTTAGAGAGATGGAGATGGTGATATTGATCTAGTTTCATAACACTTGAAAGGCGAATGGTTTATTAGTATTGTTGTAGGTGCAAGTAAATATGTTTCAGATAATAATCAGGCTATTGTAGTAACATTTACTAGGTTAGAATTTTTAGACAAACTTTAGAGGGCAGTGCTATAAATTACCTTACATGTTCCAGCTTTCAATCCCATATGTTAATAGCCTTCCCTATGGTAGTGCTAATTCAGGAAGAAATGAACCACTACTGGAGGACTAATATTTTAGTGGAAAATATTTACAAGAAGAACGCCTTCAATAACAAAAAAACAATATCTCTTCTAGCAGAAGTCCACAGTCAGGTAAGAACTGAGCTGAGGGACTGGGTTGGAGTGCTCATTAAGCCCCTGGTCCAATTCCTATAAGAGATGTTGGACTGGTGGCCTTAAATGTTGTTACCTTACTAATCAGACATCTACTGGAGATGTATTCTAATGCAGTGTCACAAGGTGTGCACTATATAGCTATCTTTGCCCCAATAAGACCTTTTTCTAGCAAACATCTTATAGCTTCCACTAACCTGAGATGTCATGTGACCAAATACTAACAGCCACAAAGTTCATGCTGGAAAATGTGGAAAATTTTGAAAATTAAACCAGGTCCATTAGTAACTCCCACCTTTTGCCATATTAATCAATCAAATCGTTCATGGTACATCTGTATCGCACACTTTCTTTAGTCCACAAATATTTGCCCCAACAATGAAAGGGTTGAAAGGCTTTATTTACCCAACCTAATTCCCCTGACCAATGGCCACCAGTTTCTCCTGACCCATCTTTCTCACACACATCATGATACTGCCACAAATACTGCCACTACTTTAACTGCCACAAAGGCCAAATCTCTGCAGCAAAAGGCTGTCACAATTGTATGAATTCAGATAAGGTAAATCAAAAAGTATTCATTAAAACCAGTGAACCAGAGGGAAGGAAGTGTTTTAAATTGCTCCAAATAAAATGCACGCAGTTTTAACGTGCATGCAGTTCAAGCAGGAAATATATATAAATACAAATTATTTATATATATATATATATATATATATACACACAAGTCATATTTATATATGATATATAATATATTGTAAAATCTTATTGATGAAACAGCACGTAGACCAGGAGAAGCTCAGGATAATTGTGTTTAGTCATGTTCAAAAAATTACAGCATGCACACAGCACCTGAAATGTGATTTACTGCATGTATAGACAAGGTTTTAGGTTGGTATCCCCTGTGGACAACCCATTGTTTTCTAAACAGGTCAGAAGTTGTTCATTGCACAGAGGGCAGTGTGAAACCGCCTGAGATTGGCAGCTTCCATTAGTCACATTTGCACACACTGTAAGCAGAGAACCGTAGGTTGACTGGCAGCATCTGAGTGAACCAGTAGGTATGCTTCCCTATTCTAAACTGTGTCTTACAATAACAGTACTATATTTATAATGGTGGGTAAACTTGTTCACCCCATGAATACAACATTTTAGTAATGAGCAAATCCACACTTTCTCAGCCATATAATTAAGACTCAAACATTTGATTCTTAGGAACAGATTTTTTTAAGAATATAGGGGAAATATATGACTGCAGTTTTAATATAACCCAATAAGGGTTTCTGTTTAATAAACAGAATGCTCTATCTTAAGTGCATTTTGCCCCATGGTAGTTTTCTCATTACAATGTTTAATTCAGGATTATAAAAATAACATAGCAACACAATTGGTATATGTTTCATGCATGCGTAAGGTGATTGTAGCCACTGATTGCATTTACAGCATCAGCAGAGTTAGGTACTGTCCATGGTACTTTTTTGTTTGCACTATCATTAAAGTAAAAGCTTTTGTGGCTCTACCCACTTCTTCATGATTCAAACATAACTGATTTTAGTTAGTCAGCAGTACAATTTGATGGTTGTTTGCCGGCCCTTATAGCTTTGCCTTGGCTTGCCACAGTTTGTAAAGTTGAAATGCAGCCTAGATAAATTGCTGAGGCTATGGCAAAGTGATTGTAAGAGACAGTTTTCTCATTCCATGTCTGAACAAAAAGATCTGATAACTAAAAAAGCACTGGGAAAGCTGTTACGTCCTCTGTTAACAGTGTATTTCTAGATTACCCATACAAATGTACATATCTTTGCAAGAAGCAGTACCCACGAGGATCTAACCAGATTGTACTGGCAAACAGGAAAACAGTCTGTAAATTTTGTGCAGGACCCCTTTAGTAGAAAGGCCTCTTTAACATGTAAAGGGGCATGTCTGGGATGTGCTGGAATGTTCCAGAATCTGTTCTCCTTAGAATGATGGTGGGTTACCTGCTGTCACAGGGGAGGAACCTGGCTTTAGAAAGATATGAACCAATTACTGTCCTGGTGCATTTACCTATGGTGACATTTTGGCATTTTTTTAGCATTTTAAACAGGAAAAAGGTGTGGAGAGCTGAAATTAGGGTGGATCATATATCATGGGAATCTAGAAGCTCAGAGGAATGGGACAGGTCAGTCCTAATGCCCAGGGTCTAGCTAGGCAGAGGTCTGGACAATGGATCACTGCAACAATGAACCTGGTTTCCAGCGACTTGAGGAGCCAACTGAGGAGGCGCCCAGATAAACAGTACTTTTAGACAGAATCCTGTATGTTCTAGGTTTGGAAAGTGTCACTTAATTGGGGAGATCCATTCCATGGGAGAGATGCTTCTCTGTCTGCCTGTGAGAATGATGGGTTTAGCAGAAATACTGGACACTTTTATTTACCTTCCAATGTATTTGAACTGCTTGTTCTTAACCCTCTCTCTTAAATGTTGGGTTACAATATTGCTCCTAGACTAAAGATGTGTGAACCAGATTATAAGGAGGAACCCGAGGAAATTTAGCCTCTTCTGTGGGTGTGTTACATTTATTACGCAGGAGAACGTGTTAACGACAGGACATGTATGACGGTGAGTCTGTGTCATCCATGGTATTCCTGACATTCCAGATTTAGCCAATGTTGCCGATGCAAAGGTCCACCCTTCATGTGGAAGAAAGCCATTCAACAACTGTTTATTATTATTATTAATAATAATAATAATAACAGTATTTTGTCAAACATCACATTGGTGTTTGCCTCTATTGAAGGTAACAGCATAAACAAAATGTTCACTTGTCCACAACTGTACAAACTGTTACATAAAAATATAAACTAAAGATAATCTCTAGTTAACCTAAAGTGAAAACTTTCCCATGCAGCAGAAAAGCATCCCTGCTTGCTAAGACCAGTTTCTGTTGCGTGACCTAAAAACCAGGAATGCTAAGGGAATTCCCCCTGGAACATCCACATGACCTAAGCGTCCAAGAAAATAATATCCAATACGAGGATGCCACAAATAATTTACATTTCTCTGGAGGAAGGTATCCTTTTTCCTAACTCAGCACATTTTATACCATAATCATTAATTCTAGAGTTCGTATCCTCATTATTGACTGTATAAGGTTTCCATGGTCACTGTGTCCTGAGTAAGAGTTAAATGGATCTTTTTTATTGTCTGGGAAATAGAAACACCACTTATTGTATTAGCAGCAGTGTAATGACACTGAAAAGGGCATTATTTGCTGAAATGAGAGATTTCGCTCTGTCCTACTGTCAGCCTCTTTAGAATTACTGCAGTCAATAGGCCATGTAAGGTACATTAATAAACACCGGAAGCCTCTGAAGTTACATCTTTTAGCTCTAGAGACGCTGCTTTATTAGTGGAGAGTAACTCAGTAGTGAATATTACATCTGGGTAGTTGGTCACTGCAATTTAAAATAAGGCTGCACACAAGCACTAAAATAAAATTGGTTTAATGTATCCCTTTTTTTATAATATGGTTTAGAAAAAAAAATTCATGTAACATAGCATATTTATGTTAGCTTAAATATTCTCTATGCCCCCATATGTCAATGTCAGGAAGAAAAGTCTCAGACAATATTTACAGCTACTTAGTTAGGTTTCCCCATTCATCTTCTTATTAAATTATATATTAAAACGTAAGAATCTAGTTGGTTGTTAAAGGAAAAAAAAAGAGCTTCTCAGGGACATTAGATTGTGAGCTCTTTAGAGGGACAGTTAGTGACATGACTATGGACTTTGTACAGCGCTGCGTAATATGATGGCGCTATATAAATACTGTATAATAATAATAAGACAAAATGATATAACAAACGCTATCTGCCCCTTCCCCTACCCAGACATGTGCAAGCAAAGAACAAATTAATTAACTGCATCTGGATTTCTAATATTTCACTTTTTGACTTGGAAGCTCATTTATAGCTATCAGCTCTCCATTTTTTTCTGTAGGGTTAAACTACACTGCAGTCCAAACTTACAAAATGTGGGTTACAGTGCCCAATGGAGTAATGTCTGGGATAGGAATTCACTCCTTGAGGTACACAGGTCTTGGAATCAAGGAAGAGAGCTTGAAAAGAAAACCAAGGATGTCACCACAGCTCATTGAAACAAAACAGAAGACAAATCTCTTCAAAAACAGAATTCTTACTTTATTACAAAAGCACACAACACATTGAAAAGCCACATGTTGACAAGTGAAGGTCTACTTAATCCAACAGACATGGCTCTGAAACTGAGGGTGGTAAATCATGTGTTGCGCTCTCATATAGCAACCCCCCCCCCCCCCACACACACACACACACATTTAATTTTTTGTGCTCCCCATCTTTAGACTCTCAATGCCAATGGAGAATGTTTTACAGATGTCCTAATTTATTGTGCATTCTCAAAAGAAGTTGGTGCAGCCATACTGATCTTTTCAATTGAACCCCTTAGTATCAATTCTGTGCTTAAAACTGTGTTTGAGTTTGTACCCAAATTGGACTTTAGGACTTTTGTCCTAAATACATTAAAAGTAATATCTCCCTGACATATTTCCCAACTCAGTTTAGGACAACATGGGTGTTTGAGGTTTTTGAATCTGATCTAATGTTAAAGTGACTTGCCTTATATATAATAAAAACTGATTGCCTTCCCTGGCTTTCTAAACCATTTCAAATTCAGACATTGGTTTTTGCATTGCCCTAAGAAATGAGATTTTATTGTAAGTGATCATTAGATGGTTGGTCAAAGAATATATATGAAGTTGTAAAATGTATTTTAGTATTTATTTGCTGCCATAAGCACCAGCCTACAAGTAAATGTAAACATAGAGCAACAAATAGTTAATCATTTCTAAGAAATGGAATCCATTCTTGCCTTGGCTCAGCAGAGATAATGGCAGGGCAGAAAGCTATCTTATCTAAGGTTCACCAATTACTAATCAAAGCACTTTTGCGTCCTTAACATGAGCACTCGCTACTGTACTGATGGAACTATAAAGATTGTATGGGCTATAGTTTGAGATTAACTCTTCATTTGGTTTCTTGGCTATTAGCAATCACAGCTGGAAGTCTTTATTGATTTCTGTTCTACCTCCTATACACTTTGAAAATAAAACTGAAACCTGAAGCAGAATGATAAAAACAAGCCATATGGTAAGAAAAGAATTTACATAGGTGAAATGTATTCTAAAGTAAGGTATAAACTTTTTACAGTAAATGCAAAAAATTATCAAAGCTAAATCTCTCTTCTAGACTTCAGTTGTGCCTCTGGCAGACTCTGTCTACTTGCTGCTTCAGGCACTACTTAAAAGAACAAATTCATCTTGCTTGACTGCAGAATAAATAAACCTTAGCTTCTCGCTGATATCAGTGACTACAAGACAGGCTTTTCTATAATCTAACATCTAAACACTGCAATGTCCAGTAATAGGAGATATTAATAAACACATGCCCGATCAGCTTAAACCTCAATAAGCAGATTCCTATAATGGTGTACCAGGATTACTGCATCTAAACATGATAAACAGCATATATCGAATTAATTAAGCTAAAAACATTTCTGTTTTACAAACGAACCCTTTTATTATCTTCATGGAAAAACTAAACTGAATTACTTAATACCAGTTTTCATGTCAGCACTATATACTGTAAATAAACAGCCACGGGAAGTAAATGAAAACATGCATTTTTCTCTAAGAGAAAGGTAAGTGTTCTTTTCAATAGTAGACTCAGGAAACGTAGTAATAAATAAAAGCAGGTAATAATTGCTGGGCCAAGGAACAAAACCTTTATTATATACGGAGAAATTAAACTGCAATAATAAAAAAAAAGCTAGCTTGATGAAAGAAATTATATTTGTATATATGTGATTTTAAAATGACGTTGGTTCATTGCAGGAATATGCAAACTACCAATAATATTTCTTGGTAATTTTGCTAAAGGCTAACACCTTTATTTACCTTTGGTACTATTTTAGTGCACAGTTTATGACTTTATTTAGTTTTATGAGAAAAAGGAAACAATTAAAACAAAAAAGGAAAGGAGTTATTCGAAGGACAAGGTAGGACAAAATGTGCCATGGGAAGCCCCACACCTATTAAGGAACACACCATAACCTGCACAGATTCTATAACCTGGACGTTTCACGGCATGATAACAACATGATGTCACAACAAGTACCCATTGAAGGCATTAGTGCAAGTCTACATGGTCAACCAACCAACTGTAGCGATAGTAGCTCCAGCTTTGTGCAATTTTGGATTCAGGCTTAAAGTGGAACTAAAGTCCCAATTAGAGAAATCTAAGATCAGGCCGGTGGTTACAGAAAGTGATAGGCAATGTCCCTTCTGCAACATCTGTTTTTTCTGCCTGATTGCCACCCAGCTGTCAAATTTTGCTGAGCTACGAATGCACAGCTCAGAATTGTTAGGCAGGGAAGCCTGGAAATCCCAGCTTCCCTTGTGTGTGCTGGGAATAAATAAACTCCTAAAGGAGTCATCTTAGCATGCCCAATCAAGATGGCCAAATATTGTGTCCAGGAAAAAGAAAGAAGGAGGATGACAGTGCCCTGAGATGGAACAGAGATAAGTGAGCATTATGTATTTAGTTCTGCTTTAATGCCAAACTTAGCTCTGCAGCTAAATTCAAGTAATAGTTATTCTGCTTCCTAGTTCTAGTTAATATGAGGTGAAATACTGTAAGCTTGTAAAATAGTGGGAAATGTATAGCACAGTGCAATAATATAGGGATGAAAGTGAAGGTGCATATTGCAAGCTGTGATTTACAGATTCTATGGGTGTAAAGACTTACATATATAATCTATGTCCATACTTAACTAGTCAAGGTGCAGAAAACCTTTTCATATATTATGAGGTCTGACCTGCCATGACTTTGGTAGAGACTTAGATCCCTGTTCTTTATAGTAAGGTATGCTGGACAGGAATGAAAGATTAGATTTTTAATTTTTATTTTTTACAAGTGTAAATTGTTCAGTTAGAAATTGATGAAACAGTTGGGTATCTGAAGGAAAGAGCCAAGGCATAGACTAATAAATAAAGGGGCAAGAGTTGTGTTCTGTCGAGATAAGTGGATTGAATTTGATTGAATTGTTGATTGATTGGAATTTAATCTGCTAATATTTTGCCTTCAAAGGTTCATCCTTTTCCCTTCATCAAAATGCTAATTACTAAAAACACTAAATACATTATTTCCATTTTTATTACATACCTGATTTTAGAGACATTTCTAAGTCTTTGCAATGCAGGCCACCCATGCCTGTTGGGAGGGCTAGCTGGGTGTTGCATATAACCTCCTGAAGACAGGAAGCTGTGGGAAGCCTACATATGATGTTCCACCTTTAAAACAACTGAAATCCAATGAATGAAGGGTTGTGCTAGCGACTGTTTATGACAATCAGTGAAAAATAAGGCAAATTCCTTTTGACTTTCTGCAGCTTCTTCAATGCAAAATCAGAATAAGCTATTTCAGTACAGAAGGGGAGCCCGTAGAACTGTGCGATACTGAAATTAAGGTTGGAGTTTAGCTTTAATCAAATCAGGTTTTGTGAATATGGCTAATGTGTTTTACCAGTGAACCCCATTTGTTCATTTAACAGATAAAATCCTCTAAAGTGCCCTTAATCAGGTAATTTCTAACACTGGGAATCCCTATACAGCTGGTCCCCAGGGGGAAGCCTGCACTCCAAGGTAATCATGCAGTCATCTGGAACAGTACAGTTCGGATCCTGCTTTTAAGGTAGAAGGGGGTTATGGGGGGTTATAAATCATTATCCCCTGTAATAGGAGCAGCCTAATATAGACTTCCTAAAGAGGTACTCTACTATGAGTGCTCTGCATGTAATGAAATAGTAAGTGGTCCTTTGGACACCCTTTATACAGTTAATTACCCACCTTTTGAAGCAACTAATGGGGCACCTCTCTAAATCCCTGTCAGATTGGATCTTCTATTACAGGTACTCCCCATGTTAAGGACATCCGCCATACGGACGACTCCTGAACAAGCCTTCCCTGCTTTCTAGGAGGCTTGATGGGGGGCACTGCGGCGGTTTACATGACTTGCAAAAGAAATCTTTTAGTTGTAACTCTTTAATGACCAAGACAAACTCTGCAGTTGTTTCTTTTTGCAAATCAAAGCACGGCTTGCTCCAGAAATTAATGAATGTCTAGGCTCCATAAAGTATTTTTTTTTTCTTGCTTTGTTTGTGATTATGTCACAGTGATGATTTTATACACTAACTGACACCACGCTGCCTAATAATATGTTGAAACAAACATCAGCCCTAATTGCATTTATTAAAATAATGTACCTGTTCTGACTTACATACCAATTCAACTTAAGAACACACCTACAGTCTTGTATGTAACCAATGGGACTACCTGTACATGCTAATATCTAGCAGTTTGTTTTAGGACTAGAGATTTTGCTGATGAAGTCAGCAGACTGAATGATTTACTTTTGAAATCACAGCAGAAAATCTGGCAAATTATGATAACTCTATTATATCCCACTACAACTTTAACATAATCTGTGCTTTGACTCTCCCTCCCAAGCAGAATACAATCACCTTTCCTTTGTACCCACTGACACTTTATTTGGCTGCCAGCAGTGAATAGAAACACCTGGTATGCAACTCATTCACCTTCCTCCTATTTGACAGCACTGGTGTTTGGTTCAGCGCTGTCATATAGACAGAGAGATAGAGTTACCATATGAAGCATACACAGAGCTTCATGTCTCAACTCCCAGCAGACCATCAGAATTACAGGGAAGAAATGATATGTACTGTATAAGTGCTGAGGATGGGGCTTAGCTAAATTAGGCTATTTCTAACATAATGTTTACATACAGTTCTTTCTTCTTCTTCTAATCTAAAATGCATCTCTCTAGCTGTAGATTTAGGTGGAACTAAAGTTCCACTTTACCAACTTGCGATAAGGCAGGGGTTTATTGAAGAAAGAGACAGGCGATGTCCCTTTAGCAATAAGCATTCGTACTTGCCTGAACGCCATCTCTTTTGTCAAAATTCAATGAGCTGCATATGCACAGCTCAGCGTTGGTGGGCAGGATACCCCCACCTGTGCAGGCGTTACCTCATCCTGGCCCAACCAATCAAGATAGCCAAAGATCAGAACAAGAAAGAGAAGAAGGATAGAGATGGAGGCACCTGCGATGGAAGTGAGTATACATTGGGTTTAGTTCTGCTTTAAACTTCCAACTGAATCAAAGCTACAAATCCAATGAAAACCATTAAACACCTGAACTCAGGATCTCTCACCAACTCCTCATCGCCACATATACAAGATGGTCATAAAGCATGTTAAACTCTTTAACTTGTTTCATGGCCTCAAATATCTTCATTCTGTTCTCACTGAAATAGACTGTGTAGAGACTAACCGAGAGAATATACCTAAAGAAGAATCATTATGAAACACTACCATGGAGGAAGAACCTGCATATTTAATGAGAAAATATGTTTGTACCCAGGTTCATAAATATTTAGTTATGCATAGAAAAATATTAAAAAAAACATTACCAACCATATGCATGATTATTTATTTTAAGTGTGTATTTATGTGTGAAGTCTAGGGTTGTATCTAAAGTTGGCCATATTGAGATGCACAGGCTGTTAGGTATGGCCTTAGATAATAGAAAGCTGACAAGTTTTATGGTATATCTCTAAACCCTCACCGGTCTTATCATCTCCAAATGGATATATATTGCATACAGTCTTCCACAACTGGCTCTGGATTTTATGTAGCTCCTGGTATTTTTTTAAGCAGAGTATTGTAAATTAAAAAAGACTTATTGTTACTTTTCACTTAAAGATTTTGATTACAAGATAGCCATGAATGGTCAAGCAGTGTAGCCTAAATTAAGAACATAAACTTATTATGGGTAAGCATCATAGGGTCTTTAAGGAGTTTGCTGTTTTCAGCCAGCCCCTACAGTAGCACGTGAGGATGGGCAATTCAATGCAATGTTTTGCGCACGTATAACAACATTTACAGTAATTAATTTATTTCACATGTCACATTTCAGATGTCACTAAAAGAAATGGAATATCTCATTTTTGTTGAACTTTTTAAGGTTCCAGATAGGGAGGAGATTTGACTATGGATTTTTATCCCCCAGCTTCTTATGAAACAGGTAACAAATTGAATTGAGGTAGAAGGATGTGAACATGTGCAAAGTAAGAGAAATATATGATGTTTTACCTAGAGACCTATTTTTTACTGTAGGGGACACTGTACTTCTAGCAAACAATTATTTTCATCATTCAGTGATGGACATTAGGTGTGTAATATATAATAGACTCACATCTCTTCATATATAAAACACATCACACACAGCTAAGATAATAAATCTAAAAGCCTTTCTAAATGTTTTAATGAAATATGTTCAGTTAAAAAAAATAGTATCACTATTTAGTGTATTTAAAAAAAACTATTTATGAGAACAACTTATGAAAATCTTATTGATTAGCTGTATCAAATTGGTGAAACTACACCACACTACTACACCATATTTAATGCTGCCAATGTAAGAGCCTAATAACAGTGTTCTCCCCAGCCCCTTTTGGCCGGGTACACCACCCAGCACTTTTCAGCAACCACCCGGCTGTTTTTGGGTGGTTACTGATAAATTGAATCACAATACCAGTGCTGCCACCCACCTACATTTTTTTTTCCACCCAGCTTAAAAAAATTTCTGGGTTGAGCACTGCGAATATTATATAATATTATATGGCATTAAGATAACAAAATATTACACAGGCAAATCATTAAAATCCCCTCTGAAGATTGTTCATGTTTTAAAATGTAAATGCAGATTTGATTATTACCCAGCAATGTTTCTAATTATTGTTAGTATTTAAAAACATTGGTTCAGGTTTCCTCTGTATTGTTTGTCCTGATTTCTCAGTTTTAAGGAGGAGTCAGTACAAATGAGTACTTTAAAAACTGACCGGTAGTGTGATGTAGCTCTTTCTTAGTACCTAGTCAATACAGTCAATACAATATGTATCAATAGAAAAAAAGAAACTACTTTCTGTTTTTAATAAAGTGCACAATTTTCTTTCTGTATTGTATTGATAATTAGTGTCACATAAGCTCATTAAAAATGTGTTTTCCACCAGGCAGAGCTCCTTTAAGTCAAGCTGTGCAACTCTGAACATAAAGCTCAGAAAATGTGCAATGCTGCTACAAATTGTCTAGCTTATTAACATGTTAGCAGTATTTTCTGCTGTTTTGTTCTAAGACTCAGTAAGGGAATGCAAAAGAGAAATTAAGTTCACTGTATGTCCTTAACAAACATCTCCAGATACATCAGCCGGGAATAATGCCAAACGTAATAAGTACAGTAATCAACACTCATGTGTTAAAGGGGACCCTTCCACCTAAATGTATGGTCTACATACTGTGGCCATGCCTTTTGCCCTCCACAAATCACCAACTATATACATTTAAAAAACATACCTTTAGAGGATAGAGTTAGAATTATTTCTTTTTTTTACCCCAGTCTATTTGCATGGCTGGTCATAATGTCACAATTCATCCAGGTCCAAAGATATACAAAGCAGGTAAATCTCAAGAGAAGACACTTCAGACTATTCAGTCCTTACGTAAGACCATTCTTCCAGGTAAAGTCCTTAGGTATACAAAGCAGGTTAAAGCTCCGGAAAAGACACTTCAACCCATTGCAAAAGTGTCTTCTTGTGAGATTCACTAGCTCTGCAATCCACTGAACTATACTTGAAAAAACAGCAACATATTCTTTACCTAGCCACTACAAGAGGAGTAAGGTAAGTATTATTCTTTAACTTTATCCTTTATGGGTACCATTTTTACCTACATGTAGTAAATGGTTTGGGAAGGCCAGTATAAGGGGACCTTCCACTGGAAATTCCACCTTATGGTAGGCATCCATAACCTGACTTGAACAACTTTCAGATTCACATTTGGCCACAGGTTTTGACAACCACTATGTTGTACGGTTGAGATGCGGTTCTTCCTCCACCAAGCAGGCAGAAGTGACCTGTTACTTTGAGGAACCACACTGCAATCCACTAAAACTGCAGAACCACGTGTACAAAATTAGGTTGAATGGGATCAGAGATAGGTGTGCAGTTAAGCATCTGAAATAGTCCTTCTTCTTCCGAAATTCCAGCCATATAAACGTATATCTACATGCATGCAAACTCTGGATGTTTTTAAGCAAGAGAAACCTTTGCACTAGGGTGCTATCCAAACAGCCATGCAATGACTCTTCCAATCTGTATTTGTGCTCCTGCTATAAACATACAATATTTTATCCTACTTGATACCTGAAAGAATGATGATTTGACACCAAAGAAGTTGGCACTCCATGTAGTGTCCAATCACTGGCCAATTTGTTCAAAAATGTTCCATTCAATGTGGCAATGTGTCTGTATATGGATGGCTTACGCTTAGCTAACCCAGGCATGATAGTAAAAAAATTTTTTATTGCTTTTTTTATCTTGTTGAATACAGCAAATGTTTTCTGAGCCTATGCGTTTTAGTAAATTTAAACAAAATAGAAAAAAGATCATATTTTATTTTTTTTTTTTTGCGAGCTTAAGTTAAAAAAAAAAATACTGAGTATGAATATATTTCCAGGGCTACATCTCGGCAAAGAACGCAATGCAAATTTCCAGTCGCTGAGCACTAATTGCTAGTGACAAATGCACAGGCAGAGAGAGCAAGAAAGGGTTTGCTTCCTAAGCAGTGCGTGATACCGGTAAGAGCTGAGACAAGCAGTAATCTCTGATTTACCTGTATCACACTCTGTTCTCACACATCCAAAACTGTGATTCACTCCAACCATGTGCATTTTCTATTTGTAGGCTCTGATCGCACTATACTTTTATCTAAAAAAGAAGGTGGGAGGTGTAAGATATGACACTATACTGCGAAGAGGTCTGACTTAGAAAACATATACAACTATGATTTCTACTATAACATACATAACATATTTAAGTAGTATGCCAAGTTTATTATTTCAGGATTGTGTAGATAACAAATCAGTGTCGAGAGAGATTCAGCTGACACATAAATCTTACAGGCTGCAGAACTGACTCAAACGATGTGAAGTTTTGTAATAGATAGAACGTTTATTAAAATGCTTTTAAAGCCACTTTTTTGAGTATTTGTGCATTTTTATACACTGGCTTGTAATGTAATAGTACAACTCTTTTGTGCCATTTAAACAATTGTAGTGGCTACTACTACTACGACAGTTTCAGGAAGGTGCAATTAGTTAGATGTACAATCTTCTACTTCTTCTTCTTGTGCATTTTTATATTGAGCCCCCATAAAGCTGCATTTGCTTTATGTATAAAGGACATTTTTCTTTTTTCATTTGTCTGTACATAATTGGGTGCTTAAAAGTGGGTATTTACTTGGGTATGTGGAAAATGTACATTAGGAAATCAGTTAATATAAATTATTAATAAATACATATTCTGTAACTGGAGGTATAGAAAATATTTCACATTTTTGTGATTAGAACATACACAACAAAAACAGATTGCAATACAACCTCTACATAAACGAATGACAAATCCTAATTTTTTCCAAATTAAAATACTAATTTACTTTTTACATTTACTTACTTCTGTCTATAAGAAGATAAATAAAGCCCATTTATGAAAGTTTGCAAGCAGCCAATCAGGTTAAGGAGAAGTTTTCAATCTATCATTAAACTGATTAGTGTTTGAATGGTTTATGAAAAGGCTGAAGCTTTGGTAAATCTGTCACTGGTTGTGTAAAAGTAGCCACAAAGCTTGCAATTTATTTGTAGTGGATGGAACAGTATATGTAGATCTGATCTACAATGGTTTTGGTAAAGAGATTGGATTGTAATGAGCATGTCAGATTAGTAATAGTACTCCTGGCCACATATACTAACATAGGATTGTATAGTAAATTTAGAATGAACAATACAGGCTTCTTTTTTAAATGGCCATATAAAATATATGAAAGAGACATTGTATAATGTGCAATATGGGATACCAGAAATATATATGGAAGGTTCATTTCCTTGCACAATATTCTATTACAAGCACTGGTACTATACATTTACAATCTTATCTCAGGGATAATCTTACAGTGTAACGGATACCAGTCATTATAAATATAAGCAGAATTTGAATTCTGCGTATGATAACAACATATAAAAAGAAAGAATATGATGTTATGTACTGTATGTAGTGCTAGTTTCTTTGCTATGATATTAGATATATACACACAAAATGCTCTGTTTATAAAGCAGGGAATCTGACATTCTCTATGGAGGATCTTCCAGGTCCATGTGTTTCAATGGCAGTGATTATTCCTCCAATAGGAAATGTTTAAGGGAGCCTCAGATCCCCTGCTTTTTAAACAGAGCCCAAAGTGTATTATACAAGAATTAGTAAAATGGGTGTAATTGAAAAGCAAAGGTTTGGTCATTCTTGTATTCTTTATAAGTGTTCAGGAAACTTACTTTAACATGGCAGTTATTCCAAGGGGAAGCCCCAGTTACATCAACATAGTGTGCGACTGGCAGTAAACTCCAACTTATTGCTGGCACAGATGCTGCATGCCTGTACTATGTGCCACTGATATGAAGCACTCAAGGCTTCTATGCACATTATATATTAATCTGTTTCAGCTGTTTACTGTTGATGGTGGCTTTATTGCGAATTAGGTTAATTCCAGTTTACATGCATAATTTTTTAAATTTTAAACGCTTCTATGCAAACCTTGTAAAATCATTTTTCTATACCTATCAGCTGACCTTTATAATTAACGATATACTGATATAATGAAATGATAATGGGATTATATATTTGGGCTATACATACTTAAAAAATGTTATCAATAGTAATTGAAGTGACAGGATAGGGATTCCTATAATAAAATCTGTAATAGACCGTAGGTGGATCAGAACCTTTCATATTGAAATTGCTATACAGATGCAAAAGGTCACTTTTTTCCTATGAGTATCCACTAATTCTGCACGTTGTATTAGCTTTAGAAAATATTTAAAGACTAACACACAGCTGTTAATCATTTCTGACAGGTACCTTCTCTGATATATACAGAATGTCAGCTGTCATTCACCATCACCAGTTTTAATTAATAAAACAGAATGCCTAGATCAGCTGTAGAAGTGTAATAGAATGACAAATGAATTGTTCATACACATACTGGTGAATGTAGACAAGTACTTCTATAAAATGTGTTACTTAGAAAAAAGTGCACTAATATAATGTAAATGTAAATATAAATATATATATACATATATATATATATATAGGACTGAAAGTGCAGTAAAATGAGATTTGGTGCTGATGGTGATCATATTACACAGCATTGCCTAGATTGCAATCACTTGTCCTTTCACACCAAGGGTCAGGCAGAGCTACACAATAATACAATACACAAAAAATATATAAGTATTTTTAAATATTTATGTGTAATAAAGTTAAAGAGAAATCAGAACATTTGTATCAATTACTTGTAAATATTTACAATAATAATATCCCATCTGGATGTGTGATCCACTTACCTTAATGTAGGAATTCACTGCAGATGTGACTAGTCCAGATGCTTTATAAAAGTTCCTTTCCTTTAGATCTCTTCCAGTCCCAGTTACATAAGGAAGATGATTTTGTAAGCAGATGAGTTTGATGATCTCTCTGAAAATCCCAGCTCCATTCTCAGTGCCCGAGGAAGTTGAAGGTTGCCTGGGGGTAGGATGCTGTTCCAAGATCTTATGACTTGGATGGTGTACTAGGCAGAGGAAGAAGGAGATGTGGAGTGCTGGAAGTGGGATGGAAGGAGTGAGAGGTGACTAAGAGACACACACACAATGAGAATCATTCCACCTTCTCTGGCTCATCACAGCCTCATGTTATAGAACATCCAGCTACTGTCCACAACGCTGAGCCCAGGCGCCCTCTACTGGCTGCTTTTCATCATCACGACTCATGGAGTTCCCATGGGTTCTTATGGAAAGTTCACATCCACGTACACTAAATCTGACTTTTAGCTTCTAAAGCTTCAGATGCGTCATAAAAAAATGAAATAAAATATAATCAGTTTTTTTCAGCTGAAAATGAACCTTTGATTTTTTTAAATTATATTTTTATTAAGGTAGAATGTATTGTAAAATGTTAAAAATATTTATGATTTAAACTGTATAGGGTTTTTTTTTATAAATCAGGGAATCTGACATTAAAACTTACTCAAACATTCCCTGGTGGAGAATTTCAGGGAATGTCCGATTCACTGCTTTATAAAAGAGCGTCTAGTGCAGTGTTTCTTAATCAGGATTCATCCAGGGGTTGACAATTTGTGGCTCTCAGGTCAGTTTGGGTGACATCAATGATCTTTTTGGCTAGCTGCAATTCTTCCCACTTGCCAGCATGTAGAAGGCATTCTTTCTAATAACCATCATGCTAAATATTGGGAGCAATAGATGTACTAATCATAGCATGGGTTCCCAGAAGACGGAAGTTATTTTAAAGGTTCCCCCACGTTAGAAAAGTTGAGAAAGTCTGTCTCATTGTGAGTTCCCAGCTAAAACAACCATTCATTTTAATTCCAGCCAAGAAGCCTTTTACTCTTCATCACTTAAAAAAAAAAAAAAAACATTACATAATCAGTAAAATATGGAGCCATTTTAACTGATATAATCTGTAGAGTCTGTATACATTTTTTAATAATCCAGTAAAGTTATGTTTTTTTTTTTTGCAAAAATGGTTACATCCTCTTAGATTGTAAGCTCTTTGGGGCAGGGTCCTCTCCTCCTCCTGTGTCGCTGTCATTGGCAACCCCTTAATGTACAGTGCTGTGTAATATATTGGCACTATATAAATACCGTTTAATAATAAAATATGTTTTGAATACAATCCTTTCTTTATACATGAAGTGACCTTTATGATCTGATAACCAAAACTGCTATTTATAAATCTGACATTCACTTAAACATTCCCTGGTGGAGAATCTTCCAGGTCTATGTGTTTCAATGGCAGTAATTTATTCTCCATCAGGCAGTATTACAGTGAAAGTCAGATTTATAAATGGATCTATAAAAGATAACAGAGCTTTGTTTATTGAAGGTACTGAGGGTTATTAAGGTCATTGTTCATTCTATAATGTCATTGAAAAATACATGCTGGGCTTGCTTTTATTATTATTTGTGGTGTAAAGCATAGTGCTGCACAGATTTAAAGAGAACCCAAAGTCACAAATAAAAGAAACAAATAAGTTGTGTGCTATAGCTGACCTCCTTTCTGACTGTCACTCTTTATATGTTGTACTTCCCATGCCCCTGACCTGGTGTTTCTATGGAAATCTGTTTGCTGACTTAGCACAGCAGCTTCAGCATCAGAACATAATTTTGACTGATGATAGGGGGGGCAAGGAGGGAGGGGTATTTACTTTCAGAAATCTCACAATTATCATTTAAAGTGGAACTTTCATTAAAAAAAAATAACACATTTACTTTCAAAAAGCTCCCGATCCCTCCACAATCTGATTCCACCTAATCCAGAACCGTCCCAGATTTGTTCTTCTTTCTGGTGCGGTGGAACCAGTGGGTGCACCCATCTTTCCTGGTCTTCTTCGCATGCGTGAGATCGGCACTTTTTAGGGAGAGCCCCTTCTGGCATTCTCAAAGCTTTCTGAGATATATGAGATACACATCCAAGGAGGCTGTGGGCTTCCCATTAGGACTTTACTAAAGACAAAAGGGGTCCTCCACAAAAACATTTTTTCCCCCCAAAAAAATTTGTCAGCCTAAAAGTGCTTCAGTGACTAGATTAGGGACACTTAGGCCCATCATGGGGCAAATAGCTAAGCACATTTTTAATCCTATACTTGATACAAAACAACATATACTCCCCTGAATCTTTTGTCCAGGTACCGTATCAGCAGTATTTCTGGGGGTACAGGACTGATAAGCCAAGGCTGTATAATGTGTCCATACCTGCCAGTCCCCTACAGTTCCCTTGTTTAATGGCTGAAGGCTTCTCTTCCAAATTCTGACAGGACCCTGCCACTGGACAGCCAAGTGATAGGACCTGGAAATGGAGAATTAGTATATTAGTAAGGACATTTAGTCATGCCAGGGATAAGAGAGCGGGGGAAGTCTAGAAATCATTTATAATCTAATTACATATTTCTACCCATCAGTAAAGAAACTTTAAAACAAACCATCTTTGACTTCTATCTCTGCACTTAGTGTAAAGGTTTTTTTTCTCACAGATCTCAGTTGATAGGTTTTTCATTCTCAGATAAAATCTAA
Organism: Pyxicephalus adspersus; assembly: GCF_032062135.1. Classification (NCBI taxonomy): domain Eukaryota; kingdom Metazoa; phylum Chordata; class Amphibia; order Anura; family Pyxicephalidae; genus Pyxicephalus; species Pyxicephalus adspersus. Next base: position 102,833,879 of record NC_092862.1, on the reverse strand, counting down.
AAGCCTTGGATACATAAATGAGGGTTTGTTGAAAGGTGATTTTACTGCTCATATGCAAATACTTTGGTGTAAATAATCTGTGCAGAAGTTCATTTTCAAGCTACATAGTTCCAGATACAACTACTGTATATATACAGATTAAAGCAGAGCTCTACCCGCACTACACTATGTATCCATTTTCTATTGCAGGGTGCCACCATCTTCGTTTGTTTCTTCTTCTTCAAAACGATCTTCATCTACTTTGATAGGCTGTAACAAGATGACGTTCATTCATTCCCGGCACACACGAGGGAAACCAGGATTGCTGGGTTTTCGTGACAACCACTGCTGTGCAGTTCAACTTCTCTAGCAGTTCCCCAGAGTGATCAGACAGGTAGAACCGATTATTGCAGAAGGGACATCACCTGTCCTTTTCTGCAATACCAACCTGCCTGATCATGAATTAAGTTCCTCCTTAAGTCTGTGAGACTGATTTAATAAAGCTTTCCAAAGTCATTTGCTATTTGTTAGCAAATGTTTTCAATCCTGGAAGAAATCCATTCCTGATTTGCTGGATCACCCAGCTTCACTGATGAAAGTGTATTTTCTCCAGCCTTGGGGAGCTTTATTAAACCAGGCCCAATGCTGGAAGCACAGTTCTGTTTTATGGAGAGTGGAATGAAGAGGACAAGCGAGCTGCACCCGGCTGTATACTCCTTTATAGAAATTACCAGCAGTCATTGGATGTCAGATGATTGTCACTGGAAGCACAGTTCTGTTCTATAGAGAGTGAAGAGGACAGGTGAGCGGCACCCCACAGTGTTCTTCTGCATAGAAGTCATTCCTGATGTGTGTTTTTCAATCAACCAGGGTGGGTTTGTGGACAATGTTAAGGGACCACTGTCATGTCAGATTTTCGCCTACGACAAGCACAACGGTTCTTCTCAGATGACTACTCTCTGACGTGTGTATGTAGCTGAAGGCTGATTTGTCTTTTAAAGTGAATGTAAAGTATTTGCAAAGATTTTTGGACATACCGGGCCTGAAATGTATCCACTCCAGCCTCGGAGAGTTTTTAAATCAGGTCCACTGTACCTATAAAAGAGAAAAGGTTAAAGCCTAATGCCACAAATAATAATTTGCCCCACCTGCTTGATCTAATACATGTTTGTCACGGGGTAACACATGGGAGCAATGGGACACAACATTGGACAGTTAGAATATTACTACTGGTCTTGCAATGTAAGTTAACAAGAGTGTCTGTCCATATTCAAACTTCGGAGCAAGACTATGGGTTAACATTTTTATTTTTCTGTGTTATACCATCCGGTAGATAAAATGAACAATATATGCTTTATTAACTGGGGTGGAGAAATGTAAATATTTTAGGAACTTCCTGGAGTTCAGCCCTAATGATAATTTCCACCGTTTCCTTCTTGCAACTCTTGTTCTTGCATCTTCTTGTACCCCTTCCCCCTTTCCATACCTTAAATCTACCTCACCTCCCCATTATTATTTTAAATCCAACTGCCTCCTGGCTGGTCACATGATGTCCATGTTCTTCTTCAACTCTGGTTTTGGGCAGCCTTAAATATGGCTGGGAACTGCACCGATGTATCTGTTCTGTACCAGCCTCTTATCGGTCCAATTATGAAACCCTGAGCATAACAAAGTATATCCAAAGCCATATTAGTTAAGCTATTGTTATTTTTATATTATTCATTAAATATAATATGGGCTCACAGAAAACATTTTTTTCTCCCTAGCTAGTTTCACGTTATAATAGTATAATAATACTATTATTTTATTATTTTATATTATTTTACTATTATTATATTATTTTACTATTATGTTATAATATATTATAATAGTAAATTACAATTCCCATAATTCTTTAGCAGGAGATGGCTACACTCATTGGACCTGATTAATTAAAGCCCCAAGATTGGAGAAGAGAGACTTTTATGGGAGAACCCAGGAGATCCAGAAAACCTGAAATTCATCTGGACAAAGATTAAAAGAATTCTTGTCAGGTTTGCTGGATTACTCAGGTTCTCCCATTATAGTCTATTGTTTGCAGTCCTAGAGAGCTTTAATAAATCAGGACCATTACGTATGTATATGTTTTACCTATGTGTTGAATGCATTACTTGACTAACTAGGTATCCAAATATATGCTAATTTAAATTTATATTAGTAAGGCAAACATCACTAAAACATTTATTTAATTGGCATTTATCTCAGTAAGAGATGTTATATAGTAAAAAAAATAGGCATTAATGAACTGATGTATTTATAGAGAAATATATCGCCATGCCGTACATAGTGTCTTTCAAAGATGCAGGATACTGTCACGTAACCATCCATGAACTGATATACTCTTGGATAAGGTGTATATGAAAATGTCATTTTCTATTATTTCTGAGCTGTAATTTACATTTATATATAAAATCCTTTACTGAAGCACATATGGGAAGCTCTCTTCTTGAATGAATCAGAAATGTGGCTGCTTTCCCAGCTGCTCCACATATACCAAGTCCCCGAATAATGTCTTGCTAGGGACACTGGGTTCAAACTGGCTGTTACAAAATCCTATTTGTGCTAGTCAGTTTACATTTTCTCACAGCAGTGGGGAAACACCAATGTGGGAGGACGTGACAAGATTTCGTGACAGGAGACAGTCTATTGACAAATCTGCCCCTTGAAGGTAGAAGGCTTTATAAAATTCACTCCTATATGCTCTGCATTTGGTAACGTATGCATGTAGCCACTTTGTGCATAATAGAAACATAGGTTTATTTGCCTATTCAGCCTAATTATTTACGTAAAGACGCTTCCTCATGAGTCCAGTTTTTATGGTTTTGTGATTCATTCATTTGACCTTAATAATCCTGAATATTTTTTAATCTATCTAAACAAATATAGCTTGATTTTTATATATATTTTTTTTATGAATACATAGGATTTCTTTTAGGTACACTTAAATTATATTGTAGTTGAAAAGGAGGAACAATAATAAATTCAATCTGTATTAAACCTAATAAAAATATATTTTATTATATATATATATATATATATATATATATATACACATTGGGTACATGGGTACACTGGTGTAAGTACTTGTAACACAAATATATAATCAACCAATCACATTGCAGCAACTCAGTGCATTTAGTCATATAGACATTTTTAAAACAACATTCTGAAGTTCAAACTGGATATCAGAATAGGGGAGAAAGGTGATAGTGGCAAGGTTGTGCAGGTTAGCTAGTCTGAGTATTTCAAAAACTTTTGATCTGCTGGCATTGCCACACACAACCTTTTGTAAAAATGGGTCCAAAAAAGAAAAATAATTCATTGAGCATCAGATCTTAGGCAAAAATGCAATGTTGATTCCAGGGGTCAAAGGAGAATGGTTAGGCTATGTACGTGCAATAACTGTTGTTGGAAAGGACGGTCAATCGGATGATGGATGACACGCACTGTACACACGCCAGGTTGTTGTCCTATATAGGCCCTGAGCCGATTATCAGATGAGAGTCATTGCACGTGTGTGCCCAGCCTTAGTCTTAATAAGGTTATGGACAGGCAACACTAACTCAAGTAATTACTCGTTACATATGGGTGTATAAAGAAGAGCATCTTTGAGCGCACAAAATGTCAAACCTTAAAGCAGATGGTCTACACCAGCAGGAGACCACACAGGCTGACAGTCTTCTCAGCTAAGAACATGCATTTGAGGATACAATTCACTGGAGCTTACCAAAATTGGACAAGAGAAGATGGAAAAAATGTTGCCTAGTCTCGATTTATTACAAACAAAAAGTTATCCGCATACTAAATACGCAGCTTAACCTCCCGACCGTTAAGCCCGACCTTCGTACGGGCGAAAAAAAGATGCTATTTTCGTTAAGCCCGAGATTTTCTGTTCATTAAAATCCCCACTTACCTGGTCCCGCTGTGCTGATCCAGCGTCG
>NC_092862.1:102805951-102827378 GCF_032062135.1 Pyxicephalus adspersus | reverse complement strand
TTACAGGTCTACAATTTAAAAAAAAAAAATCATGAAAAACAGTGGAACACTTTTGGTACAGAAATCTAGACCTCAGTGTAACGCTCAGGTGGTTAAGGACAGTGATCTTTTATTTTTTTTAAATATACAATAAATTTATTATGACTCAAACAACATAAAATTTGTACATTGAATGCCAAATACAGTGCAAAAAGATATTTTACATCACCAGCAATACAATATCATTGTCACCTGACAAACATTCATAATAAGAACGCGTTTCACTCCGTGAGCAGCATTAAAGAGTTGGGATAATTCATGATTGTGTGATAGCAAAATATGATCTGATGAAGCGGAAATACTCTGTGAAATTATGAAGGTTGGTCAAGTGACAATGATGTTGTATTGCTGGTGATGTAAAATACCCTTTTGCACTGTATATAGAATTCAAAGTGCAAAACATAGTGCAGCGTCCAGGAAGGACGTAATTTTGAAAAGGCACACAAACAAGTAGGGAGGAGATGTCTATCTCCCTCTTTCCTATGGGACGGCTTTATACAATACAGCAATATACTGTATATAGGAAAACACTGGGTCTGATGTGTTGGCTTCACATTTTACACCATACACAATTGGATGAAGATTATGAAGCAGCATTAAAAAGCTGGGCTAATTCATCAATGTGTGAAAGCAAAATATTATCTTATGAAGCAGAAATACTCAGTGAAACACGTCATTAATATGAATGTTGGTCAAGTGACATTCATGTTGTATTGCTGTTGATGTAAAATACCCTCTTACACTATAAATGGACTTAACTGTACAAATGTTAAATTTCATGTTGTCTGAGTCATAATACATTTAATGTATGTTTTTTTTTTTTTTATTTCTGTTCCTGCGCTGCTGTTTTGGTATGGGGGTTTGTAATTCTCATTATGGCAGTGGAACTGGGCATATAGTCTTGTTGAAAGCTAATGGAGATTTAAAATCCTAGAAATCCCTTTTGTTTCCTATACACAGTATTGGTACTGGTCTTGATTTATGCTTTACATTCGAAATGATAGGGTCAGAATTTGTCATAAACAGTACAAAAACATGAATCCAGCATGCAGCTAAATATTAACTAAGCTTCCAGCGTGGATACAAGGGCATATACAGTACAGTCAGCAACAATGACAGCTTTGTTGCTAAACTAGGTCACATTATAGGTCAACATAAGTAGAAATTGAGCATGCATTTATTTATGTGTGTTCCACTTCATGATAGTTAATAAGCATCCCCTGATCAATACATTTATAATATTTATTCATAATAAAGTTCATGAGCAATAAAAAAAATTGAATACATATTTGCATGTACCTGTTTTCCTTTTCTGTCTTCAGCCAATAACAACTACCAAATCCTATCATTGTCAGCAAGTTGAACATTTGACATTCAGTAGAGGATCATCCACTCAAAAAAGAAAGACAGAACTTCTTGCAATGGCTTGCACAGAGCACAATGATTACATGATACCTACATACAGTAGGATTGGATAAGGAAATGCTCACATGGATTGGCATTGAGCATGCTACATGGGTGGAGTTGAGAATTTTGTAAAGAAACATTTAAAGCAATAAGATTTTAGGTCTAAGCCACAGAACCAATGGCTGGCTTTATGATAAAGATGTTTTGCTGATGCTGTCTTTTAAAACTTTTTTTTTAGGGCAGGGATAATATGAAAATTGGTCTTTTGTTTTTGACTTTGTGTGCTTTATATTATAACATTTTGCATCACTAGTTGGTCCAGGAATAGTAGTTATCCAAACTGTCTGGCAGAGGAATTTTGAGTGCTCAAACGCAATCGTCAAAGTTACATACTATAATTTTATGAAACCTTGGAGTCCTCAGATTTTATTGAAAGATCCAGTGGAAACTGCAGGAGGTAGAAACTTTTGTCACTTCCAAATAAAATATTTCTAGACATCAGTACTGCTGCGGGCTGCAACATATTGAAACACCAATAAATTGCGTTGTTTTTCCAACATCTTGTCTTTTAAGTGTATTGTTGCAAGTCAGGTTTGTGATTACTAATGTGAACTACGATTTCTTAGTAAACGTAATAATTAGGAAAATGTCATAACTGAAGCTCTGTTTAGTTTAGATCAGAGAAGATGGATATGAAGTTAAAATATCTCATGGGGTTGTGAAAGGTTATTGTTATAACCCTGTACATGTCACCTATTTATGACTCTTTTTACAATGTTCAAAAGAACTCTCCAACTGTCACGAGGCTCATATACATATACCTTGTCATACAATGCAAAGCTACAAACACACACTAGATAACTGTCGCCCAGAATGAACGATCACAATTATCCCGGGTGAGAAAGTAATGTGTGTGTATACAGTGGTGAGTGTTCAGCGGTCCCCTGGTGTTGTTTAAAGATCCGTCATGGCAGATCAATAAATGACTAAGTAAGGACAACCACTGTTATTTCCTATGAAGGAAGACGCAGCAGGGTCTCCCACTAATCCTTCTCTCTTCCCTCTCCAAAGAACTAAACAGCAGTGGGTGTGCAGTGCCTATCTGTTGTTTTGTTGCTGGAGACAATCATGGCTGTGCAGAAAGATTGTTTCCAGTGACAGGAGTTTGATGTTTGTAACATCAAATAACACAAATGCAATGAAAATGACCACTTCTTCACAGAGAAGGTGGCATCTACAGAAGAACGTCTGTATTCTTTAGTGAGAAAAATAAGTTGAGCCTAGGACAACAGTGAACTTCTCTGGGATAAGATGGCATTCTATTCAATTTGGCATGTATGGCCCTTTCCCCCTTTCTCTCTTTATATTCCATATATCTTTATATATCTAATATACACCTTTTGCATTCTCACCTTCTACTCAATTTGCTTCCTGGAGCTGTACATGAAAAATCCTGTGCAAGCTTTTTCAGTCAATGGCCTTAATTGATTAAAGCTGTCCAAGACTAGAGGATACACTTTCATCAGTGAAGCTGGATGATCCAGCAAACCTGGAATGGATCTGGTCCAAGATTGAAAAGATTTGCTAACAAATAGCAGATGACTTTTCGAAAATCTATTCCAGGTTTGCTGGATCACCCAGTTTTACTGATGAAAATGTATCCCCTCCAGCCTTAAATAGCTTTGATAAATCAGGCCCAATATCTCTACAAAAAAAAGGAAATTCTCTTTTATTTAGCGCCATTTGTTCCCATTAGAAGGCTTTCCATCCAGGTAAGCAATTCTCTTTGCTGCCCACTACTAGAAGAAGATATACAGATGCTCCTCACTTAACGACCAGGTTCCATTCCATGACCTGGTCATTAAGTAAATCGGTCCTTAAGCGAGCAAGTAAAGAGCAGGTCTGCAGTGCTGTGAGGGCTCCAGTGTATGTCAGTGGCACATTCACTGATAGTCTGCAGACTTGTAAAGGAGGAAAAAAGATGAAGCCCAACTGTACACTGTACAGTTCTTGTACTCATTGTACTCATTGAATAACCAGACGTAAGTGCGGTGGTCATCATGTAACCAGCCTGAAGAATCTTGGCCAGGGCACTATGTGCATGGTGTTTGCAGGTTCTTCATGTGTTTTCATGGGTTTCCTCTGGGTTCTCGAGTTTCCTTCCACATTTAAAAAACATGCAGTTACATACAATGTAAATTAGACTGTAATGGCTATGGTAGGGACATTAAATTGTGAGCCTCTTTGTGGGACAACAAGTGGCATGACTATGTACTTTGTACAGCGCTGCATATGTTTGCCCTATATACATACTGTGTAATTTTGATAAAACATTTGGAAGAGACAAGTCCAGTTACATGACTTATTAAAGTCTTATGACTGGTCTCTACTACAATTTACTTCTATCCCTGTTCTAGTGACAACTCAAAATGATGGATTTTCACTCACTTTCAGTTCCAGCGACAATTGACACATTGCAAAACTGACAAACATGCTCATACAATAGTTCTAGAAATTCTGCCATGAGAACATTGGCACCATGAAAATTATAAACTAAAAATGGTATCCTATTAAATATAAGAATATTTGAATCTGATACCCCAATCATTACAATACATTACGAATTAGAGCTGAACTTTGGGATAAACAAAATAAGAAAAAGTAGGCATTTGGTGCCCACTGAGAGGATTTATAATCTTTGTGGTTATTGAAGAGTATATTTAGGGAAATTTTCTTGCACCCAGTTCGGCTTTAAACAATCCAAGCAGAACTGAAGAATCTTTTTAATGCAAACACTAAGAGATTGCAATATAAATATTTAGAATGTATGTGAACTTGTATATCCATATTAGCTTTTGTTTTATTCATATTCTTTATTATACATACATCATCTTGTAGTGTTATTTTCTTTACTTTCTCTGTATTGCTGGGAGGTGAAATATTCCTTATGTAGAAGTATAGCGACATACTGTAAGAAAAGTGTGAAACAGAATAATGTTGTATAAACTAATGATGTCTGTAGTGACTGCTACCCTAATTAAACATATAAACTAATCCTGGATATCTTCCTTGTATGGAGCGGGTAAAGACCAGAAATACACAGTCCCAGTGTCCTATCAACCCTTCTTCTGACAGAGGTAATCATGAACCATGAAGTGGTCAGATTCGAGGCTGTAATAAATGGGCAAACAATCACTTTTCAGAATTCCCATGAAACTCAAATATTCTGTAACTGTATTTATTAGGAATGAATATAAAAAACTTGCTCATAATTTCCAAATCACAGCAGGTAACTAAATAACAACATATACAGGATAATTACATGTCAAATATCATTTTCATGTGTTTTATATTCCTTAAATTTGGTCTTTTAAATCACAAGTAATTTGGAATATTATGGTTGTATTGTTCGCTGTGAAATAAAATATCTTCTTTTCGTCAAAGTATATTGTAGACATCTGCAAGATGTTCATAAAAATACAATAAAAGTATTTCAACATAATAAAACCAACAGCGATGTATTTTATTATCTCGACAGTCTGGCCATATGTGTGTCATGTGCAATCAAATGTTTATGAAGGAGATAACAGCACCACCAGATGTGAATCTTTAATTCGTGCAGATGAGCGATGATTTCTAAGGGATTTATGCAGTCATTTAATATTTAAAGCCTGTAACATTTGCTTAAAATGTATTCAGCCCATTGTAGAGAAATCTGAAATCCCCAGAGGTTGCTGTATTTATAAAGCATTGAATAAATACCAAGGGAATTATACAGTAAAGCTGAACTTTCAGGCAGATATAACAAAAACACCAGTTAATGCATTTGTGTACTCCATCACACTACCACAGTGCTTAAGTGGAAGCCCTCATTATGAACCAATCAGCCTCCGCTGTATGGGTATGTGTTACCAAGGAACAAGATGACAGAGGGAGCCATCAGAACTGATCATTGTGTTGTAACTTCATTGGAAGATAAGTGGGGAGGCAACAGAATGGTTTTTCTTAAGGCCTCTGAGCATTTTTGACCTGCAGGGGTTTAAAATGAAAAAGCAGTTCTGGATGCCAAACTTACCTCTTCTTCAGCACTGTCCTCCCCCAGTAATTCCATTCCACCACTAGACATCCCTGGATATCCTCAGCCCTCCCAACCCTGAAGACGGAGGACACACTGGGTGCGCAGAAATTCAAAGACCAACCCCCTAGGGGGGCATCACAATGGCCGTTTTCACTACACTGTAATGAATACAAATAAATGGGTAGAGAAGAAAGAAGGTTTGAGGCTCAGGGGTTTTTCATGCAATAGGTGAAGTGTATTGATTGATTGATTGATTGGTTATTTCATGCATAAGCTATCAAATACACATTAACATATAAAATTACTTCAGATTCTGTCCTGTTAATATTTCACAACACAGAATAATTGTACACACTATACATAGTGAATTTCATTAAGAAATGATAAAAGTAACCGTATAAACATTGAATAGACCGTGCCGTGGCATGCAATGATCCGACGCTTTTTGCCACATAGGGCTTCCTCGGGGATAGATAATAATGTGTGCTTGACGGTCTATATGTATAGAGATGTAACATGTCAAGTATAAACATTGTAAATTTGAAATATAGTATGAAAACAATATATATATATATATATATATAATAATAATTAATAAAAATAATTATAAAAATAATATAATAATAATAATAATAAAGTCCTACATCAAACATATTAGGTTCATCAATATACTACATGTAATTATAACATGGTGTCCTGAGTAATTTAAAATAAAGTGTAAAATAAATATTCTCAAGTCATACATCAAACACATTGAGTTCATCCTTGTGCTACATGCAAATATACCGTGGTATGCTGAATAAGAAGTTCAAACAATGTATTAACAGATTGATGATTCAAAGGAAATTTGTTTTTTTCTATACGATTGTAACATTCTGTAATGGAGCATCCTATAGAAATCTAAAAAATGTTTTACTCACGTACCCATAGTTAGAAACATGCCCCACAGGGGGAGTGTATATGTAGAATCACTACTGATGATAGTACTAAATGTAAATAATAAGGTATAGTTAGATATATACAGGTATAGGACCGGGAGTCCAAATAAATCAGTGAAATTTAGTATAAGTGTACATACCTAGTATTATTTACACTGTAATGAAGCGGAAGACTGATGTCATCAGGCCAGCTTGGTCTCTGCATTATTGAAGACCATCACCAGAAGAAGATCTGAAAACAAGAGAACTCTGAAAAGGGTTAGCATCATATTATTTTGGAGACTCCAGGAGGAGCACTTGAGGTTAAGATCTCCAAAGCATGCAGCTTGCTATTCAAAGGATTCTAAAAATGGATGGATGGATAAAAATCATGTGACTGGCTTTTCTTCCAATTAAAGGTCAGCATTTAGCAGCAAGTTCTGTGGGACACCAAATAGCACAGAAAAGTTTGGAAACCATGTCCATCTGAGAGCGGAAAGTGGTATCCAACCTTCACTATAAATAAGCCAGAGAAGAGTATTCAAAGATGTAAATGATTATATCATGACTATTTGAAACCTATAGAAGAAAAAGTGGTACCTTCATATATATACTGGTCAAAAGAAAATCATTTTTAAATGATTAAAAAGAGTCAACAAACTAAGATAAGTGTTATTTCACTATTGCATTTGCCTATGTGACATCCCTTTAAAGCCATTGCGATCAGTGAAGTGGTACCATATACCAATATTGGCTGGCCCTGTGTATTGGGCATTACACCAGTCAGTTTAACAACTGTCCATGGAAGCAGATACCTAAATCTGTGCATTTTCTATTGTTTGTACAGAATAACGTTGCTTCTTGTTAAACTGCACATCTATGTGCATGTGTAAAATTTCAAGAGATCCCCAAAAGTTATGTGACCTAGCCTAAGGTAACTTTAGTGCTGAAGTCCAGACATCATTTTTAGTCTTTTAGGTAATCATTGTGCACTTGTACAATCCCAAAAATCAAATCAAAACACCAGAATATTCGAGGTGGGTAACACAGTGCATATTGTCCCAAATCTTGTTTTTACATTTTTTGAGTTATAACATGCATAATGTTTGAATTATGTTTTGCTGTTTGAGATTTTATCCCCTTGTCTTGTTGACCATTGTCTCCATTACAGGAACTGATTTTAAAATTCAAAAATTCTCACTGGAACAGGAATAAAGGTAAAACTTTTAATGGGGGACCACTGTTTCAATGACAATTGCCTAATAGCCAAAGTTTGGAAAGAGATTGTTGGAGATATTTTTACCTCATTTAGAACAAAAACGAAACGAAACGAAAAACGAAAGGGACAAAAGTACTTACAAAACTTTAGCTATACTTTCATATCCTTGGTCTAGGATCCAAGGGGCTTGAATATACTGATAATTGCCATAACCACTAGCATGCTACACAAGGCTACTTTAATAAGGCATGCTAAAAGCTAGCCTAGCATCATTGGAAAAAAAACAGGATTTTTTGCTATTACTTGCTTACATGATGTGGAATATACATTTTTGACTTCATGTTACTAAACATAAAATAAATATTAGTTTTACTCTGCAAGCAATGCTTGTCTTTGAAAATGTATGTAGAAGCTAATATATAAAAACAATTAAAAATAATTGTAAAAAAATCCTTTTTTCATTTTCCATTTGAATAAATGATGAAAGCTTGTAAGTGGCCACTTAGCTTCTTAATCAATCTTTTTACTTCAGGGTCAGATTAGGAAAAATCCACTGGTCATTGTGTTCTGTACACACAGGAGTACTTGTGTGCTCTCTAGAGAAAATAAAGAATACTTGACAAAATGTCAATTAGTTAATTAGTGTTTTTCATTGCCTAAATAAAAAAAATGGTTGTTATTTTGTATATAGCTAAGTACCTGTTTCATATAAACTTTTAAATGAATTGCAACAGTAAGCAGGGTATGCTAAACTTGTTCTTGGACTTCTTGGAATCCATTAAAGCAGGCATTTCCAGCCAAGGTTTTTAGGAACCCCAGGTTTCTTCCAATGACCTCTCGTTTAATGATGTCTGCATAATTATGAAGCAAACACCACTTGGTAGAGCCAGGTGCATGACTCTAATTATGTTTTTAGTTGTCTATTAAGGTGGTATTCCAGCCACCACTGTAAGGGGCATTCTTTTCAATGGCCACCAATGCATGAGATTTTTTCCCCCAGTGACCCCAAGAAGCTGGCTTTAGCAAGAGTTTCCCAAGACCTTAACATTATTTCAAGGGTTTCTCAGGGGTACAAAGGTTGAGAAAGGCTGTGGTAAGCTATATCTAGCCTTTATCATGGACTTGCAAAGCTCACCCTGCCATGCCTAAATTCTTCAATGAAAACTTAGATATCTTTTATCTAGCCAATATTAGGATATAAAGGAGCCAGCATTTAACTGATTACTTTGACAACCCTTTTGCCAGCAGTTTAATGACCCATTAGTTGATACATCAATACTGGCAGGCTGCTAATTTGACATTGTAAATGACATACATACACAATAATTTTCAATAGTTTTCATAGAACACGTAGAGTATTATTATTTATACACACACTGACAACATTTTGGGTTGTTTAGAAATTCCACAGATAGTCCTTTGGATTGCCCTATTCTCTATAGCTGAGTGTTCAATAATGCAGGAATTTAACACATCCTAAAAGGATATGGTATATGTAAAGAATATGTGACTACTGTTACAGATATGGTTTTATATCTAGTGTCCTTAACATGTACCTTTCCCATGCCATGTGACCAAAAAAAATGGTGCTAAAGTGCATCAATAATACATTAAACTTAATTGATTATAGTCTACTTCATCCTACCAGACAAGTTGATTAATGGCACCCTAATGACTTCAGTAACACTTCAAGACCAATATGAAAACATGACTGAACAGATGGAGAAGGCTAAATTACTAAACTTGGAACAATTCTGTGTGTTATTTGACCTGGTTTAGCTCTTCACTTTTCTATGCCTTCATACATTACTATGAGATCTTTGATAGCCACAAAAGTCAATTCACAGATCTGATCAATTTACGCTGCTAGATGAGACAGACCATGATGATCAATAAGGTTGTTTTTATAAGTCCTCGGAATGAAGGCAAGAAAAATGCGCTGTACAGGATGTGGACCTTGCAATTTATAATTACCAAGAGGAGATTAGATGCATACAAAGCAAAACTAGAACAGCATTATATACAGAGTTAAAGCCTAACTTCAGGCTATTTATTTTACTTCATTTAAAAAAAACCAAAGGCAGTGGTTAAAAACACATTGGCTGCAATATTTCCTTGAATCTAGAGGAGTCTTCATCAGTCCCTTTTTCTTCAACACAAAATATCCTTAGTCTTCGGGGTTCAACCTGCATCACTTAACCTAAATATTTAAAGAGGAAAAACTGGAAATGTTGGGTGTGTTGGCACTGCCTCCTGAGCACAGCACCATACACTCACCAACGCTAAGAAGAGAGGATCAAGGATTACCAGACTTCAGTAGGTAAAATATTTGTCTAGAAAACACTGGGAAAAAGGAAGTAAATAAAATTCTACCAGGAGGGTAATAGGGAGCAGAGTAGGGCTTAAAATGTCATGACTTTAGTCAAAGAACAATTTCCAAGTACAACCTCAAATTTTAATGTGAAAGATAGCTGTATATTATCTTTTCTCCTTCTAGGTGCTTTCCGGGGACTGTGCAGCCATCACTGCAGATTCTTTAAGATAGGCTCCTTATTCCAATGAATCTCCAAATCATTTCTAGTCTGGTAAAGCCCAGCTCTAGCCAAAACTTTTATTTGGGGTTTAGATATATTTTAAGTTACAGTTTGCAAATTCCTAGAGAACCAAAGATCTTTTTATTCACAACACATACTATATTCCATTTTATAATGCAGAATAAATCATCCTGATGAAGGAGAAAGAGTTATTTAGTCATAAAATGGTTTTTCCAATGTGTAGGTGAAAATTACAGAAGAATACCTTCCTGGAGTGATCTCAATTTATTAGAGATGGCTTTGTAGAGCTTGAGGCTTAGATGTACTTGGCTGATAAGGCAATCACATAATACAATGTGAACGTCACTTCCTTTGGTCACATGCATCTGCTGTTTTAGTAATAATGTATTACTGGAGTGCTAATATATTGTAATCTTGCAGCATTTCTTGTGGAATACCAGGGGATCTCATTATATATAACATTTTAAAATATCCCTATATTCTCCTTTCTTTGCTCCAAGCTACACAATAGGTCTTACTTTACAGTTTTCTATATAAAAGAGCAAACAGGAGTATATTTCAATAATTTTAGTCAAACAATGAGAGGGAGGGTGACATGACTCTCATAAGTCTCTGTGCATACAAAATGTCCATATTAGCTGTTCTTTTTCTATTGACACAGGTCATATTAGCTTTGTTTTTGCTTACCGCTATCTCAGATTTAAATCATGTAATCAAGATCTCAATAAGTTAATGACACTTTCTTTTTTTTTTAAATTGTATATTATGTAAATATTGTTAAAAGAATATGTATATGTTCTGTATTATTCCAATTTATTTATTTAAAAGAACTTCTCTTTTTTTATTTATTTAGTATGCTTTGTATATGTCCAAACATAATCATCAGTAAAGAAGTAATTTTACAGTGCTGAGTTTATCACACTAGTTTATATTTCATTCTTCACCAAACAGGTATTTTCGAGGTACCTAGCAGTAACCAGGTCTGCATTTTCAGGACCGAAGCTGTCAATAGCATCAAGAAACAATTAGCCCAGCAGACTAAATATAACTAAATTTCTCCTGTTTGGAACATTTTCTTTAGTTTCTGCCCAGGCATCAAAAGTGATAGGAAATCTCCATACCGTAAGAGTAATTTTCCTGTTAGACAACTGTCACTGAAACACATGTTCTCATTGCATCATTTATCCTAACCTATAAAATGTTAGATTTCACCATACTTTTTACAACAATGGTCATCCAGTAATTTTTCTTAGTGGAGACACCAAAAAGACAGAGGTTTTAATTTTTCCCAGGCTTTCAGCTTTCTAAAGAAATGCAAGAAGCAAATATAAAAATACATTGCCTATACATATACTTGTACATTTTTTCTTTAAAATTCAGTACCCCAGTACTGGCTGCTTGGAATCACTATACTCACATTATTGTGTGTGTTTTCCTCTTGGCACCTTTAGGGGATGTGCACTCCAATCCACAAAGCATAAGAAATGTTTGCATACACTACAATGGCTGCAGCCATCTGCATAGTCACATAACATGCATCAGTTGCCTAAATCTTGTAAAATAGAGTGTTGCAGTTAGGACTGTTTATGGATTTTTTGGCAGATCACATTTACTTCTTAAAACTATATATAAATTAAATTTTTGTTCTTGAAAAAAATGTTCATGCCAGATAAACCATCATCTAAACTGTTGAACACTAGCATTATCATATAATGCAAAAAAAAGCTATATGGCCAATCCATGAGTGAAAATGATGCCTTATGCCCTCTGAAGCCTGTGAATCTTGATATTGGCATCTTAGAATATACTTGTGTCATCAAGGAACAAAAAAAATCCATTGATGAAAGTTAATATATTCAGATAGTCAGACAACTTTTTGGGGGAGCAGATAACATTCCTGAACCCAGACCTGTTAAACAGAAGCACTCCTAGATCAAAACTCTGTTCCCACAGGCTTGGGAACCGTTTCTTTGGCCAGGCAGTATATGTCAGAATGAAAAACTAATTAGTCTAATAAATTAAATAAATAATATAATAATAATAAATATAAATAAATAATAATATAATAAATAATATAAATAAATAATAAATAAAACTAATAAATCTTCTTTTTTAAGTTGAAAATCTCTCCCTAAGTGAAAGCTGGCATTAATAATAATATTTTTATTATTATTACACAGTATTTATATAGCGCCATCATATTAGGCAGCGCTGTACAAGGTTCATAGTTGTGATCTAGAATGCTCATATGGCGGTCATGCAACATTTCATTCAGCTAGAAGAGAAGATTGGCCCATATACCAACTGTGGAAGCCGAATTTAGCAACCTCGTGGAATGAGTAAAGATTTGACCCTCTCCTGTTAGGAAGCAGTTGGATTAGGCATGCCAAGAACTGGATTTGTGTCTTTCAGATCAAGCAAAGGATTCATTGGACCCATAAAAAGTTTTATGTTAAAGATAACAAACCCTACTCTCTCTTTTAGCTTCTAGGTGCAATCTAATGCTAAGGCTTTTAAACCATTTTGCCTGAATATAATTAACTTTGGCCCTTCGACTTATCCTAATAAACTTTTACATGAGTTTCATGCTAATTTTCTTCTTCTGAGGTCTCCAACTCCCCCTACTTTCCTTCTTTTCCATTTTCAGAAACCCATAGCTCCAATATCCTCCTGAAGATACATTCAGAAATTCTGTTAAATTCTGTTTCTCCTAAATTACATAAACACCTTGGTTGCAACTTTATAATCAGATTTTTCAAGAGAAGTCTCTGAAAATCTAACTACAGGTATTTGTATGATCCCCAAGCCCAATGCAAACCACACTTTCTGGGCCAAACTATAGACCCATCTCGCTGGTAAATCCTAATGTGAAATTACTCGTAAAAAGTTTTAGCTTATAGACTTAATACAGGTATCTCTTCCTGGGTTAATTGGGAGCAAACAAGATTTATCCCACTGCATCAGGCAGGTGACAATATCCACCACCTACCACACTTAATTCATATGACTAGATCCAGGTACTTTTACTAGATATTCAAAAAACTTTTATTACGGTCTCCTGGCCTTTTATAAACCTGAGGTTTTGGTCTGATATTCCTTTCTTGGGTTCAAGCCTTGTATACTAACCCAAGAGTGTTTGTTCAATATGCAGGTTTTCGTACCTCTTACTTTCATATTTCTAGAGGTACGCGTCAATGTTACCAAGTGTAACCGGAACCCAGAAATGTAGAACCAACCAGCCATTCTAAATCAGAGTGACCTTAATTACTGCTAGAACTCATTGCCATAGTCATGGACAAATCATGAGAAAAATGGTGGTGTTTGTTGCTAGTTGGTTACTGATATTGCTAGTTGCCTGCCTGTGTCCAACTTATTACTTCCAAGTCACTGACCTGGAGCAAACATGCAGCATATAAATGTCATTGTTCCTTACCACTAAACTCAATTCAGGTCATGGCCAAAGAAAGCACTAAAGCAAAATTATGATCTAGACAGCTAGAAAACTAAAGTTTTTATAGCATTGAGGTCATCAATGGCAACTCATATATTTTTCTCATGACAGGTTTCGGTTAGGTGGGCAAACTTAGATTGATGAAACTAGTTTATAGACTAAGTGTAGTATATTGGGATGTTAGCAATTTGTATAGTTGCTGTGGGGATTAAATCAAGTAGAAAAACAACAGAGGGGTTTGGTGGCACAACAGTATTGCATTACTGATAATAGCCTTAAAACACAATACATTTCAAACAATTTTAGGAATCTCACAAGACAGTCGAGAACATCACATTATTTGCCAGAAAATAGGTACTAGACATAGTCCACCTAGGCACTAAACAAATACAATAAATGGACTGATCAAAAGTCCTAACAATGCAGTGTACACAAAAAGAAGTTAACAAGTCGAATATGTGTGACCCCAGTTGTCCAAGTAGATATTGGGATACAATGGGGCACAATTAGTCCCCATCGCCACTCCTTGGGTTTGTAAGTATACAACGTTATTTAACAAAAAATATTCCAAGTTACAATGTATTCCAGGAGGGAAATGAATAACCTACTGTATGTGTCTAGTGAAGGGTCCTTAGTATCAAGTGTACTTGTTACGGGGTGCCTTCCCCCGGCAGGTGACACGGGATTACCTTAGCCCCCAGGCTCTCCCCACCAGGGGGTGACATGGATCAGAAGACTTCCGCTTGAGTCACACATATGCGAATTGTTAACTTTTTTTTGTGGACACTGCATTGTTAGGACTTTTTATCGATCCATTTATTGTTGTATTGTATGTATTGCCTAGGCGGACTATGTTTAGTACCTATTTTCTGGCAAATAATGTGGTGAACAAAAACTCAAAAGATTGCTGCATTGATATATTTCTGCACTCAAAAATACCCTGGCTTTAATACCTTTATTCTTAAATAATGTGGTAATCTCGACTGTCCTGTGAGATCCCTATAAATGTTTGAAATGTATTGGGAAGAGACTTTTATCACTAATACAATACTGTTGCGGCACAAAACCCCTAAGTTCTTTCCCCACTTGATTTATGGTATTGTTCAAGGTTGGCAACACCTGGTACGGGTATTACTTACTTTTGACTCACTCCACTACTACACCAAATAAGCTCCATTGTATGTTGAGGGGAATAAACAAGGTCTTTTATCAGACACCATGGCAGAAATAATAAAGCTGAATGCATAAAACATCACTTTTTTTAACCAGATTAGAATCCAGTTTATCCGAGTTTATTTTTTTATCCACACAGCCTATTTTGCCCAGCAATGTCACTTGCAGCAGCAAAGAGTATAGAGAAATAGCAGCTGCCCCTGCTTCCCAGCGTGATGTGTTTTATGGCATCCCCAGCATCCTTTGTTAGGCTGTGCACAGCTGAAGAGGATTCTAGAGGCTGATCAGCTCCTGAACTGCCATTGGCTGCTGGGGCTTTATGGTCTCTTTGCGCCCAGTTACCAGTGCCTGTTGTAGCATTAAGCTAGGCTGACTTTCTGCTGGTGTGTATTTGTGTGATTTACTGTTGCTGACCTTGCCTGTTCCTGACCTATCGTTTGTACACAGCCTTGACCGATCTTTTGCCTGTGACCCCAACAAGTTGTGATTTGCCCTTGTGTACTTCGTTTGGTGGACGGATATTCTGTGTATGACCTCTGCTCTGTATTCTGGATTTGTCCTCGTTGAATCTTGGTACTGCTATCTGTGGGCTCTTGGCTTGCTGCCTGACCATCCCAAGACACCATCCCTTGCGCAGTAAGTCCTGGGGGCAACCGAATGCTGGGAGACGCAACCAATCTCACGAGGCAGAGCGGGGGCTTACCAAAGGTGATGGCTGCGGTGTTAGATTGGGGGACTGGTGTCTGGTGAGGACTAGTGCTGACCAGGGCCTTATAACAACATTTACTTTACCTTTTTTCACATTTTACAATGAGAATGCCAACAGTACATACATATGCTTTACTGCATGTACCTTCTTACATGGCCCACAAAATGAATGTATTGGGTAAAAAAATATGGTGGTATATTCTGTTTAGATGTTGTAGGCAGCATTATTTGTATTAACTGGTAAAAAAAAAAACCCAGGTAGTAAGATGGAGGAAGGAGTTAAGAAAACAAAAACATCCTCCACCAAACTGGTGCATTGGTGATAGTAAGCAAAACAAAAGATGATGCACCATCAATAAATACAGGAAGATAAAATTTAGGTATTATAGCATGTACATGGGACTTTTTCCCTAAAGCTTGTGTTTTTTATTTATTACCTAGTAACTAATCAGGTATCATTTTGACTATATTTTGATCTCTTTTTGTGTGTGTTGGGTAATAATGTAACAAGTATTCAAGCATGTTGTGTCATTGGTATGATTAAAATTTCCAATATTTTAGTATTAAAGTAATCATAATCAAGTTTTCTAAGTGAAAACTTGATTTGAAAATGATGAGAAACACATTAATGCCACCATAAAGTAAAGAAGCTTAATACACCTCGTATGTAATGATTAAATGTACACGGTGCTTAAGAACACAGCTTCAAGTGCACTTGACAGAATTTGGGACTGCTAGAGAAGATTTTATGGCTGGTCAAGATCCTTTCTTTGCTAACCACTGATCTGTAATGAAAAGTTTAGCTGACACTTAATTGAGGTTTTGGCAACATATAATAAAGTAATAATAAACTTAAATGATATTGGAAAAATAAAGGAAGTATCACTAGTATTCCACATCATGTTGAACATATCATTTATAAATAAAATATAATTGTATTTTATTGACATTTATGGTATGTATTAAAAAAAAAAAAATATGATATATTTGTGAAATAAGAAAATTCTGGATTTTCATATTAAGGCAGCAGATGGAGATTTCAACTTGGTAATATGTGTTTTTTGGGTCCCTAAAAAACAAAACAAAAATAAAGTTTATTGGCTTAAGCTGGTTTCACTGTCCATAACAAGCTGGTATCATGCCAATCTCCAGTAAACATGCCAAGTGCCTTTGAGCTCATATTGATAATGTTGTGGACTGTAATACCTGCAACAATATACAGGTATTTGAATCCATAACACATTTTATTATTATTTATTTTACACAGTATTTATATAGCGCCAACATATTATGCAGAGCTTTACAAAGCGCATAGCCAAAGGGGCTCACAATCATCCCTACAATATCCATATGTGTTTAATACGTTTTATTTTTGTGTGTTGGGGGGGAAGCCAATTAATCTAGCTGCATGTTTTTTGGATGTGGGAGGAAACTGGAGTATGCGAGGGAAACACACAAAACACAGGGAGAACCTGCAAACTCCATGCAGATAGTGTCCTGGCTGGGATTCGAACCTGGGACCTAGCGCTGCAAAGGCCAGAGTAATAACTTCCGAGCCACCATGCTATATATGCAATTCTTTTATCTATGTGTATTGCAGTTTTCACCTAAAACCAAACTCCATATGCTTGGATTTCAACCCTGGACAAACATAATCTTAGGGTTTGAATTTTATTGGGACATTTAGTGGCTAACCCTCCCTACTGGACAGTCTTTTAATGTGGTTTTCAATTTGGCAAAGAGAATGAAATATTTTATTATTTGGCAAGGAACATATTGGGAAATGTTTCCATACCAATTTAGTAGAAGTGTGTCTGGTATGTTTTAGAATTGACATTATATTAGAGAAAGTGTGATATGTGTTTTTACAAAGGAATAAAGAAATTACAACTCAGTTTTCCTAGTAAACTGCTGAACATGGTATGATCACCAAATATTGCTGGAGAGGGCAAACGGATAGACAAGTTGTGGTAATATACAATATCTAACAAACTGAAGTGAACTAAAAATCAGTGATTTACCTTCAATTTACAGAAATTTTGATTTTACAATTAACTCACAAAATTATCAAAGCAAATTTACCACATAGCCAAATTTTAATTTCTCTACTCATAAGAATATGTCTGAGCATCTACATTTACATGCTTTTCACAGGTATTTTTTTAATATAGGATACATTTGTGCTTGTTGTATGGAAAAAGATATACTTGTCCAAAACACATAGCAATAGTTGCAAGATGATGTTGCTTTTAACAGTTGAAAAAAATTGATGCTTTTACTTGGCTGGTTTTGTGACCTTCTTATTATTTTACTGTCAGCAGACGAATGCATCCTTGAGAACCCAGCAGAGAAGTAGAGTGATGGGCCTGGTGGGTAAGTTGTTTACTTGTTTTCTTATGAACAATTTACCTTATCAACTCAACCACAGGTCAGCCCACAATCTACATGCAGTTTCATCCAGAAAAATCATGCCTAGCATGTAACAAGTATAAATAAATAGACATTGTGTCCCTGATTTAATAAAGCTCTCCAAGGCTGGAGAGGATACACTTTCATCAGTGAAGCTGGGTTATCCAGAAACCTGAAATGGATCAGGTCCAGGATTGAAAACATTTGCTAACAAATAGAAAATGACTTTTAGTAAATACATTCCAGGTTTGCTGGATCTCCCAGCTTAACTGATGAAAGCGTATCTTCTCCAGCCTGGAGAGCTTTAATAAACCAGGCCGTTTGTCTGTGTTACCTATAGTGATGGCTAAAAGAAATAAAATTATTAAAGCCAAACTCTAGACTTGGCATCTTTTCCCTTGTGGCCCCGTACCCCACCTTAATATGGAAACACTAATATATGTTACAATTCATGATGGCTAAATATACTAGTCACTACTTTAGAAACAAACTTCATGTATATTTGTAGGATTTTGCTTGAATGATACAATTATTTCTCTATAACCCTATGAAAATAGTAATCAGACACATCTGATAAACATTCTTGTAAATCGTTCTTGGGAAGGAAGTATTTTTAAAATGCAATTTATACCATGCCAGGGGCATTAATAAAAGATTTCATTGGATTCCTAATTATTCATGGTAAAAGCACTATAGAATACAAAATACAGAAAAACATTGTTTAAACAAAAGTTTCACAAAATCAGTAACAATGCTAATTATTGACTTGGCCTAATGGGACACCATCCTTGGTGATCACAGTATTAAAAGACTCTACAATATCAAGAGATTTGTGTTAGATCTTACACAGCTGCATAGCAAACTGAAGAGATGCTAAAAATTGTTTTAGCCTTTTGGAAATTGTTTTTCATTTATTGAACCTTTTCAAATGTGCAATTCACATGCAAAATTAAACAATACCACATTATATACAGACATCCTCTATACATTCTAGGTTCTTGAGGGTCAGGATATAATAAAGAAATCATGTGGTCCTTAGCAAGTCTTAACATATTACACTGTTATTATTTGTTTACCAATGGCAAAGTCAAACTGCAGGAGCATTGTATGAAAAGTTATGTACAGGTAGTCCCCGCATTACATAGGAGATAGGGACTGTAGGTTTGTTCTTAAGTTGAATTTGTATGTAAGTCGGAACGGGTACATTATTTTAATAAATGCAATTAGGACAGATGTTTGTTTCAACATATTATTAGGCAGCATGGTGTCAGTTACTGTATAAAATCCTCACTGTGAGTTATTCACAAACAAAGCAAAAAAAAAAAAAAAAACTTTATGAAGCCCAGACATTCATTAACTTCTTGAGCAAGCTGTGCTTTGATATGCAAAAAGAAACAACTACTGGGTTTGTCTTGAACATTAAATAGTTAAAAGAGGCTTCAGAAAGAGCTCATCCCCCATAAGGTCACCCACAACCTCAGCTGTGTTTATCAAAAGATTTCTTCTGTAAGTCATGCAATCTACACCGCTTCCCTATTCAAGGCTCGGTCCTGCACAGAAGTTTGTATCTAGGAGGCATTTGTATGTTGGATGTCCTTAATCTAGGTGACTACCTGTACACTCCTATTACTTCCAAAGGAATTAAGAGGATGAGTAGCAGCTGGGTGTTACCAACTGCACATGATTGTTGCTGCACATCAATTCAGGAAGGGTGGTAAACATTCAATGTAGTTACTGATCTTCCCTGGAGTGGATGTTCTAGCAAAATTATTCCAAAGTTAGACAATGCAAAGCTCAGAGAAATGTAAAAAAAAAATCCCAGACTCTACGTGTACTCTAAATGTTAAAGTTTGTTCTGTCTTTAGAAAAAGACTGAACAAGTATGCTAGTTTGGAAGGATTGCCAGCAGAAAGTTTCTTCTGTCTATAAAGAATTTGGACACAAACAAAACCCTGACTTGGATACCTTCATTGTCTTATCCTAACACCGCCAACAGTTGAGGACAATATTGGATGAATATTCTTTAAAGCTCAGAGATAGGACGAGAAAAGCATTTTATCAATTTGGGGACAGGCCTGGTAAATTACTTGCTAGATCTCTCCACCCACGGATGGTTACTACTTCTATCCCATATATTAGATCCACTAGAATTGGGAAAATGTATAATCCCACTGACATTGTATCTTCTTTTAAAGATTTTTATTGATTTAAATAATCTGAAGGGGAAACATGCTGATATGTCTCGGGAGGCATTCCGCAATAAGGTTAAAGAGTATATACAGGCCATTGCCTAACCAACTATATCTTTAGCTGATCAACAGTGATTGGAGGAACCATTTACGGAAATGGAACTAAGGTCCTGTATATCCTCTTTGAGAGCTGGGAAAAGCCCCGGACCTGACGGCCTTACGCCCAGATTCTATAAAACTCTTCAGGAAAACATTTTGCCTTTTCTACTTCTATGCCAAATAGTATCTCTAAGGGTTGCGGTTTCCCTGCCCAATCTCTTGAAGCACACATCACATTTGTACCAAAAATTAATTATAGGCCCATTTCATTGACTAATCTAGACATCAGAATATAATCCAAATTTATAGCTAATAGATTGAGATCTTTAATTACGGCCATTGTACATCAAGATCAAGTGGGTTTCACAATTGGGAGAGTAGCTAGAGATAACACCCTAAAAACAGTCTCTCTCATCACCTACGCTCTGAAAACATCAATGCCCATGTGTCTATTATCAGTTGACGCTGATGAAAAGCATTCGACCGAGTTAATTGGATATTCCTGCAGGAAACACTTTTACAAATGGGAATAGGCCTATCTATGTTTAATAAAATACAAGTTCTCTACATCAAGCCATGTGCAAAAGTCCGAGCTAATGGCCTTCTCTCGGACTCCTTCCCTAAAAGGAACAGTACTAGACAGGGCTATCCCCTTTCACCTATACTATACATTTTAGTAATGGAACATTTGGCTAATGCGATCAGGAGTAACGTAGGTATTAAATGTATACATATTCGTGACCATCAGTGTAAATTAGCCTTGTTTGCAGATGATCTCCTACTATATGTGACATCTCCACACATTTCTATTCCAGTGCTCTTAAAAGAATTTGACCAATTCAGAGCCTTAAGTAACTTCAAAGAGAACTATGACAAAACGGAAGCCCTTAACATTTCATTACCCTCTACCCAATTATTACAGTTAAGAAAAAATTTTCCTTTCAGATGGCAGGATAACTCTGTCAAATATCTAGGCATCAAAATACCTTCCAACAATGCCCCTGATTCATCAAACAAAATCGGATTATCGGTCGCGCATTCGTATTAGCGATCCGGAATCGCGCGCGATCGCGCTATTCAACAACCGGAAAAGCTTGCGCACGGAGCCGCGCTTATCCGACAGCTTTTTACTGGCGATCATGCATTAAAAGTCACTGTTCCCCTAAAAAATCATTCATTCTAA
>NC_092862.1:102794123-102802591 GCF_032062135.1 Pyxicephalus adspersus | reverse complement strand
CTCGAGTCCCGGACCGCGGTAATCCGCGATAGCGGGTCGCGCGTATTATCGCGCTTCCCGCGATCGCGGATTTCAATGATGAATCAGGGGCATTGCGTTGATGGCAGACATAAACTATGGGCCCCTATTTCAACTGTTTCCAATGTGCTTCGTTCATATACTGAGTTGAGACTGTCCTGGTTGGGCCGTATTGCTACTGTTAAGATGGATATATTACCAAAGATCCTATACTATTTTTACACAGTGGTAGTTCAACCTCCAAAGATTTTTTTCCCTGGCTTCCCTAGATTAATACACATGTTTATTTGGGGAGGGGGAAGGCATGTATAAATAAACAAATTTTCTCTAGGAGAAAATCGGAGGGTTGACTGGCTATCCCTGATCTTAAATTATATTATATGGCAGCAATATTACATAGAGTGATAGACTGGGCCAAAAATAAGGAGGGAAAACTATGGGGGGCTCTAGATGAGGCTTTGACTTCCTTTGATCTGTCTACCTTACCCTGGGTACAACCATTGTCCCATCCTCTGTCATCACTTAACCCACCTACAGTACATACTGTGCTTTCTCAATAGGCTTTCTATTATTGTCCAGACTGAGTCCCTTAACAACCCCCTTTAATAACTATGAATTTCCCCCAGCCTGTGATGTAGTTAAATTCTTATCCTGGAATAAACAAGACCAACCTTATATGAGAAACATTTTACAAAATTGAAAGATACCTTCCTTAAAGGAACTTCAGATCCCTCGTGAAATATATGGCTCTGCATGGTTGGCTTCTAATCAAATACGGGCATATAGTCTGACTTTGCACCCGATTTCTTAGAACACCTTCAGAATTTGAGCGACTTATTTTACAAAAAGAACGAGTAATACATGGGGTGGCATATATATATCAACTTTTAATACATGTTTTAAAACTAGGTTTACCACATTTTAAAAAATGCTGGAAGAGAGACATAGATGTTTCACTGGATCAGGAACAAATCTCTAAAGCATTTACCCTGATTCATAAGATGTCCAGATCCAGTAAAGACTAGGAAAGGTCTTATAAGATCCTTAGTAGATGGTACAGATGCCTATTAAGCATACATAGATTTGATCAGACCTATTCATCTACATGTTGGGGATGTGAACATGCACAGGAATCTATGCTCCATATTTGGGATTCATGTCCTACCGTCTTAATTTGGCAGAAAATGGCAGAAATCTGGCAGAAAATCTTTGACCTTTATGACAGAATTAGACTCCAATATTTATCCCCATCCTACTATTACCCTGTTACATATTCTGCCCAGGTCCTTTAAAAGTTTTAAGAAGGATCTGTTGCAATATTATTTGGGATTAATATCACTTCTGGAACAATGTTCTTTGGACTGAAGAGCCCAAAGTGGAGTCATTTGACTATAATGCAAAGCACAAACACCTTATGCCAACTGTGGAGCACTGTGGTGGAGGAGTAGTTTTTTGGGTTTGTTTTGCATCCATAGGACCTGGGCACTGTGCAGTCATTGAGCTGACCACAAAATCCTCTGTATGCCAAAACAATCTTGATTACCATGTGAGCTAATCTGTGTGACAGGTAAAACTTGGCTGAAATTGGGTCACGCAACAGAAAAATTAACCCAAGCACACCAGCATATCAAAAACAAAATGGCTGAAAATAGGAGAATCAATGGCCCAGTCAAAGTCCAAACCTCAACATAATCAAAATGTTGTGGCAGCTTTAGGAGAGCTGTATTTAACGAATGCCTGAAAACCTCAATGAACTGAGGCAATGTGGTAAAGAATAGAGGGCCAAAATTCCCCCTTCATCAAAGTGAACTAATAACTAAGTGAATCAGAACATAAATTACAATGGGAGATGTGTTAGATAGGTATTAGTTTGTTTCGGGTAGTAGCTCTGACCAACCACATCTTCTATTAACCTTACACTTAGTAATCTCTGGGCCTGATTTAATAAAGCTCTCCAAGGCTAAAGAGGATACAGTTTCATCAGTGGACCTGAGTGATCAAACCTGGAATTGTTTTCTTAAAGTAATTTGCTATTTGTTAGCAAATGTTTTCATTCCTGGACCAGATCCATTTCAGGTTTTTTGGATCACCCAAGTTCACTGATAAAAGTGTATTCTCTCCAGTCTTGAAGAGCTTTAACAAATCAGACTCACTGAGAGAAACTTATATTGGCACAAATGAACTAATTTGAGGACACATATCTGTACATTTTCTGTGTTATTGATTTTTACAATTCAATCAAATTTACAGGTTTTATTTTGTATATCTGATGGTACTTATCTTTACAAACTGACAGCATGTTAGGTATATGTTTAGGATAAATGTTTATACATTTTAGGTTTCAATTACAACTAGAATCCATAATGCCCTTCTTGTCTATTCTGCAGGAATACTCTGCATCAGCATACAGTACTCTGCATCAGCATGCTGAAGATAACCTTTGTCATGTGCCATTTTAGCTTTGGGACCAGACCACAGCTGTTATAAAAATGCTTCTAATAAAACTTTGACCTACAGTAGGTTGAAGCAAGACATAAATGAAACATTTGGCTGTGGGAAATTCTTCTAGGTCCCTCGTTTTAGGAGCTACTAGACTACATCACAAGGTTAATTTCACATTTTTCTATGGCAACAAAACTCTTCAAATTAGTTGAAAAGATGAAAAAAGGTTACAGGGTATAAAGGAAAAAAATAATCTACCTGCTTTATAACAGAGAATTGTTTCATATCAAATTTAGGGTTGGTGATATATCTAGTGACAAAATATAATTTTGTTACCTTTTCAAGGGGTAATGTATTTGTATTATTATTTTTATAACAAAGCCTATTTTTACAGATCATGATGAAACTTACCTGGTAACTTAGTTTAAAAAATACCATTTGTGAAAAAATGTAAGTTTGCTAGCAGTTAAGCCATGAGGATATTCTTCTTCAAATATATCTAGGCATACCACTGCCTACAATGGCTTGGAGGATAACAAGTAGTTTAGTTTAAAAAGGGTGATTTTATAGAAAAAGGTTAATACAGGGTAAGCCCCATGGCTGTAATATGCTACATGGTATCATAGTCATACATAGCACAGTTGGAATTAGGTCCTTGCTCCTGAATTTTCTCCATACCCTGATCAGGTAGGTAAAAGTCAAGCAAGTGCATGAACTGTCCTAATATGACTCAATGAAAACATGTATATAGAACTCTCTTCTAATGACAGGAGGGTTCACAATGGGCAAGAATTTGGAGGAACAATTATGATTGTTTAGGGTATACAGTGCAGGGGTTGGGGGTTATTTGGTGCAAAGGGAATAAGAAGGCAATACATGTGAAATGTGGATGAGGAAGTATAGAGTTTGAAGCCAGGGGTCATGTTTTACACTTTGTACCGAGCCCCAGGATTATCAAACTGTGCAACTGATCCTGCTATGTGTATAGTCACATAATCACTACGGAGCCATGGAGCATACAGCTTCAATCCATCATTGGCATTAGGCTGCTTGTGTGTGAAAATGGCAGGCTTACTTTCTTAGAATTGCTTTGCTGCAGAATTTTTTTTTTGTACATATAAAAACATTTGAAAAAAATTACATAATGCATTAACAGGGTTTAACTAGGTCTTATTATTATTTAAGGACACAAAAAATGACCTGGACAGAACCTCCATAAAAAAAAAAGAAAGAACCCCAGATAATGTTAGCACTACTCCTAATCAAAGTGTTAAAAAGTAGATATCTTATTATGAATTGTGGAGAATCCTACATTTTTATACTCGCCAACAGGAATCCTTTGGATTCATTTTCTATTAAACACAGTTAAGTCAGCACCAGTATATGCAGAATGTGAATCTAAAACAAAAAATCATATTATGTGTTTTCCCAGTACCCCTCTATCCCTCACTTTGAATTTCATCCTTCTTTCTCCTTTCTTTTTTATCTGTTGTTCTCTTATTCTGTGTTCATTTAGTCTGTTTACACTAAATGTCCATTGCTGATCTCTGGAAAGAATTTGCTCCCTTCTGAGTATTGAGGGACGGTTTTCAGCCTCACCATTTCCAATTTTGTTATGCCAAAAACATGTGACTTATTTTTCATTTCTTACCCATATGGCCTTAATAACTCATGTCTGTTGTACCTATTTATATTTTTGTATTTTTCTCTTGTTATTTCTTCTTGCATGCTCGATGAATTTAGGTATAAATTGTGGTACGTGCCCTTTTTTATTGTACTTATGCTTGTATCACTAAAAATCTCTGTACCTTTCTAAAATCACAATACCAATTATTGAACATAAAAAACATAATATGTGAGGCCATTCTAATGCAATGCCACACTATTTCAGTCAAAGTTAGAAGAACATCAGCAGTGAATACATCCAGTATATACAAGGTTGTTGCACAGATAATATGTAATTATTTTTAACAAGTCTTTTTTGCTATTAAGCTACTTTCAGACAAAGTAATGTTGAATATATTTATTTAATAGCAAAACCATTAGCAAAGTTTCATTTAGTTTTATTTTTTTTCCAGGAAAACACATTTTCTGCTTTAGTTTAAATTTCCATCAATATTTGAGTATGTAGCCGCTGCATTAAATACCTGGCACTCAAACCAAATTGGAAAGACTTATGCCTAATACAGAGAGATGCTTTGGTTTGCCTGAGGGTAATATATACCTGACTCCAAGATTTATTAACCCAGTATAGAAATTTTACAGTTTGTGTTCCATATTTACACAGTAAATCATTCCAGGTAACAAAGCAACATATCCAAACTTAGCTTAGATTAAATACACAGGGCCTGAATGACCAAAGTATATACACACTGATGCCTCCTGCATGAACATTGCATGCATGCAAATATTTATGCAAGGACTAGTGAATATAAATGAAGTTTGTTACCAAGGATGGTTTGCTATAGAATGTATGCTCCAGTATCCAAACTGCTGAACATAAAAATGTGAATTTCTGAATCTCTCTAAACATTTTTTTTTACCTACCATGGAATTAACCCACACTGAAGTGTATACAAATCAACAGTGAACTTCTTTTATTTGCTTTCATCTGTTAACTATACCTTAAAAAGTATTTTTTTTAAATCTGATAGCTCCAAGAAAAATAAAAAACATGACCAAGTGAGTAAGTATTGTCGCCATTGTCCTTCCTGCTTCTGCCAGAATCAAAAAAGCTTGTAACTTCTATTTTCCAGCAGACTAAAACACCATCATTCTATGGTATGTAGATGAGAAGAGGGTCGGTTTCTCTAGTTCTAACACATTTGTTGTTTTATGGTGTCAACAGAGTACCTCTAAAAATACACTGCAATGAACACTTGTTGTCACCCTAGCACAAGATGTGTTACTGGCAGGATTACCAGGTGAAAACATTGGGGAAAAATGAAGTTGAAAACTAGTTTAGCCACAACATATAAGAACTGGACACATTTAAGGACTGCAATCTATAATCTTTTCACAAATTCATAGGTTTAGATAGATCTAAAGGAGACATGTTTAGGCTGATCTCCAACCTTACCTTTGGTCCCATACAGATGCACAGATCGCTCCTTCGTACTGCAGCAAGTCAAGTGGAACCTGTTTTCTTGGCCTATTGATATCCAGCATAATAATCTAGCCGTTTCCTTCCCAGTTTGATCATGTCTGATGTGCCTCTTTCATTAACCTCCCTGGCAGTCTGGTTAATTTAGTATATTTAAATGTCAAAGCATTCGTATTTTAAATTTTCCACCAGTCCCACCCTCCAATGCAGGCACGCCACCCGCACACACGTCGCATGCCTGTCTGGCAAGGTAGGCATTGAAAATAGAAATGTTTTATTTAAAAATATACCTATAAAAATATATTCATTTGAATAAGAGCATATGCAGATATCACAATGGCCAATTGGATGATACAGAAATATGCCATAACACAGGCCTAAAAAATTCAATGACATGATAAATGTTTTCAATATTTCAACTGTTCATTATGTTTTATGGGGCACTAAATTAATAAGTAGCATCCATTTTTTTCCATTACGTAAGGATTTTGCACAAAACATAAGGGGAAAATCTAGAAAAAAAATGGTCCTATCACCAGTAAGAATTTATTTATTCTTCATTTGCATTACTTATTCCTTTCAAATATTATTATACAGTATTCATATAGCACTGACATGTTACACAGCTTTGTACAAAGTCCATAGTCATCTCACTAGCTGTCCCTCAAAGGGGCTCACAATAGTCATATTTTTTTACCACAGTCTAAGGACAATTTTGGGGGGAAGTCAATTAACTTAACTGCATGTCTTTGTAATTTGGGAGAAAACCAGAGCACCCGAAGGAAACCCACACAAACACAGGGAGAACTTGCCAGAGTGCTAACCACTGAGCTACTGTGCGGCCCGGTTTAAGAATAATATGCCTTGTAAATTATTATCATGACAAACATCTAAAACAGTACAAGTAAAAATTGCATAATAGAATAAACAGTAATAAAAAAACTGATTTTCTGAAGTTCTCTGGGAAGAAGTCCAAATGAGAGTGGAGGAAATGCAGCTTAGGGCTCAATAAACAATCCAGTTCTTCAAATTTTGTCTACATATTTTTAACAATGGCCTCAAAATTTAGGTCCATATGGTTACCAAGAAATTAGGTGATCACTTCCTTAAGTGAAAGCCAGGATTGGTTTACGGATCACAGTTGTGAATGTGAAAAATCTTTATCCAAATAAAGAACAAATGGCCTTAGATATATGTTACATCTGAATGCCACTTCTCAAAATAATATAAATTTGTATTTGTTTCTGTTTTTTGAGCCAGGTACAAGTGTAATTATTTATAGATGGTAATGCAGAATACCACCAATACCATTGTAAGGCCCTGGTCCAGCACCAGTACTCGCCAGATACCAGTGCCCCAATCTAATGCCACACTCTTCACCTATAGCAAGCCCCCGCTCAGCCTCGGGAGATTGGTTGCGTTGCCCAGCACACAGTTCCCCAGAGGACTTACTGCGCAAGGGATGGTGTCTGGGGAAGGGCTGGCAAAGAACCAGGAGCCCACAGATAATGCAGTACCAAGGTTCCAACAGAGACAAGTCCAGAATACAAAGCAGAGGTCATACACAGATAATCTGTCCAGACGAAGTACACAAGGGCAACACACAAGCAGATCCGGGGTCACAAGCAAAAGGTTGGTCCTGGCAGCATAATATCACAAGCGCAAAAACAGGCAAGGTCAGCAACAGTAAATGAGGAGAATTCTCCAGCACAGAGTAGCCTAGCTAAACCCTTCACAGGCACTGCTGATTGGGAGCAGAGAGGCTAAAAAGTTCCAGCAGCCAATGGCAGCACAGGATAGAGTCAGGATAGAGTCTTTGCTCCCAAAATCCCCTTCAGCTGTGCACAGCCTCACAGTGTGTGCTGGGGATGCCAATAAAATACATCAGGCTGCACAGCTAAAGGGAAGCAGGGGCTGCTGCTGCTATCTACTACTTCTCCTTGCTGCTGCAGATGACTTCACTGGACAGAATAAACCCAGTATGGAAGTGCGATGGCACCCAGCACGGGATCACTGGACAAATAAGCATCTTCTAACAAACATGGTGTGTTGAGCTAAAAAAAAATGTGGTGGCAGGGTTTTGTACCAGCAACTACTGACTGTCTGTAGCATTATACACTACATAAAAAATATCACTTTGGAGGAACGGCATTGATCCCTATATGCAAAGCTTGTTCTACATGTCAGAATGGCATTCTTTACCTGATTGCTTGATGCAACTCAGAAATAAAAACAAAATCAGTAGCAACCTAAAATTAGGCATACCAAACTGATTTTAAATGAATGCATCTTAAAGTATGGTAAATTTTCCAATCTACACAAGCCTTTTAGGTCAGTGGCCGCCAACCTTTTCGGGCCAATGGACCACTAAATTTACTGGCTTTGGTCCTCACATGCGTGGGAATCAGGGTGACACTCAAAGGGGAAGAAACTTCCCCTTTAGTGATGTCATGATGCCAGAACCCACCCACTCTCCTATCGCAGGTCTGATCCTTCTCTGAGCCTGCCATCCGTACGGGTTACATGGTTCCGCAGCTCTGGCTGGTGTGCCCCCCCAGTGGGGTCCTTCCCCTGACCCCACTTGGGGGCGCACTGGCCAGAGCCGCGGACCACCAAAATGACCACTGCTTTAGGTGCTGGAAACTACACAAGCAACTGCACATGAGAGTAGGGAGCATCAGCAAAATGTGACAACTGCAGAGACAGCCATACATGAGATTTAATGTTAGACAGGGAGAAACTGCATAGACAGCCACACTTGTGAGATAATGGTAAAACAGTGAACAGCTGCAGACTCAGACATGTGAGGTAATAGTGGGACCCTAAGCAGCTGCAGGCACAGCCACATTTGTGAGGTAATGGAGGGACACTGAGCAGGTACAGGCACAGCCACATTTGTGAGGTA
>NC_092862.1:102575386-102793292 GCF_032062135.1 Pyxicephalus adspersus | reverse complement strand
AGGCACAGCCACATTTGTGAGGTAATGGAGGGACACTGAGCAGGTCTAGGCACAGCCACATGCGAGGCAATGCGGACACAGTGAGTAGCTGCAGATGTAGCCAGGTAATGGGGGAACAATTAATAGCTGCAGATTCAGACATGTGACGTTATATGAGGAAACAGAGCAGCTGCAGATGCAGCCACATATGAGGTAATAGGAAGACAGTGAACAGGTCCAAACACAGACACAAGTGAGGTAATGGAGGGACACTGAGCAGCTGCAGACACATGTAAGAAAATGGGGAAGCATTGAGCAACTGTAGACACAGCCACATACGAGGTAATAAGATGACACTAAGCAGATCCAGCCACATTTGTGAAGTATTGAGGGAAGACTGAGCAGCTGAAGATGCAGCCACATCTGAGGTATAGTTAGGCCTGTAACGTGCGAGGAAAGGAGCATAGGGAAGGCGGACATGACTAGGCAGACAGGGAGCAGACAGCATAGGGTTGCGTTTTTTGGTCGGAGGCGAGCTAAAAGGGAAGGGGGTTGGTAGTAGGAAGGAGGAGGTATAGGGCAGAAGGTCAGGTAGAGGAAGTGGGGAGAGAGAGAGACAGCATGCAGGGAAAGTATTTCCCACCCTCCCTCTTGTTGTTAGTGGAGTTATTAGGTAGTAGTGTGGGCGGTTTAGGTCCTCGAGGGGAGTGGGCTGGTTATTTTATAATTATGATTTTAGGGACCCATCTATGGTATGGAGTCCCTGGTTTTGGTTAATGGTTTGGTGTAAATTGTTCTGCACAGGAAAGAAAATGATATATTCGATATGTGTATTTATGTATATATGTTCCCGAGCTGGGAGTATGGGCGGCTGGGAGCAATTGTGTTTTAAGTTGCAGACCCCCAAAAAGGTATAATGTGGTGGCTTTCGAGGACGAGCAACCAGTAAGCTAAAAAATATGGGAATCATTATTGTTATATTAATGTTATTGTTTAATGGGTATTTATTGTTAAAGTTATTACGTGTATACTATTTTGTTGATATTTGATTGTATTTTTGTTATGTTTTATATTGGTTATTTATATGTGTCATTTATATTGTTATATTGTTATTTATAATTGTTATTTTGTTAACAAAGTTAATTAGTTAATATATTGTTAATAAAAGGCCATTTAACCAACATAAGGTGTAGTCCTTATTGGGGTAGGGGTTAAGTGTTAAAGTTGTGAGTGGGGTAATAAAAGGGAGGATTTGTTTTTTGTTTGATGTGTGGGGGGATGCAAGTCTGAGTAACTATGTTTTGCCACAGTCATGGGATGAACACTGTGAAGCTGCAGCCACAGTTATACAGGGAGGGAAGGTGCATTAAAAAGTTTCAGAGACATGGCCAAATATTAGAATGGGCACAGAAGTGATAATTCTTGCATGCTGTTTATAAACCCTTACTAAATAAGACCCTGGTGTGTTGATTATGAGTTTGCATTATTCACTGTTACACATGCAAACAAACCAAGCAGCAACATTTACATTGTGTTTTGGGTGATCCTTAACAAAGCCTAAAATAATTCGGTAGAAGAATCTGAATTTTCACAATTTGGTGGTATTGAAGCACACATTGTTTTTGCTTTGGCATGTGCCACAGGTTGATCGTTCCACTTAGTTGTTCTGGGTAAGTACATAAACATTACAGCACTTCTGGGTGTTGTTATGATCTGTCCTGAGCTCAATCACCGAAGCAACATCTAGTTCAGCAACTGTAAAGAAAACAAGCTGTTATTACAGGTTGTAAAAACAAATGTATGCTTTTATTTCGTCTCTAGTGATTTCTGCTTGAGAAATAATTATCATTTTCTCTAGAGAGCTTGTGTCGTCTGTGCTTTCAGTAAATGCATGAAGTATATGAGGACAGGACTCTGCATGCCTTTCAAGCTTTATAATGGACAAAACAGATAGCTGAAAGGGAACATTGAGCTACACAGTTACCAAATGTTGTTTTGGCAGGGTTGTCAACCTCATTCCTAATTTGTGAAAGAGGGGTCAAAGTCAGCAGCACACCCCATAGGGCAATTAAGAACCTTTTTTTTTTTAGCCCTGCCTCGGGCGTTGGGTCAGTCATACTGACTCGTAATGGCCCTGTGCACACTCTGTAAACACCAACAGGACATTTATATAGCTGTAGATACAACGGAGCTCAAATGCATTCCAGGGTTGGTGGTGTAACAGTTTGGTTAAAAGATCCTCTATTTCCTGATAAATGCCTTGGTATTCTGTGACATGTAGCTCACCTTAAAGCACAGTTTTCAACTCCAGTGCTTTCACAATAAGCTTGGTATGTTAAGGCAGAGGT
The DNA here is from genome assembly GCF_032062135.1 of Pyxicephalus adspersus. Taxonomy (NCBI): domain Eukaryota; kingdom Metazoa; phylum Chordata; class Amphibia; order Anura; family Pyxicephalidae; genus Pyxicephalus; species Pyxicephalus adspersus. Next base: position 102,790,965 of record NC_092862.1, on the reverse strand, counting down.
CCCCAACCCCTGGTCCCAGTGGTTAGGAGAAGGACCCAACTTGGGGGGTGCACTGGCCAGAGCTGTCTCTGGACACAACCCGCCCACTCTCCCCTTGCAGGCTCAGACCAAAAATGGGAGAGTGAGTGGGTTCTGACATCATGACGTCTCTCTGGAAGTTTCTTCCCCTTAGATTGACACAAGGCTCCCCAAGCATGCACCACCCGGAGTCTGTGCATTTAGTGGTCCGTGATTCACAAAAGGTTGGGGACCACTGTGGTGGAATGTGTACTATAAAGGGAGGTTTCATAATAGCATAATAGATAGTCCCCTAGGGACTATCTGTTCTCTGCACTACTTGGGGTGCTCCAAAAGTTTAGAACCTGGGGGCCAGTGGTGGTTAACACACAAAAGCACAATTCAGCCAACCTATGGTGCTAACTAGTGCACAAACTGTGCATGCACATTGGATTTTACACTCCCACTATCATCTCCCCCCATATGCATAATATAAGCAACATAAAATAATAAATCACTATGGAAAAGTTTTGTCCAAAAAAAAAACTGGTCATCCTAAATCATATAACACATTGTTCACCCACAAAATGGGTTTACCCAGCAGCCAGGCATGAAAATCTTTAAAAACAAAAGAGAACAGACATTTTTAATCATATAACAAACTGTCTACTCACAAAATGGATAACAATACCCCAATAAAGGTAAACAGTGACAGGGCAGGCAGGTGGTAAGTTGGCAGCTTGCTGTTGTAGATTAAAATGCCGCAGGTCCAAACTAACAGCTCCACGTAATTGCTAAAGGGCTTAGTGTCTGGATGTTGACTTTCCAGCCAAAATATCAGCAACCAATCTAAAGATTGGCTGGGGTTCACTTTGTTCGAAACAGCGGAATCCCCTCATAGCTATATACTATAAATTAATTTTCAATGAAAGAAATAGAGTAAGGTGTAGGGTGTGACAATTCCATGGGGTCAGTTCTTTTTTTTTTGTGGCACTCAAAGGAGCATGAGGCTGCTCAGGTCACTTTCCAGGAGCATTTAAAAATAAAAAAAAAGAAATCAAATCAGTAAAAACGGCTCTTCTGTGTTTGTTTCAATACCGTGTTTCCCCGATGATAAGGCAGGGCCATCAAATAAGACAGCCCCCCCTTTTTAGGTAAAAATGAAAAATAAGCCCCCCCCGCAAATAAGCCACCCACAGATTACTTACCAGAATCGCGTGGTGCGGTGGGTGACTCCGTGTGTGGTTCCTCCGTGTGGTTCCTCCGTGCGTCCTCTTCATGAAGAGGAAGTGACAGGACTGAAGTGACAATAAGGCATCCCCCTGAAAATAAGCCCTAGAGCATATTTTGGCCTTCAAAAAAAAATAAGACAGTGTCTTATCATCGGGGAAACAGGGTAATAATAATAAGTAATGAAAATCTTCTGTGGGCAGGCTTTCCCTGTGCTGAATCTTTACATAGGCTTTTCATGGACTGTCTCCAGACTATGAGGAACATCTGAGCTCAAAAGACCTTTTGGGCATGATATAAAGAACCAGAAGTGGTACTGACCTGATCACATTTTTTTTTTTTGCAGAACTATAGTTCCACTTTACATTGAACCGCCAATGGTTCTCTTGGCCGAAGGACAATAAATATTTGTTGTTGGCTAGCTGGAAGCATAACCTACAAAATTACAGCATTACCATTTAGAAATAAGACTTCTACAGCTGGATTCACATTACAGTTTGTACAATTTCCAAGGAACAGATTTACCAGTAGACACAGAAGACAGGGAGAATAAGGCAACAAAAGCTAAAAGGCACCTTGCATATTTATCTGCCACATATTTTTTCTTTTCATCTGCAGAAATACAATTATTTTATATACCTTATTCACTGTGCTTTAACAGTAATATTTAACAAGTTAAGACCAGTAAAACAATAAAATGTTCTGTGTAGAAGACACGATCCTGGGGTGTTGCTTTGACCACCAAAGGTTGTGTGCCCTTTACATTTCATTAAACTGTCAGTATTTAAAAACTAGGGATCTTTATCCTGGTATGTAGCTGTACGAAATCAGAAATGTTTCCCATGGCCGCCTAAGCTTTTTAAAGCCAGAACAGTAGCTGCATACATGTGGCTCCGACATAGCAATTCAAGGGGGGTGTAGCATGTCTGAAAAGAAGCTGAAGGTATCTTTTAAGCTTTGTTATTCACTACAAAGTCACCCAAACACAGACCTTTTGCCATATCTCCCTCTGGGCTATGCCACACACTGCTTGTGTTTCTGTATAGTGAAACTGGCAGGTATAAGCTCTTCATCAGCTCTGCACTATTCCTGCACATATTATACAGCTGCAAGAAATGTTCCTGTTTTAAGTAAACATTTAATATTAAATAGTATTTATATAGCACCAACATATTACGCAGCACTGTACACTAAGCTTACAGTTAAATATTGGCATCATTTAAGCTGCCTTTTGCAGAACTTGATTTTTCATAGAAAGTTGGATAGAATTAAGTATCTCATGTTCCGGGTAAACCGACATTCTCAAAACAGAAGTTGATAATGGCACCTTTGATAATGGTATAGGAAGACAAACTTGAAAAAGCTGAACTCTAGACAAATTCTGATGTGACATGTGTAGCGCATATCACGCCATAAACAAGCAACATATTCATGTATGTGCTGGATGGACCTACAGTCTCTTTTGATTTTGGAGTGTAACAGCTGAACATATGGAGCAAGGACCTGTCCATGTGTTGCTGACTGTGGGCTAAAATCATGGGCACATTCCATGGTGGTAGACCCCCTCCTCCCATGTCAGCTCTCCACATTTTTAATTTGTAACAGAAGGCCACCTAAAAGTGTCCAAACTATTAAGTTATAATAATAAAAAATAAAATAACAACGCTTCACGGCAGTGATTATCTACTACCTTGCACCTTACAGGTTCCTCCCCTAAGGGGAACTGGTTCCAGAACTATCAAGATTACACTAGTAATAAACCAATAAACCTTTGTTTATTAGAGGGGTGTACTAGAGGGATCTTACTTTCCTAATCGTACTACATATGTTTTTTTAAAGCTCTTGAACTCCCCTCCATAGCAGTATTCAGGTCAAAATAGTAAGAAGGTCAAGTTAGCAGATCTGTGTAATTTTCGGGACTGGACAGAAATACAAATCTTTGGTAGATAAACTAGCTTCTATATATGTATTTTAATTGTTATGTAGCTTTAAGCTCTAAAGCACTTCAGATTTTGTTATGCTGTACTAATGAATAAAATGAATAAATAATGACAGCCAGGAGAAGCAAACATACACAGACATAATAATTCTGGTCTAAAGCTTATGAGATTTTTCCTTTGTTGAACAGTACTATTCACTTCCCAGCAAAGGTTTACAATACATTACTCCTTCTATTCTGAAGTATATTCGGTTTGATATCAAAACTAATGTTTTTGGAGATCCCCACGTCAACACCATAACCAGCATGGCCTACTGGTTATCTGTTCTCAAGACCTAGCACAAAGCAGGAGTGCCAATGACTTCATCACCTTCAGTAACAAATACTTTGATAGATAACAAATATTGATTTACTATGCACCACATCACAAAGATAATAACTATTCCTGTCCATGAAACATTTGTATGCCAAAATTATAAACACTTTTTAAATCATTTTTATTAGCAAAATTTATAACATTTTCTCATAAAGTGTGTCCCATAAAGTGGCTTTCTACATGATTGCTAATGTAGCTTATACTTACTGAATAGTAAATATGTTCACAAAATCAAATTATTTCTAAATCTGCAATAGTAAATGATATAAAATTTTAGTAACTAGTAACTTAAAACCAAAATTTAACCAGAACTGAAATTCACAATCAGGCAAGTCTTTACTGCAGAAATGGACAAGTGATGTCCCTCGTCTTCTTCTATCAAAAACCACAATTCTTGTGAGAGCTTTAAAACCGAAATATATTCTATATTCCTTGGACCTTAGAACTGTAAGTCTGCAGAGTACAACCCTGGCATAAAATGAGTATTGCAACAGCAGATTTTTTTTTAGTCGGGGGATCATTCGATTTCTTGGGTAAGCAAGATAGCCCTGTCATAATCGCCGTTACTTCTGTTACCTCTACATGTTTAACTATCTTCTGTGGTATCCTTTATGGTAAAAAAACAAAACAAAAAAAAAAAAAAACTCTTCACCATGTACCAAAAACTGAATTTGTTGGGGGGTGGACTGATTCTGTCAAAAAGGCTTCAGGGAAAGAATACAATCAAAATATCATATATAATTAGATATATGCTGTTTGTTTTTTTTAATTATGTTTTTAATTAACCACCTGAGCGTTACACTGAGGTCTAGATTTCTGTACCAAAAGCGTTACAGGTTTTCATGAAATTTTTTTTTTTAAATTGTAGCCGCTGGCCGGCCGGCGGAACACAAGATGCCGGCCGGCGGAACACAAGATGCCTGGTCCCGCTGATCGTCCCGCGTCGTTCTCCTTCCAGTGCCGGATGCTCTCTGAAACAAGAAGCCGGCCGGCGGAGGAAAAAAAAAGCCAGCCGGCTTCTTGTGCGTGCGTGCACGATGACGTCGGCGGGTGTGCGGGAAATTCAAATCGAAACTCATTCATTCATTTTGTATTGGATTGGATACAGGAATTTGTATTCAATCCAATACATAATGAGAGTTTGAATTTTGTTCTTATTTTGTATTGGATTGAATACAAAGTCCTGTATCCAATCCAATACAAAATAATAGAATATATATTTTATGTGGTTTTGTCTATAGGCATGTGACGGACACTAGGGAGGTGTTTTAGAAAAATATATTACTATACAGTATATCGACGGACGACGATCGACAGAGGACGACGCTGGAACACGAACACGACGCTGGATGAGCACAGTGGGACCAGGTAAGTGGGGAATTTTAGTGTTTGGAAAATCTCAGGGTTAACCATAATAGCAACTTTTTTTAGCCCGTGCCAAGGTCGGGCTTAACGGTCGGGAGGTTAAATTAGTAAGTAAAATAACCTGCTAAAATGTAAAACTTTAGATACACGATTTCTTATCTTTCTTTACATCTAAAATTTTAAATGTTGTTCTTAAAATACAGACTTCTGACAGCCCATGGTATATGTTATTCCCTGCTGTCATTTTTCTGTTAAAATGTTCTAAAGTCACAGGACTACACGGCTGAAATAGCTGTCAGACCCTATTGTCCCCAAAGTCTGGTAAAGTAGATTTTTGTTCCCCCATACAAATCCTATACATGTCACGTTTTGCTATTTTTATAGTTTGTGAACACTTGGATGGGAAGAGACTGGACAAAAGACAAGCAACATTGCATGCTTTAGTGATACTTCATAGTGAGCTCCCAGCTTTGTCAGTGATTAATGCCAAGAGCAATTTTTATGCTTTAATGATTACTGGTGTATGTTTGTTTATTATCACATTTAGCCCTATGCAAATTATTTGCCTTGGTGGCATGGTTCTGAATCTGTAATGTAGAGGAAGAGTATATCCTATTTTATGTTACTGAAACAAAGATGTTTGCTTTTGTTATACACTATAAGGCACATTTATAAAGAAGTGGCAGTCAGATAACAGATCACCATATCTTTGTGCTCCACTTTTTAAAATATGATTGCCACCTTTTAACTTCAGGGCGATCAGATATTGTAGGGTGGTGGTCAGTGCTTTTGTCAATGTACTGTACCACATTTGCCAGTTTTTAAAGGGGTAATTTAAGATGACTTAAAACACCATTAACCAGCTGAGCGTTACACTGAGGTCTAGATTTCTGTTCCAAAAGCGTTACAGGTTTTCATGAAATTTTTTTTTAAATTGTAGACACCTGTAACTTACAGAAATATGTCCGAATAGGGGTCTAGTAGATATAATGAATATAAAATGTTTGAAACACACAATCATGTAAAAAAAAAAAAATTACTTTTAATAAAATAAAGGAAAAACAAAAAATTCAGCTTAAACAAGAATACATAAATAAATGAAAAATACTGAAAATGCGATAATTCGGTATACTGTATAGTAATATATTTTTCTAAAACACCTCCCTAGTGTCCGTCACATACCTATAGACAAAACCACATAAATATATTTTCTATTATTTTGTATTGGATTGGATACGGGAGTTTGTATTCAATCCAATACAAAATGAGCGTTTGAATTTACCAGTTATGTATTTTGTATTAATTTTATATTATTTTGTATTGGATTGGATACACGAGTTTGTATCCAATCCAATACAAAATATGAATTTGAATTTACCAATTACATACTTTGTATTTATTTTGTATTATTTTGTATTGGATTGGATACAGGAGTTTGTATTCAATCCAATACAAAATGTGTTTGAATGAGTTTGAATTTGAATTTCCCGCACACGCGCCGACGTCATCGCCTAGGGACACGCACGCAGGGAGAAGCCGGCCGGCTTTTTTTTCTCCGCCGGCCGGCTTCTTGTCTTAGAAGGCACCCGACGCTGGAAGGGGAACGAGGCTGGATGATCAGCGGGACCAGGCGGAGAACAAGAAGCCGGCCGGCGGAACAGAAGATGCCGGCCGGCTTCTTACCTGGTCCCGCTGGTTCTCGGAGAAGGCACCGGACGCTGGAGAGGGAGATCGACGCTGGAACACGACGCTGGAACACGACGCTGGAACACGAACACGATGCTGGATGAGCACAGCGGGACCAGGTAAGTGATGATTTTAATATAGGGAGAAAAGTTCGGGGTTATCGAAAATAGTAACTTTTTTTAGCCCGTACCAAGGTCGGGCTTATCGGTCAGGTGGTTAAACAGTAGAATTGTTGATTGTTTATGTGATAGGATTCACGCGATGATCATGTTAGCTGCTTTTGTAAATGAGGCACTCACCTTCCCCTACTGGAGACCCCCTTAGCATGTGTTTATGTTTTTTCACAATTTTTTTCACCTATCTCTAGTCATGTCATGTGTCCGCTTTACCTTTTTCAGTGATCAGTGTTGCAGATCATAATGACATTATTGTTATTCAGCATGGAAGTCTGAGGACAACTAGTGGGGGGAAAAAGTTGCTGTAGGGGGACATCACCAGAAAAAAGGTAAGTATTTCATCTATTTTACACCTTCTTGGGAGGCATTAACAAAAATGAACCTGCTGTGGTTCTCTTCCCATGACATTATTATAATAATATATTACCATTCTTTATATTATTAGTATTCCATATAGCAAAAAAGCAACAAGATTAATTGGGACATTTAAGGCACATGCTCAGGATAAATATGCCATTCAGTTTACAAAATATAAAAAATATATACTTTATTACATAATAAACAATACATACATATATTTGATTAATTAAAACCAAATTGCTCATAGCAAAAACAGTGACATACAAAGTTCATACTTTGTCTCAATGAACTTCAAAATGTTTCACAGAAGCTATATGTCCGCTTCTTTAGGATATAAATGAGACTTCGGCCTGGATAATCCTTAAATGTAAAGAGCTTCCCCAAATCTGAAATTGGCATCAAACAGCAACGGAGGACATGGGAAACAACATCCAAGCAGCAAGCAAACTGCTATTCCATATGTTTGTAGGTTGCCCCCAAATCGGACAATCAACTTCCTTACTTATAGCAAGTTACTAATCTGTGCCCGAATCTTCATACCGTATTACAGTCAAGAAAACAGAATAGACATTGAGATATACATAGTGGTGCCAACTCTAAGCCAACACCTCAGTCCAGAAAGTAGATGCTGACCCTGGATGATGCCAGAACAAAGATAGGTCCATCCATCTGTAGACAAAGAAGATGAAGACATTGTTAGGAGATGGGGGGAGTTACATCCTAGTGTCTATACTAAATACCTGTAAGTATTATACTTATTCTAAAAGCTTTTATTCTCCTCTAATTAGGCCTCCCTGATAATCAGTTAAGCGAGGCATCAAATTAATAGACCAAAAGGGTAGAAGTTAGTGGAATAATATTTATATAGATGTTATAGAAAAGATTTTTTGTCTACAGTATTTTTGTATACATTCCAGTCATTTCCAGCCTTCCATTAAAATGAATAGTGATTAGCTGTGTTGCATACATATTTTTAAACTGGGAAAACTAAATAGAGGCTGAGTGGCTCCATAAAGGTCACACAATGAAGATCTATGTTCAGGTAAGTATAAAATACTGTAGAAACATTCACCGCAGAGAGTATTAGTACCAAAGAATGGTGAGATTTCAGTGTATCTATCATGCTCTAGGCAAAAGCCATTACCCTACATTTATACTTTACATATACTGTAATTTGCTGTCATCATTGTATTTTCTTACCTTTTCTATTTGCTGTTAGATCCATTCATTCCATTAAAATTCTTTAAATATACTGACTTTCAGAAATTCCATATTTTCCTAATGCTAGGCATACTGCTGGTACATTTAAATCGAATGAATAAAACACTCGCTGTAAGAAATAGATCTGACATTCCCATTTTAATAGTAGTTGTCATTTGCAACAGTGCTTAAAATTTTATTGCAGGGATTATTGGAATTTGTATTTAATGTTTGCACATACAAGCTATTAAAAATAAAGAGAAAGGCTATCAATCAATGCATTAATCCTTGAATTCTGTGTACTAGATAGGAAGATCAATTAGTGAATAAATCATACCGCTTCTAAAACATTTGCATTGGACATTTGTTTTTAAGCAAAGGGGTATTGAAATTCTATCAAATACAAATGAAGGTCAATAACAAGATTGATTTAATTTCATGAAAGCACACATTTTAGGTTATAAATGATATTTGTGTAAAACAATAAATAGTTCTGAAATAAAAAAAATGTATGCATACATTTCTGTACGTCATGGATAAATAACTCCATGACTACATCCTTGCAATTAAAGGATAACTTTAGGTTCAGATGGGCATTTGTCAATTGCATGGTTAACTACACCATATTCACTATTCACTAGGCATACAGGAACATTCAATAGCATTTTTGAGCCGTTGCGGACGTTAAAACTCTATAAAAAATGATTCAAGGAGCAGAGCACCCTGGGTTGTGCCATGAAGTGGCTTACAAACTGCACTACAACTGAACCTCAACAAACTACTCCTACAAAAAGAGATTTTTAACTGCTCAAATTTTTGTTAGTGATAATCAGGGATTTGGGATGGTTGGGGACTGTTGGGAGAGGTAAACCACTGTTTTCTCACTATCAAAAACTACCTTACTGATGTACCTCTTTTTTCTTTATGGTGGGTGGCAAAAAAATCTATAGTATATATAGAAGGTTCAATTTTGTGGGCAGACATTTTGTGTAAATCTTGGTAAATAATTGGAATGTCTTTTTAATGTGTTTAAAGTTCTCCAGGACTGGTAAAGATAGACTTTATGGGAGCACCTGGGTGATCCAGCAAACCTGGAATGGATTTCTTAAATGAAATTGGTTGCCAATTTTCTGTCCTGGACCAGATCCACTTCAGGTTTTCTGGACAATCCAGGTTCTTCGATAATAGTTTATCTATTCCAGTCTTGGGGAGCTTTAATAAATCAGGCCCAATGTTTCAGCACTACAGGGGTAAATGTTTTTATCTGTATATCATGAAAAAGAAACAGCATAGGTCATTTCCCAGATGTTGCAAACCAGTCAGGCCAGATAGACAACTAACTATTCCCGTAGCAAGCGAACAGGAATTTTGCAGCCCCATATGTTATTAGCAACCCAAATATCCTTCAGCATTGGGGGGGGAGGCTTTTAACTTTAATAGGAACCTGCAAGACCTAAAGGGTACAAAACAACAATACAAACAATGGTGACCACAACAATACATGAATAATGGTAAATAATAAACCACATTAAAAAAAAACTGGCTTGAGTAGTGGTCCTCTACACATTTTACTTAAAGTTGCTTCTTCAGGAAAAACACCCATATGTGATATATTATTTTCAACAAATAGGTCAATTAGGATCACTAATTGGAGAAATGTTGCAGGGGTTTCATCGCTTTGCAAGATGGACAGAATCAACAATCAAACTGTGCAGAAATAGAGGACACAAGCAAAGAATTCTAACCTGAATGTATATTGGGTCAAACCATGCCATGGAAGTCTTGACATTCTAAAATGTTGGTTGGTTCTTTAAAATGTGGGTCCCCGGAGGCGCATGCGCGTGGTCTGACTGACGGATGTTTCCGTGCTAGGCTCCGCTCGGCTACGGGCTTTTAGCGAGAAACGTAGCTTTTCCTACAGACGACTGACGCCTTTTTGGGTTTCTAGCGAATTACTGTGGCACTGGGCAGTGACTTACATGGGTCCGGCTTCCAAATCCAAGCGTCCCGCGGCGCAGCAGAACTCATCCCGCGGCACGGCCTCAAAATCCAAGATGGCGCCGATGCCTTCACCCCCGGAGTCTTCTACCTCTTCTCCAGGGCACCACTCCGAAGACAGCACCGACGCTCTCCTGGGCGATCCTCCTGAACGTTCCTTGCATGAAGACTCTCTTTTTATACAAAAACTGAGAACCATGATCCGTGAGGGGCTAACGCAGGCCATGGCATCTATTGCTTCGGAATTGAAGCGTGACATACGGGAGATAGGCCAGCTTATATCGGCCATGGAATCCAGAATGGATGATGCCACTACAGTACTGGACAGTCTGGATCAAGATATGAATGCAGCACAAAAGGAGATTTCTCTCCTGAAAGACCAACTGGAGGATTATGAAAACCGGTCCAGGAGAAGTAACTTACGCATCAGAGGTATATAGTGGTCCGCCTAGGGATGTTATAGTAAAATTCCATTTTTTTCGCACTAAGGATGCTATCTTAATGAAGGCCCGGAATGGCTCCCGTCTACAGTTTCAAGGTGTGGAATACAGCCTGTTTGCAGATTTGGCTTCTTCTACCTTAGCTAAACGGCGGGCTCTCCGCCCTTTTTTGCAAATATTGTCCGCCAACGGGATTCGGTACCGCTGGGGCTATCCCTTTAAACTGTTGTTCCTGTTACAAGGGGCTCAATATCACTTTTCCACACCAGAAGAGGCTCAAACGTGCCTAGCTCAACTGGGTCTTTCTCTTTCGCCTGAACCCACCTTACCTCCAGGCCGGCAGAATATCGATGCTCCAGGCTCGTCCCATCCAGGTCAATCTCCTTCATCTCCCTGCGATCCAGGACTGGGTCCTCGGGGTACAGACCAACGATCTCAAGCCCTCTCACGTCTGGCTACCCAAACCTTTTCACCTAAGTCTCCGGGTTAACTGTTCTGCTGCACTTCTTTACAGACTATCTTTATCATCTATCTATCATCTTTTGTCAGTCTGATGTGTTCTGGACTGTGTTTATTTTTGCAGATTCCTCTGTGCATGCACCTCCATCGGACTGCTCAAGTCTCTCAGGTTAGGTTACGGAGGTTGAGTAGTCCTAACAATTATGTCTCTCCAAGGGCTCTTGGAGTGGTTTTTGGCATATCTGGCCCCTTTGTTGTACCCTATTTTGGGTTACTTTTGTATGTTTTTCTTGTAGTAGGTTTTTTTGTTTTTTTACTGTTTTTTGCTTGTTCTTTTTATATGTACTGGATTGGTTGCAATACTCGAATGATTTATAGCATGATGTTTGTAAGCATTGCTCTGTCTCGTTGTCCGTCTCTGGTATGGCTCTGCGTATAATGTCCGTTAATGTCAAAGGTCTTAACTCACCCTCTAAACGTAAAGTAGTATTTAATTACTGTCACTCCTCATGCATAGATGTAGTATGTATGCAAGAGACACATTTCTCAGTATCCTCCACCCCTAAGTTCATACATGCTATATACCCTCAGATCTATCATGCCTCAACAACCAAGAAGCACAGAGGTGTTCTTATTGCCTTTCACAGGCGCATGCCTTTTATCTGTACACATCAAGTGATAGATCCGGAGGGACGCTATCTCATCTTAAGAGGTTCGATGCAGAATACGGAGGTCACCTTCCTGGCTTATTATGCTCCAAATTCTCCTTCAGTTTCCTTTTTTCGTGAAATGCTGGAGAAAACTAGGCAAAATACTAAGGGGATTTTGATTTGCTGTGGTGACTCTAACACGGTGTTTAATAAAAAATTAGACAGAAGCGTCATCTCCTTCGATGCTTCTTTTTCGGCTAGTGAGGCGATAAAAGCTTGTTTCCTGAGTCTGGGCTTGTTAGACATATGGCGTGAATTACACCCCTTAACTCGTGACTACACATTTTATTCAGCTTCCCACAACTCTTATTCCAGAATCGACCATATTTGGGTCCCAGGCACTATGTTGCCAGTTGTCCTGAAAGCTCATATACCCGCGGTCTCATGGTCTGACCATGACCCAATAATACTAACGTGTTCCTCTTTAGTTGTTAAACCCAATACCGGTCACTGGACACTTAATGAGCTTCTCTTATCTTGTCCTGTCACTATGGAAAAATTGTCCGCTTTAACTGAGGAATTTTTTCAATTGAACACGGGATCAGTGCCAACTTCTACATTACTGTGGGAAGCTTATAAAACAGTTATGCGTGGTCATTTAATTCAAATTGCTGCGATCAAGAAGCGTGAGAGATCACGGGCCCAGACTCAGCTTGAAGCTACCTATTCAAGGCAAGTTCAGTTACATAAATTGAATCCCACATTGGGATCCTCTATTGCTCTACGTAAGGCAAGAACTGAATTGAATCTTTGTCTCTCTAATCAGGCTGCATGCCAGATACAGAGAACGAGACATAAATTCTATCATTGTGGCAATAAACCAGGAACTCTGCTTGCTAAAAGATTGCGAACCTTTTCATCTGGACATACTCCGATCTCCCTTCGTACAGCAACCAAACACTTGACTAGCAACCCCTTAGATATAGTCCAGGAGTTCCAGTCTCGGCTGTCGGACCTGTACTCTGCTCCTCCAGCAATGGATGAGAGAAAGGTCGATAGTTTCTTTGCTAATATTGAATTACCTAAAATAGACAATTCAGATCTAGAAGAACTGCAAAGTGATATCACGACTCTAGAAATCACGTTGGCTATTAAATCATTGAAAATAGGCAAGCGTCCTGGCCCGGATGGCTTTTCCTCATTATTTTAGAAAAAACTGCTAACTGTCCTGACACCCCACCTGCAGGTTTTATTTAATGAGTTGAAGTTAGGCCGGGCTTTTCCCACAGAATCTTTGAGGGCATCTATTGCTATGTTACCGAAGCCATCGACCGACCACACATCTTGGTCCAATTTCAGGCCTACTTCACTTCTCAATACGGATGTAAAAATTTTGGCAAAAATATTAGCAACAAGACTGAATAGATTCCTGGGTCATCTAATACATGGGGATCAGGTTGGTTTTGTTCCAAGACGCCAAGCAGGGGATAATGTACGCAGAGCTCTCCAGATATTACACCTGTCTCATTCTCACTCTATTCAAAGCATGATGTTGTCATTGGATGTGTGGAAGGCCTTTGACTCTATATCATGGCAATATTTGTTTTTTGCCCTCAAACAATGGGGTTTTGGTCCGTGTTTTCTGCATTGGATAAAAGCACTGTATGCCTCACCATCAGCTGCTGTGCAATATATGGGTTACACATCAGCCCCATTTCAGATTCTGCGAGGAACTAGACAAGGTTGTCCCCTTTCGCCTATATTATTTATATTGGCGCTGGAACCCTTGGCGGCAGCTGTCCGTGTAAACCAAGATATAGCTGGAGTAGAAGTGTTTAATACGGTCCACAAAATTATGCTATTTGCTGATGACATATTACTGACGCTAACAGCTCCCATCACGACATTGCCCAATTTGCACAAATTACTTAAACATTTTTCAGAGATATCAGGTTTGGTAATAAATAATGATAAATCTAAAGCGTTAAATATTACTTTGCCAGCACCAATTGTTGCTTCCTTACAATCTCACTTTGCTTAAATAAATGGTTGAAGGCTATTCCCTATTTGGGTGTTAAGCTTACATCCCATCTCTCATTAATGTATCAGGCAAATTATCCACCTTTATTTAGGGAGCTTTCTATCATGCGCCGTAAATGGTGCAATTTTCCATTGTCTTGGATTGGTAGAATACACGCTATCAAAATGACTTACCTACCGAAATTGTTATATTTATTCCGCACCCTTCCGATTCCAGTCCCAACGCATCTTCTTAAGGAAGAGCAAAGGAAAGTGCTACGTTTTATTTGGTACCCTGGTAGATCACGGGTGCCGGATAGAACGTTATATCGACATAGATTAAAAGGGGGGCTTTCTGTCCCCAACCTGTGTATGTACTTACAGGCCGCTCAGTTGGCTCCATTCGTGGCACTGCACCATTTTTCAGATCTCCCAATTTGGGCTAAACTATACGCTGCTGAGCTGCCAGCGGTACATATACATAACCTGCTATGGCTGCCCCTATCAAAGCGTCCGCTAGTGTCTGATCCCACATTATCCTATGCATTAGGTATATGGGATAGAGTTAAGACCTCAGCTGGTCTGATGTCAGCACATGCACCTCTGCTTGGCATAGTAAACTGTCCAGTATTTTTGCCAGCTTATGAGAATCCCTTGGCTTTTCAATGGTGGGCCCAGCAACCAGTCCGGTATGTGTATGATTTTTTCTTGTCCACTGGGATCAAATCCTTCACCTACCTACAGGAGCATTGGAAGTTACCTTCCAGTGAATTTTTCAGATATATGCAAATCAGACATTTCTTGCAGAGTTTGTTGACACGGACGCAGGCATCTCCACTGAAACTCACTAGTTTCGAAGCTTGTTGTTATAGAGGCTTTGCCTCGGCGGGGGTGGTTTCTATGATATATGGTTTATTAATCAATAAGGATACTCGCCCTCTCTCTTATGTGGAACGATGGGAAGCAGACTTGGGATCTAAGCTAGACGAGGAAGAGTGGCAGAAGATATGGCAGCACATTGCTACTTGTTCTCCGAATGTTATCATGCAGGAGAATGCGTATAAGATGTTATTTAGATGGTATCTTACTCCAGTTAAGGTTGCGAAATTTGCTGCTTGGGGAAATCCTTATTGCTTTAGAGGATGTAACAGTTTGGGAACGTTTCGTCATATTTGGTGGGACTGTCCTGTAGTTAAGAAGCTCTGGATCAGGATTTTCAACTATATACGATCAGTCTTACATGTGACTCTCAAAAGAGACCCCTGGATAGCTTTGCTTCATAGTATAAGCCCTGGTATTTCTAAACACCAGCAAAAACTGCTTTCTTTTATCTTCCTGGCCGCACGACAAGTGATTGCAGCTGCTGCCGATGTTAAGTTTTCAAGCAGTATCTATCAAGCAGTAACTATCTAGACTGTCAGATACTATGGTCTTAGAGAAAATGTCAGCTGCTGCTAACGATTCCATGCACAATTTGTATAAAGTCTGGTCTCCCTGGCTAGATCACCATACAGCTTCGGGCATAGATCGTAGACTTTTTCACTTATAGTTTTGTGTTTCCCACTCTATATTTCCGAACTCGAGTATTTCCTTTTTGTATTGTTTTTATTCTATATATAATCCAGTTTTGTAAGTATTTTGATTAATGATGCTGGTGTTTTCTCTTGTCTGTTAGTTTTTTGTTGTTGTTACTATTGTACCTGTCTTTATTGTCTCTTTTATGTCTATTTTAAACATTTTCAATAAACATTATTTCAACAAAAAAATGTGGGTCCCCAAAATGCTCCACAGACCTTGACTGAAAAGCTTTATCGTTGAAATTCAGAACAATAAAGGACTCGTTTTGTGCCTTTACAATCCTTACCTGCACATGTATTTTACACCCCTAAAACCAGTTCGTGAGGTAGGGGGGTGACCACCTACTTGTCTGGCTTCCTCCTGTGCATTGGTGGCACTGAAGAGCCCAGTGCCTATAAATAAATCATAGAAGTGTAGAACCTGTAATAAAAACAGCAATGAGCAATGTCATGCACAACAATATATACAGCTCCATGACAAGAACCACTTTATAATACACATTCACCTACTTTGAACTAGTTTAATATTATGCAAGGCAAAAAATAGGGACAGATAGGATGAATAGTTCATTAGGGCCCCTTTACAGTTGTGGTGACAAACGGCACGGTTAGCTGCTCCTTGGCACATAGCAAGCTGCTTAACACATTTACACACATTGCCATTGCAGTTGCAGTCTGATTCTTCCACAAGAGGAGGAAAAGCAACTGTGAGAGCAAAAATTACTTTTTGCTTTTGAGAACCAAACCACCTTCCACCATAACCAAGTGCAAACGCAGTGTTTTCCAGCCACTTACATTCAGTTAAATAGGATTGCCTGTGTCAACGGCAAGTGTGAAACAGCCCTAAAGCACCCTTTTAATAAAGAGCAGATTTTAACGCAATCTTGTTCGATGCTGGAATTTGGCAGCCTACCAGTTTTCTGATGTAAACAAACTGCAGGTGAAATAAACTGCTAGAATCCACCACAAAAACAACTTCAGTGATTCTCCTAGGTGTTCTTTTAGTTCTATTTACTCCACAGTACCTCATAATCTTGTTAGAAATATTATGAGGTCTTAATTTATGGCTCTTGAATTTTATAATCTAGTATTCTTCATACCTATTTCTCTGGACTAGGGAATACCTCCTAGCTAGCTAATGAAATACAGAAGGGGGGAGGGGTTTGTAATATTGTTTTGGGAAGACATATATATACTATACTAGACATATGTTAATAGCAGGATCACCAGCTGAAAATTAAGCAATTGATTTGTTCAAAATTGCAAAATGGCAGTTCATTCCAGATGAAGAATAATAGTTCAGAAATTAGTTTAGAAAAACATATCAGTTCAGAAAATCTAATTTAAAATGAAACAAATAATAAATCAGATATAAAAAACACATAAAAACTGTCTTCGCTGTATATAACATTAGCAGTTATATAGGAAACCTTTATTAACAGAGTTGTAGGTGCTAAGTAGTGAACACACCATGTGGATATTTGAGATGACACTCTTGGGATACCTGTGTTAATGAAGCTGAGAATCAGTACATGAATATATTTCCCACTGCACTCATAATTGGGAAAACAAAATCGACAAGGTATCATTTACTAGGCTTACCATGCAGCCCAGTATTCTTGCCATTTTGTATTATTGCAAAAAAGCCAGAAAGGTGCTTACAGCCTGTGAATGACATCTGGTCATCCAACATCACTTGGAGAAAAAATTGGAAAAACATGCAATTTATATATTTGGAAGGAAGAAAATTAGTTTACATTCAGTTTGTAAGCAGTTTATACTGCTTTCCAAGAATCTATTCCTTTAAGCTATTGACTACCAGGCAGCATGGTGGCTCAGAAGTTAGCACTCTGGCCTTTCCAGCGCTAGGTCCCAGGTATGAATCTTGGCCAGGGCACTATTTGCATGGAGTTTGCAGGTTCTTTCCCTGTCTATGTGGGTTTCCTCTGGGTACTCAGTTTTCTTCCCACATCCCAAAAACATGCAGTTAGGTTAATTGACTACCACCCAAAATTGACCTTAGACTGTATTAATGATATATGACTATTGTAGCGACATTAGATTGTGGGCCCCTTTGAGGGACAGCTAGTGACATAACTATAGACTTTGTTCAGCGCTGCGTAAAATGACGGCGCTATATAAATACTGTGTAATAATAATAAAACATTGTTGCTCAGCTGACCAAGGAAAAGGCTATGCACTACATTATAGGCTGTTCCTTATCTCTGGTGGCAAACCCGTGAGCTTTTCACCCAACAGTTCACAAACGTTGTGAATCCCAAGGATTTTCTATGAACCCATGGCAGGTACAGATTAAAACTTCATTCCTACTTGATCAACCAGGAAACATCAGCCATGCTAAATGTGCTTCTTTACTTAGACGCAGTCAGAACACCAAAAAAGAAGTACAAATCATTACTATGTAAAAAAAACAAAAGTGTCATACCTTATGTCAATACTATCATTTTAGTCATTCTAACAATTAAGCTACACCAATATTATTGTTCTATTATTATCAATGAGGCATACATAGATTATATTTAAAAAAAAATAGATTCCTACTGACAAAGCATTAGCCAAGAACAAAACACAATGCAATACTTTCTCCAGATGAGCTTGGCAAGTTATAACAGATGCAGTTTTCCTGTGTTCTGTCCAGTCGGTTTTATTTCCATGGTTCACTAGTGGGTGAGTCAGTGTTCTATTTATTTTACTGAGGTCTGTAATATTGCCATGGGAAGATCTGCCTGGCAGGGGACCTAACGGTCTTAATGTTGCTAAAACATTTTATTTTTAATTGTTTTTCTCTGTTTTTTTTTGTCATACAAATAGGTCATTTGGACCATTGACTGCATAAGCTTTTGCTGATATAAGTGTGGAGGAGATAATAGAGTATAAACTACAGCTGGGAAGTTCACACACAAAGCTTGTGTTAACAATATTGAGTGTTGTAAACAGCTGTTTAACATATAGATAATATATTGAAACAAGTTATAAATAGAATTTAAATGCAAATTGTTTTGTAGGTGTCAGCTAGATATGGTGTAGAACTAATACGTTTACATGAAATAACAAACTTCAAATCCAGTTATAGAATGATCAAACAAAAATTAAAAATACACAGCCTCCGTTCATGTAGCATGGTATTACTAAAAAAGTAAAAAAAGTAGTATAAAGCAGGGTTAATGTAACTTGCCTTCCTCCTAAGAAAAAAGAAAAAGGAAAAAAAGTAGTGCCTTGTATCTTGCCGCGTTTCGCCAACTGGCACGTACCTGCTACATCTCTTTGTAGTGACTTTGCCTGTATCAAGAAGGAACTACCCCTTCAACTATCAAGGTTAATCTTTGGCCCTTGGATAAGGTATTCAAGTCTGTTTGGATTTCCCTATCTTCATTATTGATAACAAACAATCTCAACAAAATCCCTGAAGAAACCAGTTGTCGAAACACGTCAGGCTACGGTAGACTACATTTTCTCCTTTTATCTTTGGAATATAAAGGGAAATCCTTGTATACTAAAGGTCATATATCCCATGATAGTAATGTCTATCAATTATGTGTATATTTTGGATGTGTGTAAGTTGTAACACCAATTCCTCTCCTCTAAGTTGTGGTTCGCTGCATACCCTGGTGAAAGTACAGTATAATTTAAATGAGAGAAGGACAAAGACAGGGTATTTTTGAATGCAGCAATGTATTAATCCATATGGATAAGGAATGTACAATGTTACAATTCACAATAGTACACGTATCAATTATATACATAGAACGTTGCCGTTTTTTTCAGTGGAATAGAGTGTAAATACTAGACAATGATTCCTAGGTGCACATAAGCCGAATGTTAAAAGCAAGTAGATATCATGTACCAACGTGTTTCACCCTTTATGGCTTCCTCAGGGGACTCATAGACATCAAAAGTGCAACTGTATGCAAAAGACAATCCATGCATTGACATTTAACTTTAAAATGATTAAAGAAGGCAAGCAAATATACATTTGTATCACAGTATTGAAACATGCATAATCTTTCAAATAATTATTTTTGTGTGTGTAAAGTATCCATTATCCAATAAATCTTACCACTACCATACACAATTGTAATTGTTTAATACAGCTGTATAATCTATTAGAACTAATCTAATTGTCTTTTTAGCAAAAAACATTTTTTTCAAGTGTATTTTCAAGTTTTTTACTTTTTCATGTGTATTTATTTATTGGACAGTCCATAACACATAATACTGCTGTATAGCCTACTTGATCCAATATGATTGTCCTATTACTAGTCACACACAAAAATAATCAACACAATTTACTTGTATAGATTTATTGGACAATTGATACTTTACACACACAAAAATAATTATTTGAAAATTTATGCATGTTTCAATATTGTGATACAATTGAATATTTGTTTGCCTTTATAACCAAGTTAAATGTCAATGCATGGATTGTCTTTTGCATACAGTTGCACTTTTGATGTCTGCGAGTCCCCTGAGGAAGCCAAATAGGGCGAAACGGGTCGGGACACGATATCTACTTGCTATTCCCATTCAGTTTATGTGCACCTAGGAATCATTGTCTAGTATTTACACTCTATTCCACTGAAAATTAAGTGGCAACGTTCTATGTATATAATTGATACATGTACTATTGTGAATTGTAGCATTGTACATGCTTTATCCATACAGATTAATACATTGCTGCATTCAAAAATACCCTGTCTTTGTCCTCTCATTTAAATTGTACTATTTTTTGGATGTATTAATACCTAATCTGTATGCTTTGTTTTACAATATAATTTGATTTGCTGCTTGAAACCTCAGTCTTCACTTCTCTTTTTTTATGTATATATTTTAAAAAAATGTAGGCGGACAGTTGCACCAAGTCACATGATGACATTTATGAATAACAATATTGTTAAAAAAAAACAACTTATGATTAGATAAGAATTTACAAATGCTTTTAAGTAATAAATGAAAATATTTAAACTATTCTTTCATAATGACAATATAAAATATATATATAAATATATGATTTTATACAAATATGTCATCAGGTACAATGCTTTCCATTTTAAAACATCACAATAGGAAATTTTCCTGTTGGTGCATTATAGTATAGCTGCTTTAATACAACGTCCAGACTGTGTGGTAATAGAACTGTTTAGACTCCACTAAGACTGAGAGAGTAAAACTATACAGTATTGTCAATTGTCAAGTGTCTCCAATCAGTTAGACCTGATAAATAACAAATGTGGTCCCAAGTGACTTCTTTCATATGACTTTGTAATAGTAATACTGGGTATGCTATAATGCAAACTTTTTTTCATTAGTGTATAAAGCGGACCTGTGCATTTAATATAATATTCCCAATGTTAAAGAGAACATTTAGAATATTTAGTTGAGTTTAAGCAGTTTTCTCAAAAATGTAACTTTTATCTAAGTTCTTCCTAAAAAAGTGCAGTACTGCCTGACATTTGAGGCATTGTAGGCACTTCTATCCATACACCTAAATAATCATATATCTGCAGTGCAGATCTAAGACACTGGTGCTTTTGAATTTGGTGATCCTCATTGTTCTTCTTGCTGGAGGCCCTGACATGAAGAAGCAAAGCCCTACCTAGGGACATCACTAGATTTGAGTGCCTGCCCCTTCACCTGTAACGTTTTGCGATTCCCCCAGAATTAATTGCAGCAATCCAGAACTGCAATAAAATTAAAATGGAAAGTAATTTAATTCTGAAAGGACAACTCTAGTTCAGATTCCTCTGGTTTAACCACACTCCCAGCAAAAATGTGAACACTCAGATTGGATGGCATAAGGTCTGTAGTTAACAGACTGATAAAGTCACTAACCTGTACAGTGCCAATCTATCAGCCATCATGGTAATGGCAGCTCTAAAAATAACATTTTTTGAGCCATAAGACCACAAGCCCTATAGGAAGACCTTGTAACTAACTAAAGTATTTACCACATCAGTACAATATTATTACAATGTTTATGATAGGGTTACAATTTTTATGATATAGCTGAAAGGCAATCCGCGCATAATAGTATTTTTCGAGCACACAAGTACAAAGCAGGTCTGCAAATAATAGTTCAATCACTATTATTTGCAGAGTTCAAATATAAAGTGCCCTTTGCTATGTATTACACTTACCTGCAAACCGAATTGACCTTGGCTGTTAATATCTACTGAATCATTGTGAACAAACCCCACAGGTGCCCAAATTATTCCAGCAGCATCTACAGCAGGTCAGAGTACAAAGTCCTTTGAGAGATTGTGAATTACTAAGTGTCTATTGCATGTGCTGTCCTTGCCAGGGGGAGGGTTTGCATAACTAGTTCAGTGAGAGTTTCTTTTTTTATTAGTCCATACTAATAGATATACATCTATATCTTGGCTGAGTTCTCCTGAATGGCAAAAAAGGCCTTGGTGAACTCATAATGTTTAGATTTAGAGTGGATCTTCATTTGTTACTGCAGGGTACATTAAGGTGGTAAACAATCTACATGGCAATTTTGCACTCCTAGTTAAGAATAATTCATGTTCATATGTAACATATGATATGCTATATATGACCATTACCAGTTGTTTTTCATCACCATTTTGAAACAAGGTTAAATACTATTTTCCAGTTTTCAAAAAGAATATTCATTATTTGGAAAGGCACAAATTTTATTAGAAATTGGGATTTGGGATTGGGATTTGATAACAACTAGCAGGTTAAATAGCAGGTTAACTGTGGAGTCTGAGATGTACCTTCTCAGCATCTCAGCATGTGAGATTGGCATCTCTGTCCCCTCAGTAAAGAAAAATGCCCCTTCTGAGTCTGATGTCCAAGATCATGCACAGAAGAAGCAGAAAAGAGCCTCACATGATGCGTCATGTATGTATCCCAGGAGGCTCTGCTCTCCATTCAGTATTGATTGCTGCGACAATCAAGACAGAAAAGAGAGGTTCTTCACCTTTTTTTTAAAAAAAGGGTGTTGCAGTTAAAAAAAGAGAACCATATTTTTACTTTATATAAATGGGTTGTCTACCCTTTTATGTAAAGTCAAAATGTAAGTTTAAGTCAGCTTTAATTTATATAAATGAAGGAACCGTGGCTTAGTTTGCAGAACAAATTACAGGCTTAATGAGGTTGAGTCTGTACCAAGCATTTGTTGTTAAATACCTTACCAAATACCCTGAAAACTCATTAGTAAATATTCACTTTACCTTTCTCTGTTGTTATACCCACTATTTTGGCACCAATTAGTCCACCATGTACAGCAGTTAGTACGTTCTTATTACATTTAGCTGCCTGGTAACAGGGTCATCCGTTCACTATCCCTTAATAAAAGCCTTTTTGAAAATTACTTATAAGCATTAACCTTTTTAAAGGCTTAAATGTCCTTAAGTAACTCCCTTAGCTTTCATGGCACTTGATATAATTACCTCATTAGTAAGAGCATCAACAATTTAAATTGCTATTTTGTTAATTATATTGTTTTCTCTTGATGACTAAAACCTATATATCATTGACCTGGCTACCATTATGTCTTATTAAACTAGCAGAAGGGCACTGCTCAGTGCCTTAGGGTGTAAAGGAAAGCCTGCAGAAATAAAATGAATTACAAACTAAACAACAAGGGGGTGTAGAAACCCTGCACGTAAATCTTGAAAACATAATCATTTTTGTAGTTTACAGTGTTTTAGCAAATTCAAGTGTATACAATAACATAATCATCTTTTGATTATCAAGCTGATTTATCTTAGCTTATTGCAAAATCATTTCTGTAAATGTTAAATCATTTATATAGAGAAAGGTATACATGCATAATTTTAATTTAGGTGGGCGTTTTGGAAAAAAACATAGTGATTAAATATGAATTAGTGTGAAGCAATGATGGAAAGATGGAAATAAACATACAATTTATTTTATAAAGTATTTAAAGTAAATCTGTAGCTAAAAAAACAAATAAAAGGGTGAAAAGAAGATAGGGAGGCAGGGAAAACATGTCATTGTTCTCCTAGATACAGTTCATTTTAATAATACTATGTACCATTACAACCTATTGGCTCCTATGGCATAGAAAATGAGAAAGACACCAGTGAGGCAAGAACAGAGGTGGTCCAAAGAATTCTATATTCATTCTGTATTTTTTTTTTATGGTTGGAGCATTGATTACCAAAATTCTCTGGGGAGGGAAGCAAAAAACTTTACTCTCCCCTCGTACCTAAACTATATTTCTGTTAAAAAAACATAAACCTCCAAATTACATAAAAAAGAACAGACAATGGTTGGGAGCCGGTCGAATAGTACCAGTTGGCACTGTAATGTAACAAGGGCATTCATACTGTAATCAATGAGTTTACTCAGACTACCAGTGTAGGAGGAATAAATACTCAGCACCAAT
Source organism: Pyxicephalus adspersus (assembly GCF_032062135.1). Lineage (NCBI taxonomy): Eukaryota > Metazoa > Chordata > Amphibia > Anura > Pyxicephalidae > Pyxicephalus > Pyxicephalus adspersus. The sequence goes on along the minus strand of NC_092862.1, from coordinate 102,767,092 downwards.
ATATTAGGACATTTATACTGCCTATTAACTTATTGGGCATTTACACAGATTTGATGACATTATACAGTGTAATGCGTTGTTGTGCTGCAATGTAATATAGTTATGTGGCGGTAATTTATCTGGTTCACCTATCTGACATTTGATTTTATGATATTTTTCTCCTAAAACTGTTCAATTCAAACATAAATATCACTTTGAAACAGATATAGCTGCCTCTCCCTAGCAAGCAGAACAATGAATAGCACAGTAGGGTGACATTACCAAATCCTATTTCAAATCTGTCAGACAATTGTTTAGAAGTAGCAGTGCCTTTGATCTCACACTGAAGATATACAGCTATAGGGTCGGAGTTACAGGAGTTTCCTATACATACTTTTTGCAGACAGAATGTAAGGCAAAATATTTTTTTTCTGGATACAGATTAGGAACATAATATATTTCTGGATGTTCTCTACAACAAAGAAATCTTCAGTTATTTAATTCAGGTCTACATTAAATACTTTCAGAATGATATTGGATGAATAATTTAATTATTTAGAGTATCCAGCATTTTTAATTGCCAAGTTTCTCTGTCTACCTGTTCATATTAGTACATTTTTCTTTTTAAGTTAAATTAATGCCTATTGATTAACCTTTAAATGAAAATTATGCACAAGATGCTTTAGAACATCATGTATGATTCCTACTTCTGAATAATTTTATTATTTTTAAATTGAGTTTATTAATTTTACTTTTTAAGCAATGATGATGCCATTGTATTTATGAAACTAGTGATGACTGCTCAGTTCTTTTTTTTTTTTTTAGAAAAAAAAGTTTATATTAAGTTAATAATAGTATAATATATAATAATAGTATATTATTATCATATTCCAGTAGCATAACAGGAAAGTTTTATGCTATCACAATGGCATGATACCATCAATATTATCTCTGACCTCATAGTACCTATAATTACATCATAAGACTAATTAACATCAGTACATGCAGCATTCTCACTCATTTATAGTAATCTTTCATGAATGAACCTGTCTTGTTTTTTGTACACTGATATCCATCTTCAATGGACTCCTTTGTATGCTGGTGGGTGAACAAAACTCTAACCTAGAGTAAATAAGTAAATAGCAGCAGCAGGGAAATGTTGTCCAGCAAATGTGTTTATCATGTGATCCCTTGGTGGGTGAGATAAGGAGCCTGATATACTAAAGCCCTCAAAGACTGGAGAAGATAGACTAGCTTGCATGAACCTTGGTGATCCAGCAAACCTGGAATGGATTTCTTAAACTAATTTATTTTTTGGCAATTTTTTTCAATCCTGGATTAGATCCATTTAGGTTTGCTGGACCACCCATGTTCTCCCATGATAGTTTATCTTCTGCAGTCATGGAGAGTTTTAATAAATCAGGCCCAGTGAGTGTAGTTTATTTTGTTTTACCAGCCCAGGTAACCTGTTAGTTGAGTCATGTAACCTGAGGTTTTTGGAGTGCTGCCAACTTGCAGGGCCTGGTACGGGCTTGCTGGAGTCTTCCCATAATGAAGATGGGTGACAAGACATTAGTTGATGGCAGATGCACAGGAATGAAAGCCACAGAAAGAAATGCCTTCCAGAGACAGGCCTGGTTAGAATCAAACAGTCAAGCAGGTAAAGGCAATGGTAAATAGATAGCCAGGGTCTGTAAATTCTGAGCACCTCTGTAAGTAGGTAAGCAGTAGGCAAACTGTTGAGCAAGATGAGGCTAGTAACAGAAAATCGGAGGTCCAAGTGACAAACAGAAGGATAATCTAGCATGTCAGGAACACAAGCTGGGTTGACATAGGACATCCAAAGTCAACAATCAGATTGATCAAGGAAACCCCGCAAAATTTGACCAAGAGAGCAACAGCAAATTGAGAAACAGCGACAAAGCAGTGGGTTGTTGAACCCTAAATAGCTCATGCAGCTACCAAACACAAGTGTGTATGTGTCTGTTCACACACGCACTGTAGAACAACCACTCTCTTGTGTCAAGATGAACATATAAATGGGTAATTTCTTCTTCTGTTACAGCGTTACTTTGTGTGGAATGGGCAAAGTACATATGAGCTTAAAACTATAAGATGGTCTGTGTATCTCTATTTATCTCTTCTCCACGCTCTTAGGTACAGAAGAACACAATTGGCCATGTAATAAGAATACAAAAGTTGTTGGAAAAAAAACTATTACCAAAAGATGGTTTCTTCCAAACTCCATCAATACTGTGTCTATCTTTTTTATAAATGTACCAAAACACAACACAAAAGACTGACAATCCAAATAAATGACTATTAGTTGCAAAATTGAACAGGTAGCAACACTCAGTAAATTGAGTCAGAACAAGGACAGGCAATGGTGGGAAAACATTAAATGGAAATACAACTCTTAGCCTAATTATAGAGATTCTAAACTTTTTGTGAAAAAAGGCTCCAGTTGGCCCATGCACCAAATATGTTGCTACTACAGAAATAGAATAAATGGAGGAAAACGTTAGTATAAGAACAACAGTTCTTCCTTGTGTGTACTTTTGGTAAAACAAAATTGCAAATATGTAATTTACACCTTGATTATTCCTGATTAACATTGTATTTTGTAATAATTTTTTTGTAATAGAAATGTAGAAACTTATCTACCATCATAAATGATGTTCTAATGGCACATTAATAAACATATACAATTACACAGTAGGAGTTTGTTGTTTTAAATATACTATTTTTTTTTTTTTTATGACTCTGGGGAACTGTTCAATGTTTATATTGTCTTCAAAGCAATGAGATATTACAAGAATGTAACTTGTAACATATTAGTGCAATACAATATTGCAGCTCATCCTGGGGGTTTATATACAAGGGTGGTTTCCCTCTGCCCATAGTGAGTTAGCCTGAAGATAAACTGGCTTTTGTTATGAAGGTCTTTTATGGATTAGAGCAAAGAAGATAATTTCTTTAAATTGCACTGTCAACCCCCATGGACACTATAAAGGCTTCTTGCTGGCTCTCACGTACAGTAATCCTGACTATGAAGACCTTAATCAAAAAGCTTTGCGGACAGCCTCCACCTCCAAAATAATATTATTATTAATAATAACATTAATATATATATATTTCAACAAAAAAAATCCTTGTGTTGTTTTCAAAGGAAGCTGGGTGCTGGAAATCCTTGAGGATGTACCAAAGCACATTCAAGCACATTATGCCCTTCCTCGATGTATGCCAAAGCTGATATGGTGAAATTAGGGGTTTTATAATATTTTTGAAAATTTAGCATTATTTAACCTCCCTAGAGGTCACCACGAGTGTGACTCCAGGTAGAAAAAACTTGCTAAAAGCGGTATTCCCGAGTCACACTCGGGGTAGGTAATCCCATGGGAGGTAATAGTAAATAGAGCCTTACCTTATCCGCCAGCGTCCCGCATCATCCATCGCCGCAATCTCCATGTTCTTCGTCACCGACGTCACCAAGAGTTCCTGGTGAAGTCGGTGCGTGTGTAGGTTGCCAGCGGGGCGGGAAATTCAAAATCCATTTGTATTGCATTCAATACAAAAACTGTATTAAATGCAATACATTGGATTTATGTTTAAAACCAACATGACAGTTAATAGGTAAAGCCAAAAACTCACATTTTTTTAACCTCCCTAGCGGTTCATTTCTTTCTGGTTTATTATGTGTAAAAGCAGTACATTGTTTTCAGGAATATTTATTTTACAGTATATATATTAGTATTAGTATAATATGTATTTTTTGAAAAAAAAAAATGTAAAAAATTTAATTTTTTTTTTAAATATATAGATTTTTTATTTAATTCAGTTTATTATTTTTACATGATTTTGTGTTTCAAACTTTATTATACTCATACTATAATATATTATATTATACTCATATTTTATACTGTAAAATAAATTTTCATTAAAAACAATGTACCGCTTTTAGACAGGGAGGGAGGCTAGGGAGGTTAAAAAAAAATGTGGAATTTGAGTTTTTGGCTTTAACTTTTAACTGTCATGTTGGTTTTATAATACTAAAAAGGTTTTTGATTTTTATAAAGGTACCGCAACATCTTTTTTTTAAACACTTGCATATATGTCGTTATTGGAAATATAAATGCAACCTACTTTATTTTCGTAAGGAGATTCCATACAGATATAGCTTATGCTGACTACACTTCTTTTCATTTTAAATGAATGTGCAAATATTACTTGATGTATTGGTCAGCTCTGCCCTTTACAATACCTAGAGACATACAGTATATGGAGCACAGCAGCAATAAAATTATATTGAATGGTATTACTGTAGCACATTTAATATATTTTTATTGGTGCTTTGCTTTTAATACAGATTTTTATATTGATTTATTCTTTGAACAGAAGCGCATGTCTGTTTATAACTAGATAAAGAAATAGATATCAACAAGCTGAACTCTCTTGGTCCAAAAAAGAGTATTGTCTTGGTCATCCTAATCATTTTACTTGCAACAAAGTCATGTATTTAAGGAAAGTTTTAGACTGGACTTTGAGGACTAATAAACAATGCTGTAATACAGAAAACTTAGTATTTAATAAAGAACTGCTTTATTTTATTTGGAAAAATCTTTTAGAAATAAAGAAAGAGCACAACATCCCACTATATCTACTACTATATCTGTCTGGCAGTAACTTAATGTTAATTGTAACTGTCTGCTGAATTTAAATAAAACTATTAGCATTCAAAATTATTGAGTTGTAATATTTATATCACTTATAACTAAAATATTGGAAGTGTGACATTAATAAATCCAGAGCTTGTAAATGGATAAGATAACATTTTCACAGATTTTCTTTATTTTACTAAAATAGATATAAAATTGTGCATATATATCAAGTACCAAATATACTCAAAAATAAACCAATCTGCATATAAACAGATAAAACTATTTTGTTTTAAATATAAACCTAGGGCAAAAAATGCAGTGATCACAGCTAACATATACAATGTGAATAAATACATCCATAGTGCATTGTTCCTATACCATTAACACACATAACATTTGCTTTGGGAAAAATGAAATCACATTAAAAATCATTCTGCATATCTTTTTTCCCTGCTGCACTACCTTTGGTATAGCAACATCAGTGCAATGGCAGTGTGTTGGAAAGGGAAGGGACCCGTGCCTATTTAGCACCTTAGGAACTAGTCTGCTAATTTTTAATAATGCATGTAATAAACATGCTTTAGCATACTTCTTAGTTACAAATAGGCCCTTAAACTGTTTGTAAACCTAAAATCATAAAATATATTGCTTGCCAGTCCAGAAGTGGTGATTTAATTAGTAATATCTTTCCTTCCTTCTTTCGTCTATATTTCCACCTGGTATTCCTGCCGGCAACACTTTTTTAAACCAAAGGGAATGATGCTTACTCTCTGTGTTGTATTTATGATGAAAGAGCAATGTCACTATAGGCTTTTCTCCTGATTTTTAATACCGGCATCTTCCCTACTCCTAATTGAGGGGTGTTTTGTAGTTCACAGAAGGCACCTAGATATTATTGTTTAAGGATTCAGCCCAGTACACAAGAGACAAGGGCATGTTGTGAACACCTTTTTAGCACCAAAAAACACTGGAAAATTCCATAGCCTGGCCATAGCAACACCATTTAAAACACTGAAAGATTCCCAGTCTGAATCAAAAACTAAAAACTTTTAGTAAGAAGTATGGAAAAAAAGCCTGTCATTATGTGAATTTACTGGTGATCTTTATTTTTAAGTCTGAAGCTAACTCTGTTTAATGAGGAATTGGGTATAGTTCATAGTGTAATAACCTACAGCTCCCACCTACAGCAATTATCCATCATTGTCTGGCTCTCTTAACTAAAGAAAGGTGAAAAGTAATTGGCTGCTATAGTTTTTAGCATTACACTGACTCACCAAATAAGCTTGGGAGCCGGTAATTAAACCACACTGAGAACGAGAATGAGAACTTTATAACATGATTTAACTTCTCCACACTGCCTTGCATACAATGTAACGTTTACAGCGTGTAATGAATAAAGATAAAACGTTATTGTGTTAGTCAAGGATCCCTGTGAAAAAATTTGTATTGTATACATTATGCATAATATACAGTGTCATTGTTGCTGTCGTCATTTCAATAACTATATGAAGATGTTTCACTAATAGAATTTTTAACCTTTTAGTCTGCATTTTTTTATGCAATCTATAAGCTGACTCACATTGTGGCAACAAAAAAGAGAAAACGTAAAACAGCAGCATGAAATGCATACGAAAATTCATACTCAAAAGCATTCCTGGCAGGCATATGCTAATAGAATGTTAAGTTATAGGAGATTTATATAGAATGTATGAATGTATTACATATCTACAACACTTTCAATACACACATTTGATGTGATTCAGTATTCATTGGCAACTCAATATTTCTGCAAAAAAGAAATGTAATTTTTCTACAAAAACAACCTCGTTCATTGCTTGGTATTATATAAAAGTAACATGAATTGTTTATAGAATACTATGCTATGGCAACTGTTTGTTACACTGTTTTTATTTATTTATTTATTTTTTTATTTGCACCACTTTTTAAATTTCTGTAACCACAATAAAATGTTAAAAAAAACTTGACTTGGGGGAGCTCAGAGATCTTTCACGGTTCTTTCCAATGACAAACAGCTGCACGATGCATGAATGAGTGCTGTACATATAGCACTTTTCTGCTCCATGGGGAGGGGAGGGGGAGAACAAGGGAGCAGTACCCCACTGCGCTCTCTCCACTTTACTTGCAATTCGATCGTTCGCCGTCCGTCCTCCAGGGATCTGCCAGGATGGTCCTTTCATGGACGACGAGCACTGTACACACGCAAGGTTTACCTAGCCTTAGTTACCAGGGAAATAAGAGTGGACATAGCTTTGTCTTTTTTAAAAGAGGTAGAGTGGATGGTTTTATGGCTGACCAATGTACTACATTTTTGGGGCCATTAGCAGGACAATAAGGCCTCACTCACAACTTTCCACTGTATAAGGCAATTATGTAAACTAAAAGTTCATCAAAAGTGTTGATCACTTTAAAAACCTACACAGTATGACACTGTAAAAAGGTAATACACTTTCAAATGTGTTCTTTTGCAAGCTCAAGGGGGGATAACCTTCCATTGAATGTGTACTGCAAAAAATGGTGTCAAAAATAAAAATAAAAATACTCTCATGCCAAGTATATACAAAGGTGAAAGAAGCAATGAATACTAGATGAACAGTGTAACCTATGAAGTGTTTGTAAGTTTCTGCTGTTATTGTGTGCTTAGCCTTCCTTAACTTATCAAAGTTGACACATAAATATAGACAACCTAAAACTGCAATTAATTTATTAAATGCAAAATGTTCTGTTTGACTACTACCATTGACTTTGTGTTATTGTTTCCTTTTTAGGATCAAGGTCACCCTAAGTATTATGCATGAACATATTCAGTGTTTATTGCTTAAACCATAACTTGGTGGTAACAGGATATTTTATATCTCCACGTGGTTTAATGTACTAAAATGTGATCTTCAGCACTCTTCACTTTCCATAGATCCATTTGATTTAGTAACTCTATATAGAACTTATAGTATCCATTACAAACATAGCAGTAATAAGTATATAATTCATGTGATAAAAACAAATGCATTACCAATTTACCCATAGTCACAAACAGTTGTTTAGAGTCTGCACCCGATGTGCTTTAGCAGTAGGTTCAGATAATGTAAAAGCTTCTATTACATTCTATTATTATATTATGTGTATTTAATGAACACTATGCCTTTAAATGGATTGTATGGCCATTCTTCCCATCTTGTTGAATTATAGATTGGTTACAAAAACGACAGAGAGTAATAGTACAAAGTCTTGTGAATTATTCATTAGGACTAACTCCAAAGGCTTTAAATTCATTTTTTCATATCTATAAAGTAACAAAGTTGCATGTTTCAAAGATTTTGGAATATGTAAAGAAAAGAGAAACTTTTCCTGCATAAAAAGTGATTATTCCTAATAGTATGCACCTTGAAAATGCTGCAGTAGACATTGCAAACTGTCCTTGATCATCAGTTATAAAAATCCAATTCAGCAGATGAAAGGCAGAAGGAAAACAAGTAATAAACAGTTAGAATTTATTATCCAGATTGCCGAATATAGCATATGCCTAGACAATTCTTCATCTGGATATTTGTATGCCTATTGTTAATGTTTAAGAGGTGTATTGTATATCTAAATGCATTAAGATTCCAGCAACAAAGGTACTGTTTAACATGCCATACTTAAAATGTAAAGTGAGTCAGAGCTTTATTTTAGATATTCATAGAATAGTATTGGTGTTAAAACATCCATCAGATTTTTTTTTATTGCTTTCCTGTGTTTGCATCAGAGAGATTTACTAATCATCTAATTGATCACTAGTCTTAACAGTATCAAAATTGTGAGATGTCATCAGAACAGGAATGGAGGGGAATGTAATCTTGTAATGAAGATAATTGTTCCCATGACAGCTGTCTATAAAATAGATTTTCTGTCGGTTAGGTCTCTCAGTTAGAACCTGATTCGATCTACAAGACAGGAAGTGATTGAAAATCTCCCTAATATGACACAGATAGCAATAAAAATTGTTGTGTCTTGAATTTACTAATTTTAAAGCCAAACTCTAACACCTATTTTTTAGTTTTGTAAGGAAAGGGAAAGTGTTAGAAACTCATGTTTTTGTTGCAATTTATGCCATCATTTGGTGTCTGTGTCTCCATATTTCCTTCACTTCCTGTCCAGGTCAGGGTGTCAGACCAGGACAAATTATGGCAGAATGTTTTTCTTCTTTACCCAAAAACTTGGTATACCTTTGGTTGAAATTGGGCTTTTATAGAATTACTGAAGAGGTTGGGCTGTCATTCTGATTCTCAAATTGTCAATTGTCTCTCAAATTTGTCATAGTAGCAGACAAGGGTAAAGTTAGTTGACTGGTTGTAAAACGCAGCCCGCATTGTTTGAGGGTTGTTTTAAAAATACAGTTCTAGGAAATAGTAACACAATGCCCCTGAAATTCATAGACAAAGACACATTTTGTTGAGCTGGTGGCCCATTTCTTTCCTCTTGTATGGAGCACAAGTTAGCTGTTCCATAGCAAAGAAAAATACTGAATTACAGTGTGTGCTCAGTTGGAGAAATTTTAGAAGTTCCTGGCTCTGGAACAAGACTCCCAAGGTAGAAATGATATCTGACCATTCATCTAGAGTTCTTGTCCCTAAAAATGATCACTCAAAGGCAGTAGTCTTCATGGAAATCAGGTAGTATATTTCAACCTAAAAATAAATTTGGCATAAAAAAAGGCAGAGTTGGGGTGTGGCTGACTGATGGCAAAGTAGGAAGCACATTGCTGTAGCTCCTGCACCCGCCCAGGGAAAACTTAATCCATCCTGCATCTGGTAGTCGATATACCATCCATCTTCATGGGGCCTAAGTCACAGAAAAGGGGACCCAGAAGGTAAGTGGCTGCATCTGGGAAGATTGACAGCCTTTTCGCCCAGGCCACGACCAGGTCACAAAGCCTGGACCTCAGTAAGAAGACACGGCCGACTGGAAAGCTCACCTCTGGGCCCTTCCTACTAGACAGGACCTGGAACATAGCATCGACTGTTTTGGAAGCTGGTTGTAAAGCGGAGTTCCAGGCTATGCAGCGATCCCTGCAACAAGTCACTAATACCACCACAGCCTTGCAACAAACCTGCTCAAAGCTTTCTTCACAGGTATCCTCTCATGAGGAGATACTTAACCATCATGAAGCACAGATCAATGCCCTCTTCCTACTCCATAATGACGCAGGGAATCTCAACTGTAGGAATAATATCTGCATACGGGGGCTACCTGAAACAGTTTCCACTGCCGAACTCGCCACTGCAGCTTACTCCATCTTTGCAAAATTACTGGGTATACCATCTAATGTTGACATAGAAAACGACCGGTATCATAGAACCCCTGGGCCCACGCAGCAGAGATTTGCAGCGGCCTAAAGATGTCATTTGTCAGATACATTTCTACTGTACTAAGGGAGATATAATGTGCAAAGCCTGTGACGCATGTTCCATTGAGTATGCTGGAGCGCAACTACAACTCTTACTTGATCTGCCTAAGCATACACTCAATCTCCGTAGAGTGATCAAACCTCTACTTTCAGTGCTGCGTGAACCGAACATCCCATACAGATGGGGATTCCCTTTTCATTTGACTACCTTCCCCATTGTTCCTCTCCTGCTTCAACTGTAAAAGTGGAAAGCATTCAGCTTTGTCTGAATTTTTAATTTTTTCCTTTCGTTTGGCTCCAGGTTGGCACCTTTTCGTTCACATTGATTCCATGGCAAGTTGTTTGAATCCAGCGTACAAGTCTCTGCTGATCCTGAAGCTCTTATTCCATCCGATCAGAGTTGTCTCTTTGGAGGACAATATAGATGGTCATCCACAGATGCAGCCCTCTCAGGTCCTATTAATATGCCTTTTCTAGTATATATGCTTTAGTATTTTAGAATAATGTTTTACCCTTATTGTATTTTTATGACATGTTTGCTGTGGCTCCCATCTGAGGGTTTTGATGTTAGTGGGAAATGAAGGGTGTGTCTGCCTTAGTTTAAATGGGCATTGCATATTTGTGTATGTCCTTATACGTTGTTTTAAATATATTTTTCCAGGTGGATTTTTGGACCAGCATCACTATAAAAATACTCAATGTGTTAAGCAGGCCCCTTGCCTGGGCACTATAACATTCAGCAGCGATTGGTTGCAAACACATTCATGTATAGCGTGGCTCTGCTGGTTTTAGCATCTATATGACAGTGTCACTTAAATTTTAGGCTAAACTTGTGGTTGCCCCTTGCAATTGTGCACAATATGGTATTGTAGTATTTTCCTGTATTGTATACTATTCAGCCTTAGTTTAAATGGGCATTGCAGATTTTTATTTTTTTTACATTTTAAATGTACTTTTTCCAGTTAATTCTTGGACCAGCATCGCTGTATAAGTACATAATTTGTTAGGTGGGTCCCTTTAATGGGCATTATAGCACCTAGAAGTGAACGCTAACACATTCTTGTAAGACACAGCTCTGCTGGTTTAAGCTTCTATATGGCACTATTACATAAATCATATTAGCTCGTGGTTACCTTCTGCAAGTAGGAACAATATGTTATTGCACTATTTTCCTAGATTTTGTACTAGCTTGCCTTAGTTTAAATGTGCATTGCAGATTTTTCTTATACATCTTAAATGTATTCCTCCCTGTGGATTCCTGGATCAGCATAGCATATCAGCATATAAGTACACGGAATATGTTAAGCGGGTCCCCTGAGTGGGCATTATAACATTCAGAAGTAATCGTTTGCAAACTCATTCACGTACAATGCAGCTCTGTGGTTTAGGCATCTATATGGCAGTATTACCTAAATTATAGGATAAGCTTGTTGCATTTTGCAATTATGCAATATGTTATTGCACAATTTCCTAGATTTTATACTAGTTTATATGGTAATTGCAGGTTCTTGCTCTTATACATTTTAAATGCAGCCCTTCCAGTAGATTCTTGGACCAGCATCATTATATAAGTACACAATAGGTTATGCGGATCCTTTGAATAGGAGCTCAAGCATCCAGAAGTAATTGGTTGCAAATACAATCTGGCTTTGTGCAGCTCTGCTGGTTTAAGTTTCTATATGAAAGTGTCACTTAAACCATAAGATAAGTTTGTGGTTGTCTTTTGCAATTTTGCACAGTATGTTATTGTACTATTCTTCTAGATTGTGTACTAGTAACAAGGTTTTCCCCCGGGCGGGAAAACTCGAGTCGTGCCTTGAGTTGTCACCTTACTCACATAGGTAAACCGCCTAACTAGGCGGCTTTTCCAGGTTTTTTGCTTTCCCCTTAGTTTGCTCATCGAGGGTTGGGAGGGTTGCTCATGCGAGGCTTTGTCCTTGTGTGTGAATCCTTCTCCCATTACCAACCCTCCATAATACTCCCCTCCCCCCACCCTAACCTTTACCAACTCCAAACTTTACAAAATTAGGTAAATCCTTACTCTAAATTTGGTACATCCGATGTTCCCATCTCCCTATCAACACTAATTTCGTAGTACCATGGCACAAATGTCCCAGCAACCCCAATCTTTGAAAATCCGCTCTCTCAATGCCAAGGGGCTGAATAGTTCTTCTAAACATTCGCAAATTTTTACGGCCAAGGATTCAGCATATGGAAATGTTGTTATCTTTAAACGAAGATCAATATGAAAAATTTAAACTGATGTGGTCAGCTTGGGATTGGTTTAAGGAATCCCCCCAATTACAGACTTATCTGTCGTGAGTTGACATATGGGGTTGTCTATATATCACTTGCATCATTTACCTTACCCTCCCTCTCTTCCCCTACATAACCCCGTTTCCCCCCTTCTAGTTCTGGTTTAATGACATCAAAACGTGAATGGCTTGTTGTAAATACTTTTCCATATGTTTTCTTTATAATGGCTTGAGTATATACAAGGGGGTGCTGAGAAGTTCCTTGCTTTGCCCAGAAAGAAGAGAGACAGAGTTATGAAATAACACATTTATTCAGCATATCCCCCCTGAGACTGATGCACTTGGTACAGCGTAGTTGCAGCTTTTCTAGACCGTTCAAATTAAAGTCCTTTTGTTTGGTCCGCAAACCAGCTCTCAGCAGCATCTTTGACGTCAGAAATGTCCTCATAACATTGCCCCTTCAGGTGTTTCTTCAAATTCAGGAACAGATAATAGTCCAGGGGACAGGTCAGGTGAGTAGAGGGGATGGTGGACCAATTGGAAACCCAGGGTGTTCAATTTGGCACCCAGGAGGTTAGCATAATACTGTTCGGTGATACCAGAGCCCAAAGGTAGGTAGTCCACCAACAGAATACCGTCTTTGTCCTAGAAAACGGACGCCATGACTTTTTTGGCCGATTTCTGGGTTCTGAACTTCTTCAGCTGTGGGGACCCGCTGTGGCGACATTCCTTTGACTGGTTCCTGGTTTCGGGATCATAGATGTGGAGCCAGGTTTCATCCTCAGTCACTAACCTAGCAAAAAAAAGTCCTGTGCAGCTTCAAAATGGGCAACAACAGATTTGAATGCTTCATCTCATTCCTTCTTCTGATCACTGTTCAAACATTTTGGCACCCACTTAGCTGAAAGCTTGCGCATGTCTAGGATAGTGGTGATAAAAAACCCAACATGCTCCCGTGAGATGTCAAGTATCTGGGCTATTTTGAGGATTTTTGCCGGTCCTCAATAATGAGCTCATGGACAGCATCGCAGGTTGCCAGGTCAGTTGAGGTTGGGGGGCGCCCACTGCGGGGCTCATCTTCAGTGGTGAAATGCTCAGTCTTGAAACGAGATATCCAGGTTTTGACAGTGCTGTAGAAAGGACACTTCTCCCCCAGTGTTTGTGACATCTCAGTGTGAATGTCCTTTGCTGACTTTACCTGGAAAAACAAAAACTTCATGACGGCCCGTAACTCCAACGACGTGAAACTTGCTTGTGCCTTTGCCATCACAGCTTCTCACTAAAAAAAAAGATAGTTTTAAGAATCCCAAAGACCTGATATTTGCACAGTTAAATACTAAAATATTAGGCTATCTTATACCCCCACACTCATTTATTTGACAATTTAGACTGTTGTACTACTGTTTTATAAAACTCAATAAACTCCATTGAAACAAAAAAGGCAGGACATCAGGGTTCTCTTTGCCCCAGGCATAGCCAACTGCATGATACTCTAAGTGCTGGGGTCTGATGTCCAAGGTCAGTAACACCCATCATTATGTTGGGGTACCTGCAGCAGGAGCACCAGTATAACAATATTTTTCTGCCCCCCATAATCTTCTCCCAGGCTCTCTTTTATCTCTGGTCTGTCAATGACACAAAGCCAAGAGGAAGCCCAAGAGGACTTCTGACTGGATCACCTGACACTGCTCTTTAACCCCAGGTTATTTCTAACATCTCATTATCACTCTACAATTGTCACTTATCTAAGTAAATAAAGGTGAAGCTCTGCAGATTTACAACCTAATCATCCAATCACATGCAAACAAGAATCTGGTTTATTTTATGTTTCCTTGAACGTGATTGGGTAATATTGTAAGGTCAATTTTAATCACATTCACTAAGCTAAACAACTCATTCTCTGTAGACTGAAAAATGACACTTCCAAGTTAACAGCCCAGACTTATCTAGTAAATCAACCCCAATCTTTTGAGCCCTGGTCAATGCATTGTATTTCTATTTTAAAGTTAAACTCTACACAATTGCAAATAATGCAACTTGGTAATAAATAAAATATTAAAAAATGCATTTTTCTATGCAAGAGGTGTAAGTAGCCAAATTCAACCTGGCATCAATTTCTTGCAGGCTGAGAGGAAAAAAGCAGCACAATGTAATTATAGGTAGATAAAAGTGAGTGAAAGAGAGATGAGCTAATCCCAGCACTGCTTCTTATTTCATTGTCCAAAAACTGTCCAGCTGTGGCAGGTCAAGGACAACCTGGGCTCAGAATAGCTGAGCTGAATAATAATCATCAGACTGTGTAAATCTAGAGGCAAATAATAATACTGCAAGGGAAAGGTATAGATAAAATATGAATATCACTGCAAAAGCTGAATATGTTATTTTATCTTTAAGATAACTATTAATTGTTGTCTTATTTTTGGCTAGAGCTCTGATTAAGTCACTTTATTTGCTTATTACAAATGTGTGTAGTATTGTACAGCCCAGTAGATAAACCTGGCTTTTATAATCCTAATATTCAGAAATGATTTAGTTAATAAAATTTTCAGAAATCCAAATGAATCAAAAAGATTAAAACCTTACTAGCTTTTCCAACAGAGATACATACATTCCTCTGTACAACATACTCACCATGTGCATTGACCTGTTTTCGGAGCAGCAATTTATCATGAATTGTGACCCAGTATCTGACATATAGACAGGTGTGCCATTTACAGTAATCACTACAGCTCGGTGTATGAAATATTTTTAGCAGAAAGATGACAGAAGAAGCATAGAGAACTATTTACACATAGATGAAAATTATTTTCGGACTAATGCTCCATTAACAATGCAGAACATACGGCATGAAGGTGTGTGATCATTCATCCTTAATATTTGAGTCTGTTAAGATGTTGTTGAGTGAATAGAATGAAGAGTTTTGCCTACTAATATACGCACACACTAAAGCATCTAGCAAGCTTTTTAATGATGCAGGTTGAGACTCTGCAGAATTGCTTAGCAGATGGGCAATATGGCTTAGATGTTATTTACCATAAAAGAGAAAAAAGGCAATACAAATAAAAACATTACATATGAACTTGGAATATAACTTAAGATTTTTAATGTATGCATTTCAGTGCTATAGTTACACCTACCAGACAGCGTAACCAAGTTTCCAACTTACACTGCAGTAGCACAGACTGGTTTAGAACACACCGATAGAATGCTTATCAGACAATGAAGATTCAGGAGCACAGTGATCAGTCTTCTTTTTCTTCAGCATATTCACAAACAGCCTAAGTAAAGCTGCGTACACACTTCCAATTTTTATTGTTGGAAATGAACGACGAACGAACGACGAACGATCGATTGGTCAAAAATTGTTCGTAAAAAAAGTAACCAACGACGCCGACGAACGAGAATAGTCGCTGGAAATGAACGACCGGACCGGCGGATCGGATTGGACGACGATCGTTTACCATCTATCGTGTGTCCGGTCGTTCATTGATCGTCCATGGTCTGAGCATGCGTGATGAATGAATGTTCGTTCACTTCCTGTGGTGCACGTCACTTCCTGTATCGTTCAAACGATCGCATCTATTGTGTGTACAATATCTGCGAACGATCGTGTCGTTATCTGCATGTACAGGATCGGTGCTATACGATCGTTCGCCGATATCGTGCAGGATCGTTCGTCGTTTGTTTACCAACGATAATTATTGGAAGTGTGTACGTAGCTTTAGAACTGATATTAAGACAAGCCTATTTGCTTTGAAAATTTACCCCATTATGTTTAAAGAAGGCTGCACGGTTGCTCAGGGGTTAGCACTCCTTTGCTGTCACAGGTTCTAATCTCGGTCAGGGCACTATCTACAGGGAGTTTGCAGGTTCTCTCTCTGTTGGTAGAGGTTTCTTCCAGGCACTCTGGTTTTTTTCTACGTTCCAAAAACATGGTTAGGTAATTGGCTTGCTCAAAATTGGCCTTAGACTGTTGTGATATATGACTATGGTGGGACATTGGATTGTGAGCCCCTTTGAGGGACACTTAGTAACATAACTATTGACTTTGTGAATCGCTGCGTAATATGTCAGCTCTATATAAATACCAGTCAATTGTTAAAGGTCTGTGGAATAGAGGAGCATTTATACTCACCTGGCATCCCTTGATTCCAAGGCTGCAGCTTCTGCATATACACTGTTCAGTGTTCATTGCTGAATGATCAAGAATAAATTTGCTAGCAGGTAAGGCAAAAGCTTTTTGCCGGAAAATTTTAGCAAGTCTTTTTAGAAGTCATTTCAGCAATGAAATGACTGGAGTTCTAATTTAATTAGTTTTTTTGTTTTTATGTCTGAATGGACCTCAATTCTGAAGAGTTTGCTACCATCATGGAAAAAGCCAGAAGTTTAGCATATGCTAAATTTGAAAACCCTTGCAAAATCTTTTACAAAATAGGATTTGTAATCTACAGCTGTGCTTGCAAAGGATTGTTAACTGACCATTTACCATATACTTACTGGCAATAAGATATTACTAATACAATGCTTATGAAATAATTTAAATATATGGGCGTAGCAAATATTGTTTAAATACAAGAGCCATTGGAAATCTTACTTAAATGTTGGTGTGATTTGTGTATTTCTTGTAGAATGATGTAGTAATCCAGTGTTAAAAATTTACCCTTGAGCAAGATTCCTCTGAAATGGAGACTATTTGCTGCAGCTCTCTTTCTTTGTGCAGGTTGACTGGTCTTGTATTTGCCTCCAGTCTGTAGTGAGTTAGTCGAGGTTATTGTTCTTTTCAAAAACTGAAATGATCTGAAATGTTCAAGCATATTGTTTGAACAACAGCAGTGTCTCTTCCTGCTGCCTTTAAACGGGTAATGTGTGAGCACTGCAACCAGATTTTATTGATCTGCTGAATGACTTTGGACCAGAGACTGTCACCATCAATGAGCTAAAAGAGGAGCACACTACTGC
Source organism: Pyxicephalus adspersus (assembly GCF_032062135.1). Taxonomy (NCBI): domain Eukaryota; kingdom Metazoa; phylum Chordata; class Amphibia; order Anura; family Pyxicephalidae; genus Pyxicephalus; species Pyxicephalus adspersus. Next base: position 102,749,840 of record NC_092862.1, on the reverse strand, counting down.
AGAGCTAATTAGAGCTTTGGCGTCCTGGCCACAACATCACAACATTGCACCTTGAGAAGATGAAGTACTGTTGATGGCACCATTTCTGTTGACAGTACAGCGTTTACCTTGTGTTTATCGAAAAAAAACCAAAAAAAAAAAAAAAACAACTTTCTCAGTTTATACACAGCTTATAAAAGTGAAAACACATTTTAGATGAAGGATTGTTTTCTAACTAGAACATTGGTTCATAACAAGCGTTGTTAGAAAAATTTCCTGAACTATATCTGCTACAATGAAAAAACAATCAATAAAGTACGAAAAATAGGTGATTCATATTACTTCCCTTGATTCACCGGTTTACTCAGTAGAGTAATATTAGGTAAAGTAGTATAAAAATAAATAGAAGTATCATGACCTCTACAAACTTTATAATTAGTTCTTAACTTACTGTGTTTGCATTATGATTGCTTTTTTTTCAGACCTAAAAAATCCATTAATGTTACCAAGGAAATCTGAGTCTAATTGACCTTTAGTCAGTTCAGTCGTTGGTTCATGTGCAGAACTGATGTAGTGCCCCCTACTAAACTGACTTGGGGCCCTAGTGTTCTAGCACGCTTTGCACCTCCTTAGGTCAGGCCGCGTGTCGGGACATTGATTAGATTACCTGCAGCCTTGAAGCATTGTCACTCAAAGGTAGGTAAGGTAACAGTAATTTCTTATCTTCACTTAATTGAATGGCATTTTGAAGGTGTATTGGCTGGAACAAGATAGCCTGAACAGAGTTAATTGTTTTTTATCATCCCAACGACCGTCCTGGCGGATCCACAGACAATGGGCCACGAACAATCCTAATGCAAGGGAAGGGAGAGGGAGCACAGCAGGGTGCCACTCCTTCATTCTCGCCCTCCCCTCTCCATAGAGCAGAACGGTACTTTGCAACAACTATAATTGCACGTGTGTATGCAGCTTTAGTTTTAGGCTCCTTCACAAACATTTTTTTCTTGTTTAGCTCCTGTACACATGTGTAGGTGTATTATCAATTTTAGAAATGCCTTTCACACTAGTGGACAGTGGGACAGCCGGTGGGAGAATGCCCCCTGTATTGGTGGCAAAAAATGCTGCATTTTTCGAACTAACCCCCAATGTTTTGGACATTCTTTGGTGTATGTCTTACCATCAAGCTTCCATAGGACATCTAGTTTGGCATGGGCTGAATGTGGCATTTTCCTCTATTGACCGCTGAATAAATCGGGTAATTTTTCTTTCCGTCAGCGCCAATGTATAGGGAATCATGAAATTTACTTACATTGATGGCAAGTAGGAGATTCTCTTACCTTCTAGCTTATTGGAAAGAATTCTTAATTCCTACTATTGACCACTAAAGTATGGGACAATTTCCCCCCAACTGACTACCAATCACTAGAGTGGGGCAGAAACACCAGAGGGAGATTTTGCTCCTCATTTTGCAATGAGAAACTCCACTGTCCTGACCAGTTAAGGAGCAGTTTGTATGGCTTTCTTATGCTAACCTGTTCTAACCTGTTCTCTAACCTGTTCTGAAATCTACAAAACTTAAACTTAGCAAAGAATCCCATTATAGTCTGCAGAATGAGGCAGCCGTTTTCTTCTAAATTCTAGCTATTTTCAGGGGACATTTATCAAAGAAAATTGGTTTTGTAGGTTATTGGCTTAATCATCAGCAAGCTGATTCATTCCAATATAAAAAGATTGATGTTTGTAGGATATGACTATGTTTGCCTATATTAACAGTAGGATGCAGTATTTACAACAGATCCAAAAGAAAAATTACTATGCAAAAAGCTAAGAACCTCAACTTTGTGCAAAATGTACATATACATAAAATATAGTACAGTACCACACTGCATTGTCTTGTCAAGTGTAAAAAAAAAGGTCAAAACACACAATCCTCTTCCTATTCTTTTATCCCCAATTATTCTAAACCATTTTATTTCCAAAAATATTTACATGAACTATGTGTTTTTGGTGGAAATTGGCTAGTTTCAAGAAAATTACAAGGCAGTTTTTACATGCAATAAAAAATATAGAGTGTTATTTGGAAAACCATATACACAAATATTATTCTGTGGCTGGAGAGTATGTAAGCAGTTTGGTCAGGCTGCAATATATTATTGTTTTGTGGAGCTCCTCTGAGGACCCTATTGTCAATTGGGCAGAGCGTGCACAATGTGAACTTCAGCTAGGTTGTCATTAAAGTTGGCAAACCTGGAGCTGCAAAAAATGCTACAATGTAACCTCCTACAGATCTGGCAGTCTGAGCCCCACAGCTCTGTGTCATGCAACTGCTTCCATAGTTTAAAGCAGGATGTTCCTGGACTGTATCACCTCAGATTAGAAGATGCCCAGCTGCTATACCTGTTTTGTTTGGGGGTTTTACTAGTTATTTTTTTATTTTATATTGGTATATTTGTATGTGAGCATTTAATATTATTTAGCCAAGCTTTTTGGCATTAATTCTAACAGGAAGTTCCTGGACTTCTTACTATTTATTTTCTTACTAATATTTTTTTTTCTATGTTTATTGATGTTGACAAAATGGTTGAGAGCAGACTCATCCTCAGTCCTGCTTTGTTAGCATTTATTTCATTATAGTCAGGTTAATAGAGGCATAGGAGCAAGGGGAAAACCACCAGACATAAGGAAAGGGCAAGCAGCAGTAAATGGAGAGTGAAACTCTACAGCCAAGGAAAAACTCAGGCAATACCAAAAAGTAAGTGTAGAATCCAATAGCCATTGACTGCCCACACTTCACAAATCCAAGAAAAACAAGAAAAAAAATCTTTAAATGGGAATAACACCAATGCTGGACATACACTGGGTAATATTTCTAACAGAATCAATGCTATATTCTAAATAAACATCAAATCTAACGCAAACCTTTAAAAAAATAGCTCCTAATTAATATTTACATTATATTTATGAACATTTATCAGGAGGAGCATTATCTGCTATTGTTGATCAGAGAAGGGATAGTGCCATCCATTTGAAAAAAAATATGGCTAGGTGAAAAAGAATATCGATAGGTAAATGTTGGCGGGGTAATTAATCAATTATTGAGAGACATCCATTTTAATCTGGTTGAGCACCTATTTACCAATATATGGTCATCATTAGTAGTACACATAAACAAAGCTACAGACATGGAAAATGGCCAGCCTGGTTGTTTTTGCAAACTTAGATGAACTAACAGTTCATACATTTATTCATAGATTTATTAAAGCTCTCCAAGACTGGAGAAGATAGACAGTTCTTCAGATAGACAGGTGAACCTGCTAATCCTGCAAATATGGAATGGATTATGCCCAGGATTGAAAACATTTACCAAAAAAAAGCAAATGATTTTATGAAATCCATCCCAGGTTTGCTGGATCATCCAGATTCACATGTTGATAGTTTAACATCTCCATTCTTGGTGATCTTTAATAAATTAGGCCCATTATGTTTAAATTAAATGTGTCTAAAATCCCATATGTTATCTTGGTCTAAAAAGCCCATGGATGGACATTTCTATTTGTTTCCATTTTAATTTGTCAGTCTCACCCTACACACCTCAACCCACCACAGCAAAAAGCCTTCATGCAATTATAATGTACTCTAGATTTTGAATGACAAGACAATTACAAACTGCCTACAACAATTACAAACATTCTGCAGAGCTGAGCAAAAGAAACAGAGACCATAATAAATAATAATAATAATAATACGTTTTGTAAAGATTAAATAGTTTACTAAAACTCATTAATTTCCCCCTAATAGTATTTGCCATGTTTCACAATTTTTTTTGTGTCTGGACATTTAGCCAGTGTCAGTTCCTTTACACAATTGGCTCTGAATCTGGCTCTTAAATAACAAGACATGGAAATTAATCAGATTATGGTGAGGTAAAAAAAAAAGATAACAGAAAATATTTTACTAAAATACAGGGAATCATAGCTTTATCTTCCTAAAGGAGACCTTTCAAAAAGACATTGCCCCTGATTCATCAAGCAGAATCAGATTATCGGTCGCGCATTCGTATTCGCGATCCAAAATCGTACGCGATCGCGCTATTCAGCAACTGAAAAAGATCTAATCGCCTTAATTGGTAGATTCGCGCTCCCTATTGCTTATTATTGTGAAGGCAGGAATCCGGCTGGCAGTGAGGCGAGTGTACGCGCACACCCGAGCCCGGACCGCGGTAAACCGCGATCGATGGCCGCGCGTACTTTCGCGCTTCCAGCGAGTGCGGATTTTATTGATGAATCAGGGGCATTGAGCCTGACTCAATAGAGCTCTCCAATACTGGAAAGGATGGACTGCTATAGGAGAACCTGGGTGATCCAGCAACTTAAAAATGATGCATTATTATTTGGGAAATGTTTTAGTCCTGGAGCTGATCCATTTCAATTTTGCTGGTTTATGCAGTTCTCCATTCTAGTCTATCTTCTCCAGTGTTGGAGAACCTTAATATATCAGGACCATTATTTGAATTGCCTTTTCTGACTTGGTTCCAAAAAAATCTGTTTGGCTAAATGGTGCTCTGATCCTCTGCTTTGAACTCCTTGTGAATCCCTGACCCAAAATGAGTGAATTGCTACCTATTTATTTGCTTGCTTGTTTCAGGTGAATGACTGAAACTTCTGAATCCAAAAGATCTTTATATTCAGACAATTAGCATTTTTTAGAATAAGTTTAGCAATGGCAGTTTACACAATCTCTTAGTTTAGATCGACTTACAAGCTGAAGGTTGTATACATGTCCTTTTTGTGCGTAGCCTTTTACTTTGTCCCTCTATCAATCGTAGATATTAAAGGTACACATTAAGGTAACTAGAAATGTATTATTAAATTATTATTATTATTATTTTTATCAAACAGTATTTATATGGCGTCAACATATTATGCAGCACTGTAAATTAAAAAACAGGTTGCAAATGACAGATACAGACAGTGACAAAGGAGGAGGAGAGGACCCTGTCCTGAAGAGCTTACAATCTAGGAGGTGGGGGAAGTCTCACACAACAGGAGGGGAGATATGTAGTGGTGTAGTAGTGAGGGTTTTAAGGGACAGAAGAGGATGGGTAAGCAAGTTTGAAAAGATGGATTTTGAATGCTCTTTTAAATGAGCAGAAAATTGGAGCAAGCTGAAAAGAATGAGGAGGACTATTCCAGACATTCGGGGCAGCTCTAGAATATTCCTGGAGCCGTGCATGTGACGAGGTTATAGGAGAGGACGTTATTAGTAGATCATAGGATGAGCAAAGAGCGGAATAATAAAATGCAGTATTAAATCCAACTAGTAAAACTTTGAGGTTCTGACATGTTGGCTTCCTGCAATCTTTATAACCTATACAACAGTATTGAGAAAGGGATGGTGGGGAAACACTGAGAGCCCATTAGGTGTACTGACATTGGAACATGCTCATATGATAAAGTGCAGAGTGAGCAGATGAACGTTTTATCACTACATAGTCAGTATTGACACTATCTATACAGTTATAAACTTTAAAAGGTATACAGTAATGAGGTGTCATCTATCTAACTGTGCTAATTGGCAAGGTTTTAAAAAATGTTTACTGGATAGACAGAAATAAAAATACTTTTTCAAGTTACGCACCAAAATCCACCCTTTCACCCCGAAAAGCTAAACTGTGCCCAATACCCATCTTTTTACTTACCTTTTGTTTCAGAGCCTTGGCCTACTTTATTATTTACTCAGTGGAAATTAAAATCTATTAAGCACTACCTAGAAGTTGATATAAAGGTGTGTTTGTCCTTTCATTTTATTTTGTTTTTTCAATGTACTGTTTGTTGAAGTAATGAAGCCAGTGACTGATGAGTTCCTTCTTTTGCTGGATCTGTACAACAAATAATTTATTAAACATATTGCAGATGCACTTACAGGAACAGCATAAGCCCACTTTTATTTCAATATACCTGCCCTGAAGTTCTTTGCAACATTTAGAAAATAATAAGAGCAGTAACTGAGACCCACTTAATTGTCCTTAAAATGAAAGTGTTATTTAGTTTCCTTAACTTCAGCCAACCAGAATGTGCACGAAACCAATTTTGCAAAGCATCATTTCTGCTTTTTTTCTGAATTATGTATTGTGTTTTTGCATTACACATTGCATGCATAATTATTCTTTAATAACTGCAACATTTAAATGTTTAAAAACAAATATGATAACAAACATTATTAAGACTGAAGTTTTAAAATTGAGACTTTAACTTTGGGTTTATCCCTTTTCCTTTTGTTTCAGTAGCAATAAAGAACAATTCTAGACAGCAGCTAAATACATTTAGTGAGTTACTAATGTTATTCAGTAAATACATCAGCTGTGTTACTGTGAAAAATCCACTGCATTTACCTTGATCTGAGTTCAGTGCAATGTCTTGCAGAAAAGGCATATGCAACTCTATATAGAATGCAATACAGTACTCTACATCCAGCAGTGTTTCCTGTGTAACTTCCAAACTACCTATTTTAAAAGAAAGGGTGATCTGATAAGTGATCACAATTTCATTCTTTTCAATTTTTTTTATTCTGATTTCTAAAAGGGGTGATTAGATTTTGTTGTCATATTGGTCATATTGTATTCATGTTAAATTGATGTAGTGAACCTAATTTATGTGACTAGAGCAGGGGTGGGCAAACCTTTTTACCCAGTGGCCACAATCTGACCTCAAATTGGGCAGACGGGCGGGGCCAATGGGAGAGTGGGCGGGGTTTTGCATCATGATGCCACTGAACGTGACAACATGATGACATAAACCCGCCCACTCTTCTATCACAGATCTGAGTCTGCGATGGGAGAGTGGGCAGGTTGTGTGCCGGGACACAGCCCACCCACTCTCCCATCGCAGGCTCTAAGCTTGCAATAGAAAAGTGGGTGGGGTGTCACTGCACATAACCTGCCCAATCTCCCATCGCCTGCTCAGATCTGGGGGGACGTGTTCCGCGGCTCTGGCCGGTGCGCTGCCCCCCATCGGTAGAGCGGCAGAGCCACAGACCACCTTAAGGGCCAGAGAAACATCCCTATTGGGCCGTATATGGCCCGCGGGCCGTAGTTTGCCCATGACTGGACTAGAGTAACTAATTGCAATATTTGGAGGTTGCCTATATAGCCCATTCATTTCATATATTCTTGATAAAATTTATAGTTCCTAACTATTTCTCCATCACCTTCACACTTCCAGGTACTTTCTTTATTGATGAAGAAGAGGAGTTTGAAGTGGAGGAAATTTCAGACTCAAGGGTTTATTAAAAGAGGTTGGGTCAAAGAAGCCCCCTATTTAGAAAGTCTGTTGAATGCTGCAGAACATATCTCCACATGTTGTCTCCCTTTACTTAATATATGGCACACTAAGTTCAACATTGAAGGTACCCAGGTAAGAGGCTTACATGTCCTTTAAATGGAATAAAACGAGAGCAAGTAATAAAAGAAAAAGGAGGCTGGCTTATTGATCTCCTTCCTAAAGAGCAATGAACTTTTAGTTTAAATCAGCCAACAATAGGATCATCAAACAAAAGCTGTGCAGAGTTTTAGAGGTCTACTTATAAAGCCATGGTTTTTACTGCTATGCAGGGCTCCAGTAGAGATTGTTTTCCTTACTTCCTGTTCTAAAAAAATGGAAACACAGACAGAAAGATAAACCTTACATATAGCCTATTCTTGCCCTATTCTACCAAAAGAAAGCAGTTTTTATTTTTATTTTGTGTGTGGTAAAGAGTTCCCCTCTGTTTTCTTGTCATTGATAAAAACAGAACAAGGATAAAATCCTTCCCCACTCTATCCAAAGTTCTATACAAAAGTCAGATTTCTGCTTTTAAATCGATCTTTCATGATTATTTCGAGTGGAAAACACAGCGGCATTCTTTTCTATAGAGTGGAGAGGGAGAAAGACAAGCAAGTGGCACCCCACTGCTTTCACCTCTATAGGGAAATATAGTGTGCGTTCACTCATTCATTCATTGATCCGCCAGGATGGATTGATAAATGACATCAGGGGAATGCTGTACACAGATTTTCGCCAAGAAGATCACAACCGTTCATCTTCTATGACAAATATCTAGTGTGTACAAGGTCTTAGATAACATTTTCTATTGACATACATTTTAAGATGCATTTTAATGTAAGCTTTGTGTAATTATTACTGCAGATATTTTACTGTAGGGTCTAGTCTTAACCATTTTGCCACAGATAATGCACAACTTCATCACAAAATACACATCTTGTCTGCAGTGGAGAAACACACATTTAAAACTATGTCTTATACTATGTATTCTAGCCCTGAAACTATTATTGTAATAGAACAACCATTGTAAGAAGAGCATCTGTTCTGCCACAAACTATCCCAAGATACCATCTGCAACCTCTGATCATTGCAATTATATCAACACAGGAATACAGGATCTAAGAGACACAACAAAGGGCTACAGAAACAAAGACAAGAGTTTCAGACAACAAATATAACCAACCTGTTGGTTAAAACTATATGACAAATCTTATGCTATAGTAAAATTTCACATTGTTGCAAGTCAAACAGATGCAGTTTTGAAGTATAAAACAGTTTTCAGTCTACGTCTTGACAAAACTCTTCAGAAACAAAAACTTTAGGGATTCTAAAAACTTGCCCAAACTCCCTAGAATGGTCTCCCTCATCCTGCTCCTACTTTCTGCTCATTTAAAAGAGCACTCAAAACTAATATATATAAGGCTTCTGGCCAGGAGGACTGGTGTTGGGCACCCCTGCCTTAAAAGATAGGGGGACACGCTCATTCTCCCCATACCATATGATGCAAGTATTCAGAGTGTTTCCAGTTGTGCATGGTGGTAATAAGAACAGGTATGCTCAAACATTTTATTGTACATACTATTCAGTCACAGCAATTAGCTACTTGTCATACTGCCCCATTGATTCCTGATTTAAACATTTATAGTTACACTGCACTGATAAAAGTCTGAACTGCTTTATGCAGTTTGGAATAAAGGCTCTATATATGAAGCTGTATCTGTGCTTTAAATCAATGCCTTTGGAAACACAATTGGTCTCAAGGGCAGAAAAGATCATTTTGATGATAGTCAAATGATTTGCACTGCTATGGTCAGTATTCCTAAAAAATAAACCCCTAATTTTTGGAAATACAATTTAATGTAAGACATCCATCAATTTTCTGATATAAGTAGGTCCTACCATGCTTCTCTCTGGTTCAGTGTAGAACTTTTGGTACAAAACCCCAGCAAAATAAATCATCAAAAGTGATTCTTCTATCAATGTCTTCACATCATCACCCGAATGAACAAATGCAAAAAAGCACATAAAAGCAATATAACTTTTTATAGCTATTTTATGCAAACATCAAAGACATTACATCAAGGCGATAAATCATATTTTTCTGCTAATCTTCTTACCAAAAAAAAAGCATTGCCAAAGAAAATAACAAATATTCGACTATACTTTTTGGTGGCAGAAGCTGTCAGTAAATGGTCATTATTTATTTTAATGAATTTTCCTTGATTTTATGAAAATATACTTGATATACCAGATATACCAGATAGGAATTAGCTATAACTAACATTTCATTAAATGAACTAATTAAAATTATTGTTTTATAATGTTAGAGCTTCAGAGAGAGAATTCCGGAGCAATAGAGCACCTTTTTAAAACTCTTTAAAAATGTAGACTTTCTAAAAGTCTGTATTGCCAAAAACAGGGCATGTATCCCTTCTACCTCTTGATTTGTTGTTCAGATACTGAGCAATGCCTTTTAGCAGGTCAGGAGGCATTCTTATTTTTCCCATGCCAAAAAGGTTGGATTTTAGGTTCCTTTGCAGCGTACTAAATTTAAATTAAATGAAATTTAAATTAAAAATTAAAGATAAGAAAAATTATGGGTTACTGTTTAGTGGACTAGCATTTTTACCTTCAGCAACTGGCTCCCAAACTAAAAATTATTAAAAATCAAAAAATGTTCAGAGTCAGTGTTAGCATACCTGCTGCCTGTTGGGACACCTGCTGCAAATTCAGCAAATTCATCGCCCAGGAAGTACATAGGTAAGCCCAATTCTTACCTGCTTAGGAAATACAATATTGCAGGTCATCCTTAAAATACAATGTTTTTCTATGACAATCATTATATCTGAATGGTAAACTTTAGGCAGCAAGTGCTCCACTTTTATTTTATACCAGGCTGTAAGAGGCGGTGAAACGTGTGTACTAAACACCAAGGACAAATTGAACTAGGTTAATTCTACAAAAACCAAATACTTCTGATTAAATGATTGTATGTTGATTCTAACATTCCTACTGTATGTCCAAAGAGCATAGTAAAGCACAAACAACCCTATTTACAGTTTGAGCCTGCTGCAGACAGTAGACAATATTAGTAATGATAAGTAGTGGTCCTAAGCAGATAGCACACTGTAACTCAGGAGGAATGGAAAGGTGAAATCATATATGCTGCAGGGTAATGCAATGGAAATTTGTTAAAATAATTCTTCATGCTGAGCTAAATAAAGTGTCATCAGCCCAGCTTGGCATTGAATAGGAATCTTTTTACTCTACCACTACAAAATTATTATTGGTAGTGAACAAAGAAGTAATATATTTCTATTTTTTTTTCTACCTTTATCTTTTGCCATGAGGCCACTAATAACTAAATATTTTCTATATACCCCATTAACTAAAATTTCTGAACATTCCATGTCTTCCACATGATTAGAGATATTTGTGTGGCCAAAATAATAAAGAACTGAGCTGACACCTTGTCAACATCAGAAATCTAATTAAAGGTGTCAGGATCTTCTCCTTTGAGACATTTCCAGAAGATGTGCATGTACTGTATAACCAAAGCTAGATTTAATTTTCTTGGAATACTAGACATTGGCGGATTCAGCAAAGGAGGATATAAAAAGCTATAACTAAAGCCACAACAAAAAATCATTCAGTTAAAAAAAAAGCATTTTTTTTAAATTCTTAGATATGTCATCAGATGTTTTGCAACTGTCCCAATCTTGATTTTTCTTTTTCATAAATTTTCACTCCATAATGTACAATGTTATAAGGTATGCTCCCTCCATGAAAATTTTCTTTGGACTCTTTTAATGCACTGTATTTGACCAAGCAAACATTAGATCCTGAATCAAATGAATCATTCTACTGTAAGAAAATAATTAGATGTTCAGGGTTTGGCATCCAGATATGTGGTCATTTATTATTCAGATTCAATCTCTAGATCTAAATAATTTTAAATAGATTAAAACGTTATGGTTCCACATCTGAACCTTGAGGTAGACCACTTACATTCTCAACATTCAGTCTATCCAAGTATAAATCTGTGCATTCAGCATATGAATAATTTATCACCATAAATGTGGTCCTAAGACAGTTGTCGCCATACTAATTTTATGTAAATAGATTATAATGAACCAGACAAGTAAAATTTTCATTCACCATAGTCTCAAAATACAGGGTTCCTTAAAACTTTCAAATCTTGTATATTGTGTAATAATCCCATCTTTACACAAAATGTGTACCTTACAACATAAATAACTTCCTACCTTTAATTACACGTAAAGGACATTTTAATTAGGCAGATTCATTTAGATAGTTTAATTTCTTTTACACTTCAACTTTCTAACCCGAGCTCTGCCAGGAGATGTATTAGCTAGCTTTTTTTTATGTTATACAGTGAGTGATATAAACAAAACCAGAATAAATGGCATTTTTATTAAAACAATTATTACTAATTGGGGTGAAAAGTTAATACTGTTTCTTCACTGATTGCTCCGTATTTACAATAAACCTACATATTTTGTCTATGTAGTTAAAAATTAATTTTGCTGCCCAGATAGACATGACCTATCATTTGTTAATTAAATAATTGCTTGGGCAGCTTTAGTGCCTTTTCCTTGACCTTGCGATCTATGAGAAAATATTTTTTTCAACACTCCAGAACTAAAGCAATAATGAAACAGCAACATGTAAAGTAATACATTATTACAAACAGATTTCAACTTAGGAAGTATAGCAAGCTTTATAGAAAATTGTAGGAATGAAGAAAAGTGCCCAAATTATAAATTTTCTGTACATTAAACATTTTTGCATGTAGATGTAGTATCAGTGATCTCCTAATGACTGTACTTATTGGTTAAATATTGAAATTATTAAATCAATTTACTGTACATAGTCCCTAAAGCCACCAATATATAATAAATATACTACTCCATCTGACAAATGTCATGAATACTTTTTTTAATGGGGAAGATGAATGAAGGCATAATCCTAGCTACAGGACTGCCACTTCCTGTAACTCCTATAGAACAATACTCCCAGGCAGGGGCATCCCAACACAATGTATCACCTAAGATGAATAGAAAAGTTGGGCCTAATTATGTGGTGTGCTTTTCATGCTACCATAAAACAGACGTGGTAATGATGTAGGCATATCTAGAAACTGGCCTGTCTCAGTCTTGGTCAATTCTATAAAATTGTATCATTTTTGGACCTTGGTTGCCATTTTCTTGTAAACCAGTAGTCTACATACTTTTATGAATTACCCCACAGACCAGGAAAAGGCATCATCCTGGACCAGGCTTGTGATGTTCTTTCTTGGCTCTGAGGGTTCTCTGTAAACAGTTTGCAGACTGCTGGTCTACAAAGAATATGGAGCTCAAAAGGCTTCATGATTTTGGAGACCATATTCTTGGAGTCTACATACTTTTTATGTACATAATAAAAGAGAAAAACTTGACTGGAAGGTCCCCCTGAGCAGCAGCACCCTGGGGTGGGTGGAACCGTCCCCTATTTAGGTATGCCACTGGATGTAATGCTTTTGTCCAAAAGGAAATGCAGCATGTGTCATGTAGCATAATGACAAGGGTCCTTTAGAGCTTAGGGGCCTGGGACAAATGGCAGTCATATATTATATATATATAATAGTGATATAATATAAATATATAAAGGACTCCGTAAAACGCTGCATAATATATTGGCACTATATGGATACATTGGGTCTGATTTATTAAAGCTCTCCAAGGCTGGAGAAGCTGGGTGATGCAGCAAACCAGGAATGGAACTGCTTCAGGATTAAAAATATTTGCTAACAAAAGCAAATGTCTTTTAAGAAATCCATTCCAGTTTTGCAGGACCACCAAGCTTTACTAATGAAACTGTATTCTCTCGAGCTTTAATAAATCAGGTCTATTCTAACAATTAATATAAACACAAGGTTTTAACTGTCTTGTTTTTTTTAAGAAAAGGGTGTTTTTCTCACTGTCCGTGCCACCACAATAATACCAGACTTCAGGATGTTTGAGGGACCCTGAAAACAATTTAAAAAAACCTGTAAGTTTCTAACCCTTTCGGACTCTGCCCAAATAATTAAAATTGAATTAAAGTTTTCTACCACTTACTACCAACCTGAAGTTTAAGAAAGCTATTTGCATACAATATGCACCTGCACATTAAATATGCAAAAAAATAATTACTGATGTTTAGATGTAACTATTTTTACTATTGGTGATTGAGAGAGAAATTATTACAATATAGATCCATGGAATAATAATTACCTTCCAGCTGCGTTGTTTTTTTTCAGATATGGGTGAGTGTACCAATGAACCAGTGAGACAGGCCAGTTCACTTCCACGCCATATTTGAGATAATGGTTTCTCTGAGGTTTCCCTGAAGTTCAATTACTTATCCTGGAAGTCTTTCTGACCCCTTTTTACATTTAAAACAATTTCCATTAAAAAGTAGTGGTGGCATAATCAGCATGATGCACATACCTGTGCAGAGGGACCTAGCACACCCACCCATTACAGGCTGCTTGGATATAGCTACAGGAGGGGGGTGATAAGTCACTCTACATAAAAAAAGAGCAGTGACTGGTGTTTATAACAGGAAGCTCATGCAGGTAAAGTTTCATAGTGAACAAATGAACAAATTTGAAAGAAATATACATCAATATTCAAGTAATACCTTTTATGTGTGACTATGGATGGTGATGCACTGCGTAATATGTCAGTTCTATATAAATATGAGTTATTAATAATAATAAAAATAACGTGTTGAGAATCCTTTCTTATCCTTGAGTTCAGATTTATGTTTTATCACCAGGCAATCAATTTTTAAACTTTCTTAAACTAATAAAAATATACTGTAAGGTTAGAAAAAGTTGACTAGCATTTTTTATTGTTTAGAAATACAATATGTTGTTATTTAAATCCCAAGGGCTGATATTTTATTTCCAAGCTCAGTATGCTAGAAGCTGCATCGTACCCGGCTGAAAAGAGAGGTATGTTTTGACAATATAAACTGCTGTTGTAGGCCCAAAATGACTTTTCTATTTCCAAACTTGGTGTACTCGAAGCTACCCTTAGGAAATAAAGGCCTGTATGAGAAAAAAACAAGAAAGAAACCACAGTACACAGCAATGAGCAAACAGAAGTAATAGTAGCTAGATTGATTATCTGTCAGCACCCAAAGTTTGCTCTGCAGCCTTAAACAGGTTTGGGAATTTAAATCCTTTTTGATGTAATGTCCTTCAGGCCACTCCAGGTTCTCCAAAACCTGCCAGATATGTAGACTAATTATTTCTAATTTTATTATTAAACAGTGAGTCTAAAAATCACCAAAACATTCTCCTAGGATGAATCAATCACTGTCATTAAAAAACATGGATCTGGAAGATTCTCTACCAGAGAATGTTTCCGTGAATGTTAGATTCACTGCCTTATAAATAGACCTGTTGTGGTCTTCCTGTTAATCAGATACATGCTTATATGTATGCACATAGTTGACTGCTCGGGATGTATTTCAGAGTTGTACCCATTCCTAAAACTGAGAAATGATATAAGCTGTGTAAAGGTAGTGACGTTGAAATGTACCATTAGATGTCTGTAAAGAAGATTTTTTCCCTGGTCTGGGCCCCAATGAAGCAAAGGTTTAGAACACTAAGAGCTCAGGTTCAAGGGATTGCAAAAAAAAAGGGAGGGACCTAGGAGAACTAAAAAATTAAAATGTAATCAGGGTTTAAAGAACAAGAAATAATCCCATCTTCTTTTTATTACACATCTGATTGGAGCCAGTTCTTTCAGCATGGAAAGTCCCCCTACTAAAACAGCTTTATTCATAAGACACAATAGAAACTGTTCAGAGGAACCATCTATTGGGGAGTTTTCTCCTGACATTGCATCCTTGCAGCTAGAGTTCACATTGAGTCCTATTTGTCATGTTGCAAAAACTATTTGGAGTCACTAGTCAGATTGAGATCTTTCATTCCCTGCAGGAGGTTACCAAAATGCTTGGTAAACCTTGCCCATGCCTATTTGATGTAACACAAACAAGCAGGCTAGGATCACTACTATTTAATGGAAGGCCTTCATGACTGAGAGGGCATAGGGAGCAGGCAGTAGAAAGGTTTATTGTAGAGGAGGTTTAGGGAGGTAGTTAGCACGAGTGAAGGGTGACGTAGTGGGGGGGGGGGGGGCGGCAGAGTGAAAAGGGGGCGAAGTTGGAAGAGGTGGATTATTTGGCAGCTGGACAGGGAGAGAGAAAAGTTTCCTGCCCACCTGGCCCTTTGAGGGGTGGTGTAAGGTGTTTTGGAGGTGTGTAGGCGGTGAGGTCTTCAAGGGAAGTTGGATGGTGGATGTTTTTCAGTGGGGGTGTGGGACCCATCTATGGTGTAGGAGTTTCTGGTATTAGGTTGTTATTGTAAGGGGGGTAAAATTCGTGGGCCTTCGAGGACCACTAACCAGGAAGTTTAAATTTGGTAGTTATGTTTGTAAGGTATTAAAGAGAGGTTGTTTTAATGTGTTTTTACTGTTATTTTGTTGTTATTTATGGTATTTATATTATATCATTGTTATTAAAGTTATGTTTGTTTTAATAAATATTACTGTCATGGTATTTTGTAGGGGGGGATGCTGACTGCGGGGGCTCTGCCTTGTCACAATAATGTTCATTCATAAGCTGCAGGGAAAATGTCCAGTGGGACTCTGTATACATCATATTTAAATTAATTATAAAAAAAAACTTGAGTTTATAAATGTCTAAATTCCATTCATCAGGTAGCTTGATTTAGCTAGAAATCCTGACTCCAATAATGACCCTATATGTATGTCACTTCGTGCTAAAACTGTTGCTTCTGTTGCTATGAAGACTTCAGAAGAAATTAGGTTCATCAAAGCTCTGCTTCAGGGATTGAATGCCAGTGAGCCTGTGGGCACATGTGACATTTAAGAAATTACCTCGGTGTCAGTACCAAGGATTTTCTTTTATTGTGAAATCCAACTTTTTTATCAGGTAAAAATTGCATCTAACATTTTCCATATCCCTGGTGTATTAGAAAGCAAATGAATTGTTTGTGAACTGTGAATTTAGCTTTCTAGGTGTGTGAAACAAGCTGCTATATCAGACATTATTTAGAAAGGGAAGTTTCCCTAAAGGTACTCAGTATGAAAATTGTACAAGAGGACTTCTGTGAGAGCTGGCATCTATTTGTTAATATATAAAATATAATATAATACAATATAATATATACATAAGGTATATAAGACAAATTATGCATCACAACTTAAGAGGTAATTAGGTGCCCTAACTTTTATTAAAATAGGATTTGACTCACTTGAAACCATGACATTTGAGTAACTACTTTTCATCTAACGAAAAGTGCTATCCAGCTTTTAATGTTGCAAACAGATTATTGCACAAAGCCGGTTACAGCAGTATAAGCCTGATCTATAATAGTAATTCACAGGAAATATATCTTACCCTCTGTGGAGTTAACAACACTTCTAATTACAGCTCAATATATATAAGTATGGAGTTTGAAAATTCAACATAAATGTCAACTTTAATTGTCTACTTCACCTACAAGCAATCAACAAACAATTAACCAACAATTGTTATGCCTACATGCTTTTGACCATGGCAAAATTAGCCAGTTAACAAGAGATTGAGTTATGTGAGACACATTTAGCTGTTTTTTAGAACCTGGGATCATTTCCGTGAATTACACCATACTCTTTCACAACCTAACCCAAGTTTGTTACAGCTGCTATATTTTTTATTGTTATATATGAAAGTGAAGCTGGGTGATCCAGCAAACCTGGAATGGATCTGGTCAAGGATTGAAAACATTTGCTAACAAATAGCAAATGACTTTTAAGAAATCCATTCCTAGTTTGCTTGATCACCCAGCTTCACTGATGAAAGTGTATTCTCTCCAGCCTCGGAGAGCTTTAATAAATCCAGCCCTATGAATTTGGTTATTTTAGTATTTATTTTTTAAATGTTTAATAGAATTTTGGTAAAGGTTTATTAGAAGTCCAGCATGGTCTTTTTATTTCTCTCCATGTCTTTGGAAATCATAGCCCCAGTATGTAAGATAGTGCTGTAATACAAATCCCTTTCTTATTGATGGGAGAATTTGTGACCTAACTTTGCTGACTTTAATAAAAGGCAATCAATAGGTGAAAAGTAAATACAATGTCAGAAATTGTATTAGTTTCACCCCATGACCCTTTGGTCTGAGTATATCCCTTGCTTGTGCTAAGCAGGGATTCCTTGAAGAAACTGAAATATTTATAGGATACCACCAAGAGAAAATGAAACATATTAGTCATCTTTCTACAAGCAAATCAAGGTCGACCTTAAATTCCTTCCTAGCAGAATATATTTTGAATAATTTAGCACATTTTTAATTGACACTTAGCATAATGCTAGTATGAGAAACTACGACCTTGGGGAGAAAACAATAGGATCATTCATTTTTTTCAGATGCCAATACAAAAAAAGGAGTAAGCACAATTTCAAGTGGTTACTGCAAAATACAACATCCCAGTAAACAAAATGATGCCATTATGTATGTCCCAGTGGTATAATTGCTCTCAATATATCTGTAAGATAATTGGTAGAACTTAGTAAAAAGTCTGGGGCCAACTACAGTCACTGCCAATTCTGTTTAGATTGTTGAAACCTTTATTTCTCAAGTGGACATCCACTCAATAAAGTTGACAGGCAGTAGATTCTGATTGATTACAATAGGCTGCTTCTTGAATGGGTTACTTTTTGAATATGGCCAAGGCTGCACTTTCAATAAAACTTTTAAAGTATCATAAAAATATTCAGCACAATTTTGATCTAAGGAGTGGCAGGGCAGCCATTTAGAACGTTGCTCAATGACTTCAGGAAGCCCAGACCACTAGTGCAAGATGGCCTTCATATACAGTGCACCAAATAATGGTGAGGGATTTATAAGCTGGGTCCTGGGCTGCTAAGCCAAATTGTTAGTATGCACCACAGACCAAAAATTAGGGACAGTTAAACAGTTTGTTAATAATTATAATTTGTATTCCTACATTTTAATTATGATAATAAGCAATACCTGCACAGGTTGACGTCAGAAGGATACATACTGTAAAAAGTTATAAGAACTATCCAAGACAAGAACAGGACTGTAACACTAACTGGCTGATACTTATTTTACTAATGAAGACTAAACCACTCAACCCAGATTCCTTACACACCTTGGTGGTACAGCAGTAATCTGCTACTCCATCTGTGGTAGAGATCTTTTTCAGTATTGACTGCATTACCAAAGCGAGTCCTCCTGATTTTTTAATGGGGTCTTACTCCAAGGATGGAGATACCCATTTAAAAGAGGTCACCAATGCAAGCAGGGCATACACTGTAGAGGACTTTTGCTGGAGGATTAAAACCTGTAATGAAGTAAGTAAAAGCTGGGTAAAAGATTTTAGTCTATATTAGTTTGGGAAGCTTAGGTTAGGCTTTAAAACTTTTTACTTAAATGTACACTAGTGATTTGAAACTAATATTGTTTAACTAAATTTATTTAAGGTAGTTCAGTACAATGGGACATATTATTATGTCCCTTCATTAGAGATAAAGTGTAGTAACTTACTCATCTTTGATATTTATATCTTTATATTTTTAGATCACTCCCATTCTTCTATGGTCCTTTAGTATACAAATTAAAATTTCTCTTGAACATTTAGGAATTCATTTATCAATTCATTTCATCAACAGAAGTAAGATTTGACCTTTATATATTGTCCTTTCTATGATTATATTATCCAATTTCAATCATCTCTAACATATTTTTTCTCCTCTGGGATTAGCACCTACTGGGATACAGCCAGCACAAGTGTATTACCATCCTAGCAATTCAGTAAAAAGAAATTTCTCTCATAAAACTGTAAGTTGTTTTTAACAACAAAATTCTTTAAATTTAATGTCTATTCTGCATTATACTTTAAATGGATTAGTAAACTTCTATTATACATAATATTTGAAAGCCATACATCCTCCAAAGGTATATTTTTGTGTATGGGTTATCTAATGTTCTGTGTACTTATGCAGCTCAGCTATTAATTGCACCTACTTATTTTGTATACTCTTGTTTAATGTATATTCTATACTAATCAGTGTGGCTAATAGTTTTTTATCACCTAAATTGAGTCGCTTATTGATTTTGAATAAAAGAATACATTACAAACTGTACTTACCTTTTCAGTTGTTATGTCATTTAAATCTAATAATGTTTGCTAATCTGACTTACTGTGTTATTATAACCTTTTGAGTCATATACTAATAAACTATTATGTTTTTAATGTTTATAGTGGGGGTCTATCGGCCTAAAACAAATCCACAGAGGAAGCCTTTATAGGCAAAATGCGTCAGGATGAAACCTGTTATGTGACTCCCCACATTCACACAAGTTTGTCAATTTAAAGCTTATGCCTAGCAATATGTGTAAAGACTGATTATGCTATGTCTTCTTACACTTTGGTCTACATATGCACCATACTATTCTTGTATTCAATTAATAGGAAACTATGGTTTTTTTTTACAGTAACTACCTTTATGTGCCTTAAAAAGCCCGCTTCTCTTTCCTTTGCTCTTTTCTTTATTTCTACTGCAAAGTCCAATAATTGGATGCCAGAGGCTTGGCACTTGTGAACCCAGTATATCCCGGCCTGTTACATTGTTCTTGATCTCTAAATTTATGTAAGCTTTAGGTTTACATATTTTTTATTTATATTGAGAAAAAAAAAAGGTATGTCCCATGGAATTATCACAGTGTTTATAATATGGAGGGAATACCATCTTATGAACCACAGAAATTATACAGAATCAAAAATGAACAAAAGGGGAGGCTGGCCTTGGAAAACAACAGTTTAAATACATAGCATAATGGTCTAGAAGGAGGCAGATAAAGAGTGCATAAATGGTAAAGTTTATGTTATTCTGGTGATAGCTGGATCAAGGGGGATTTTAAGGCATTATCCTGGTTGTGTGAGCTTAATTGAAATATATATATGAGTTTTTGTTTCATATGGCTCTATTTATAAAACAGGGAATCAGATGTTCCCTTAAATATTCCATCGTGGGACTCTTCCAGGCCCATGTTGGCAGTAATTGATTAATTGAGGAAATGCCAGATTCCCTGTTTTATGAATAGAGCCCATAGTGTTTGATAAAGTGTCAATAAATGAATCCTAAACTTTTTCTTTAGGGTCTTGGGCCTTTCCATTTGCAAAATAACAAATAAAATCGTCTAAGAAAAGTTTGAGTGTAGGTGATGAGTGTAGGTGGATCCATTTCCACATATTGCTTTCCTGGCAGTTAGAGACATGATTGTTAACAGTTTTTCACTGCTCATAATAATTCTAGTTCCCAGAAAGTCCAGCTTATTCAGCAAACCCCTTTGTTTTTTGAATATGAAGAATAGACGTAATGCAGATCTGTTGAGGAGTAAAAAGATTTTGGGTATTAGGGTATTGGATTGTGGATTGTCAGATAAAATCTGTGAATCAAAATGGCGAATGCTCACATATTTTAAGCATCATTTCTCTGTAAAGCTCCACTTTTATAGAAATCCATAATGAGATATAGAGGATTGGACATTGTCAGTGAAAAAGTCTTATCTGATAGAAGGATATTTCTCACAAGAGCTAGCAAAGGTTAAAGGCTTTTTGGTAGCCATAATGACAAGAGATTTGATAGATCCCAGTTCTGTAGCCTTTTATTTAAAGATTATCTTTCTATTGGATTTACAGAGGAGTGTCTTTCCACAAAGAGGTAAGAAATAGTGCTGTGCTCCAGTTTTACTCCATACCTACCAGGAAGCATGTAAGGGGGAATATGTGATAGTAGTACCTCTTTGATTTTTAAATAATATCTGTTTTTTTTACTATATATATGAAATCATTGTTTCAATATAAAAATGTAATACAAGAAAAAATATAAGAGCTCTGTGTGTTAAATAAAGAGACAGCACAGAAGAAGAAACAAGAGGAAAAACTGTTTTATCTAAGTGGAACTTCAGATTAAACCATTAAAAAAGTGTGAAAATTTAATCCTAAACTTTTGAGCACTGCAAACAATGGGCAAGCAGAAAAATAAATGCAACATATCATTTAGCTGTATTTTATTTTTGAGAATTGTATTTTTTATAGTCTTGACTATAATAAATAAAAAAGTTCGCAAAGTGTTCTAAGCAACCCATGCTTTCTTTAAAGACACTGTCCCTGATTTATCAGACAAGCTCGTGTAAACTCATCGCATATACACACGCTGATATACGGGGCTTATTTCCGAGAGCCGGAGCCATAGTCGAGTGCTAGTACACTCGCCAACACTTGCCAGTTATATTCCTGCTTTGATAAATGAGGAATAGGTGTCAAGAATACGCCAGTTAAGGCAATTTGTTTTGAGCTGCAGGATTTAGGAGGATTTGTTAAGCTCTGTCAATGGGGAGGTCAGTTAATTAGCGCACACCTCCTCTCTGTTCTGTGCGCATCTACAGTCCATTAAAGGACAGTTTGAATCTTTAATGATTCATCTGTTTTTGGGTAAGTGCTACTTTTTTTTGGTACATTATACTCATTCACAAAATTGCTTCATTTATTGTAACATTTGTTGTACATGTTGTTTTGATACCTTTTTGTTTAGTTACAACAATTGTATCACTGTAAAAAAAAATATGACCAAGCATTTTGGATCAGATTCAAATTTCATTCTAGTTTGGCTTCAGACAAATCAAATATTTGAAAAGGAATTGTTGGCAAAGATGTTCTAATACATGTATCAAAAAAATTTGAAGATTTCACTTGTGTGTGTATGTCAAAATACAATTAAATGTATAGAAATACATATGCATTTTCATTATTACTATTTTAATCCCCCTAGCAGTAATCCCGAGTGTGACTCGGGGTGGAAAAAACTTGCAGAAAGCAGTAACCCCGAGTCACACTTGGGGTAACTTTGGGGGTAACTTTCAGACAATCCCACTGTGATGCCGGGGCACTGGTCCGTCTGGGGACGTGGCTTGGCGGGAAATTTAAAAGCAGATTCTAGAGTAATCTGCTTTTAAATGCCGTCCGGGTCCCGGCCACGCTGCTGCTCGCATCCACAGTTAGATGTGATGCACCATGAAGAAATCACCATTAGTAAATTCCAGGGGTGATGCCAGCTGTGATTTCCCGCTGGCATCACCCCCGGAATTTACTATAGCTGCTCGCATCACCCGGAGGATGTGATGCTCGCAGCCTCCGGGTGATGTCAGCAGCTTTGTTGGTGGTTTAAGTGAGTGAGTAGGGCAGGGACATCCCCATCACGTCACTCAGCAAGATGTGATATAAATCACTTCCTGAATGTATAATTTGATCACTTTGTCTTTGACCTTGACAAAAGGCATCTCCCTGGTGCAAGCGCTGTTTTGGAGGAATTTGAAAACAGTGATAGCGATTTGGAGTCCCTTGTGGAATCGAGCGATAGCGATGAGGTCAGTGTTGTTCGCAATCGGGATGGAAATTGAGGCTGAATGCGACGACCCCCTGGCATGCCTGAAATTGTTTTTGACCAATGAAGTTATCGAAAAAATTGTTGCGGAGAGAAACAGGTAAGCCGCTGTTCTGTTTGCTAACTTTTTGAATTTTTTTGCTACATTTTTGTTATGCAAATGTGTGCTGCTGTGTGTTTGCTAACTTTAAAAAAAAATGTTATGCCAACATATGTGCTGCTCTGTGTTTGCTAACGTTTTGAATTTTTTTTTTTTTTTATGCAAACATGTATGCTGCTCTGTGTTTGCTAACTTTTTATGCAATAAAATGCAAACATATTACTTGCAACCTTCACACTATAAAAGAACATATCCTAAAATACCTTTTTTATTTTGTTTTATGCAGGTACGCTGGACAACAACAAGGTACTCCACACCTGAGATTTGCAGGAAGCAGAAAGTGGGAACCAAGGATGACATTTGGCTGTTTTTGGGCTTGGTGATCCTGCAGGGAGTTGTGAGCAAACCTGTGCAGAAGTGGTACTGGTCCAAGAATAGGGCTATTGTGTCACAACTGACAATTTCTACACCTCTCCTGAGCTTTATGAGTTCCTTCTGCAACACAGAACAGGTGCCTATGGAACCGTTAGGGCTAACCGGCGCATCCTGCCATTACTGTTTGCAAAAGAAAAGCTGAAGACAGGAGAAATAGTTGCCTGGCAGAAAGGCAAGATGATGGCCCTGAGATGGCGTGACAAGAAAGGTGTGACAAGAAAGATGTGTGCCTGATGAGTACTGTCCAGTACTGTCCGAATCCATAGTCAGGAACCACCAAACATCATCAGTGGCTTGGAATAGACCTGGACGTCTTGCTTCCACCGTTGTCAACCCAGAACGCCTAACCGGTCATCACTTCGTTGAATACATCCCACCAACCCAGAAAAAGGCAACACCTACAAGGACAGAGGAAGGAAGAAACGCAAGGAAACCAGGTTCTACTGTCCTGACTGTGATGTTGGACTTTGTGCAGCACCCTGCTTCAAAATCTACCACACCCAGGATGTCTACTAAAACAGTAAATATTTTTTTTTCTATATTCTGCATTTAATTTATATTATAATTTATAAAAAATTTTGCACCCTTGTTTGGAAAATTTCAGTGAGAAATTTTTGATAAAATAGTTTTTTTTAAAAAAATTACATTTTTGTGGTCTATTATTTCATTATTTTTTACAATTATGATTTATAATTATGTATTATAATATAATCTATGATTATAATATAATAAATAAATATAATCATTATACCCGGGAGTTAATCCTAAGAATTACAGGCCCACAATATAAACAAAAATTTCTATGCAAAACAAATAGGATCACTTTTTGCATCTAAAAAATGACAGAAGTAGAACGCTAGGGGGGTTAACTGGACTGTTTATTTTTTGAGGGGGGGGGTTAATCAAGTAAGTATGCTTGGATGTTATGCATTGATGTGAATTTTTGTAATCCTCATTATTGTTAGCTTCATCTGTTGCCGCAATTTTTTTTTTTTTTTTGCCTGGTTTCTAATTACGGTTTCTGTTGTTTAGCAATTCTTCAGCAATGTTTTGTCATTTTTATCCACAAATATTGAGTACAAATGTATGCATGGTTTCAACTACAAACTGCTACTTGTCCCTCCTGGTTGCCTTTGTCACATTCTCAAAGTCAATTGTCACATATTGGTATTTGAATGTCTTATGTACATATTCCTTATATGAGTAAATTGTCATGGTTTTTGTTTCTGGGGTTTTTTAATAGTCTGACATTTGCACTCATGTTCATTTTGCTGCCACACAACTCCTCTGTTAATTTGTGGTGTTATAGGTTTGTTGTCATTGTGCTGTGCTGCCTGATCTTAGCACTATTGTATACAAACACACTTCCACTTGCTGTCTACACTGGTTGTTAATTAGTTGTCCAGCTGAGTTGCATACTCATTCTAACACACCTAATGGTGATGGAAGGAGGTCCAGGTTGCCAAGCACAACATTAAACCACATTGATTTACAAGCTCACAAGCAGGGTCTCGCACTCTTAGATGTTCTGTTGTTGCTTAACTTAATTTTGCTCATTAAATACTGGATTGTATGCATTATTTAGGTGTTTACACAAAATAAATAGTACTAGTATATCAAACTTCCAGGGACAAATTCACTTTGTGCCAAACATATTTTCTTGTTTTTCTATCCCTTCAGGATGTTTCTGCAGGTTTGAATGGCATTTTAGACCTTGGCCTACTATATATTGACTTACTCACCTAAGCTTGGTAGTGGAAGCACATAAAAGTGGATTCCTCCTTTAACAAGAAGCAAAATCTTCCATGAATGTTGCTTGGAGCCAAGCCCATGACATCAGAAATCATAGGAAGAAATAAGCAATCTTTTAAATTTTAAGCATGTTAAGCAATATGCCCAATCAAAAACCTCTTTGCCTATTTCTCCCAATTATTTCTCTTTTCAATGCATATGAACACACATATAAATACATACATACATATTTGCAGGTATGTACATACATGAGTGCACATGAAGGCAAATAAACAATATACACCTAAAAAAAGAAAACTTACCCGAAAAAGGATCCTTCTCTGCAAAAGTGGCCGGTGCATTTTCAACTGATAGAACATATTTCATGCGGACACATTTCATTCATACATACCGTTTTCACATACAACTATGTGCATCAGGCTCCTGTGGCTTGGTGCACAACTATGTGCATCAGGCTCCTGTGGCTTGGTGCACAACTATGCACATCAGGCTCCTGTGGTTTGGCACACAACTATGCACATCAAAAAACAGTTTTATTAAGACAATTGTGCTGTTTTTAGCTTTTCAACAATTCAGAGAAAGGAACTGCTTCAAAACAATCAAAATTGACTTGTTAAATTGGGGGTCTGTTGGATCAACCAAGGTTAAAAGTTCCTGGGAGATTGTAAAGTAGATCACAAAAACACCCCCCCCCCCCCCATAAAAAACAACAACATTTACAAAACAACTTTGTTCAAAATAACACATTTGCTAAAACGTCACATTAAAATATAAGGACCACACAGTAACCACTAAATTTACATTATGAAAAAACACATGTAAACCCACATTTTTATAAAAAGCCAAAATGGTTCAAAAATAGCCCAAGAAATATTGCATTCAAAAAAATACCAAAGCAATATGCAATTTGTACCTATCAAGGGTGGAAAACTGGATCAGAAAATATTTATGCAGAACAAACATTTAAAGGTGGTAATTAACATAACATAATATTGCAATAAAACAAAATGGCCACAAACACAATAATATAGCATTAACATTGACTTCTTTATTGCAAAATGGACGTTGAAACATTCAAAGTTTAAAAAAACAAAAGCAGCTATTGTGCTAAATAGTAAGCAAAGTATGAAATGTAGCAACATAGATTAGTAGAACACAGCAAACAACTTCCCCCAAGACAAAAAACAGACAAAGGAAAAAGCAAGTCGACAGTTTGACATTCCATAATCATTTCTTAATATGATCCTTTACATTTGTACACCAGTCATTAGCTATCTAATAATTAATTAATTAAAACAAAGTAGGCTTCACTGTCATTTAATAAATGTGTGTGTGTTTAGTGTAACTTTTAACAACTTTGATTATTATTTTTATATTATATTAATATTTTATTATATTATATATATATAATATATTATATATATACACACACATATGTATTAATCACCAAGCGGATCCTTGGGTCGGGCATCGTAAGCGTTTAGGTAGGCGCCTATGTAAACAGCTGATATCAGTTAACTCTTTCCTTATTTCTTAGCTATTTTATATGTTTTTAACATTTGAACACCACAAACATTTTTATTTAGGGATAAGTTAAAGATGTGTGCCATTAGAAAGAATAATTTTTTAGGGGAACAGTGACTTTTAATGCAAACTCACCAGTGTGGAGATGCCGGAGATGCGCGGTTTGGAGAGAGCAATAATTTCAGTTGATAACTGCTGGGAGAATACGCCAGGGAATTCTCGCAGGCTAAAATTTGGTTTTGGCATCCGATTCCCGATCGCAAATACGGGCGTGTGAGCGAGCTTCCGATTTGGCTTGATGAATTAGGCTACCCATGTACATTTTCAGGTGGTATAAGATCCTGGCCAGGCTGACACACTATGGGTCCAAGTCTATAAAACCCAGGTGGGGTATGATTGTGCATTCCTCTTTTATATTTTGTATTGAGATTTCTTGAGCTTACCTACTCATCATTTATCTGCAACTGCAAAACTGTTAAACAATGATTAAAACTGGCTACCTATGCAAAAAAAAAATCTCCAGTAAATTTATAAAATATGCTTCTTGTGTAAAACCAGGACAGTTTCCAAATATGAACCTGATAAATAAAACGTGCATTTTAGTTTGCCAATAGCACCCAATTAGTTTTCATGATTAATTCTAAAACCTAAATATATTGGTTGCTATGGGTAACAAGACAATTTAAACTAGACATACTTTTTTTATATCAAGCTTTATATGTTCCTTAAGCAGTCTACACATACTGCTGCACACACAGTGGTTTATGACATTAAACCATTGATAGGAAGTATTGAATTGTAAATAAAATAATGTGTGGCTAGCTTTGTAGCTAACAAACAGAAGAGGTCTGGTTAACATTGTTCCCTGGGTACCTATTTAACGTCTTGATACACATCTTCATAAAGAGACAATGTAAACAGCTCAATGAATCAATACCAATCAATACCTTAGCCTTTAGAACTTTGAAGTATTTGATAAATAAGACGTTTTTCCATTAGTGCTGTAGCTCACAAATACATGACCTAAAAAGTGCTTTATTTTCTTTCATTTGCAGCAGATGTTCAGACACACTAAGAAGCTACTTAAATGTCCATTACAAGATATATATGATGCTTTTTAGCAATAATAAAGCTGAACGTAATGACAAGATTTCGATTACATCTTCAAAGAAGCAATAACAGTGTCAAATGTGTCAAAATTATAAGTAAATGTGTATATATATTACATCCATAAATGGGAAGACTATGGGTCTTTCCTGCTAATGGTTACAATACCACTTTCAGCACTCCCTACCCATTCAGGGTTTATTTTTGGTCTCTAATAACACCATACAAATATAACTACCGTAATCAATGATATATATATATATATATATATATATATATATATATATATATATAATATTAGACTAATTTAGACCTTCTTTGTTCTATGTCAAAACAGTTAATTGATCCTAACAAAAACATGGCAGAGGGTATCAGGTTAAAGATTTGTTTTTATTACCTTATGCTACTGGAGGCACATACTCACATACTTATCTTAAGCTACTCTTTTTTTTACAATTGCAGGCACTGACATCATTCCTTACAATGCAGTAATAAAATTCTGCATTGTATAAGAGAATACCAGGGCCAGGCCACAACCTGCAGCACTGGATTAAAGAATAGTGCACTAGTAACCAGGGAAGCAAGAAATATGGTGGGTAAAAGACCTATTCTCATGTTCTTCATCAAACAAGTGCTTTAATTGGTCAGAGCCCCACTACAAGTACATTTTTATTTCAGATTCAAATTCAAACAGCTTTAAAAATGGCTTTAGCAAACTAGAAACAATTGTTTTCAGTAAATGTTCTGTTGAGGTCCTTACTGTGGTGTGGTGGCACCGATGCTGTTAAGCCAAACATTCACTTCATTAACAGACCACAAATGTCATCCATAAATAGTTAATGCCTCATCCACTTTTAATATGGCCTGGCATTTTTTACTCTCTGTTTTAGACATTGTTTTCTAAATGTTTTCACTGGGACGCAAGGCCCTATTTATAGATCACATGTATTTTGTTCTTAGATGTTAATCGAAGCTGGGGAGCATGCTGGGGTTTTGTTTAAGAAAAGGTACTTGACAGCTGGTGGTTAAAATATTATGAAAACCTTTCTCTACATTGAATACAATGAAATACTCCACTGAAAAGAAATGAATGTCAGTTCTCCTTGGCTACTTACCAATTCATTATAAGGCACCTGCACTCTAAGAACCAAATACTGAATTTCAAGCTCCAGCTCTAATACAAAGGATAATGAGGGCTATTTAATTTTTTTCTTTGCTTTTGGAATGTAAAGTAAAGCAACAAAAAAGATTTAATAACAAGTTATGAATGCTATACGTGCTATAAAACATGATGAAAAACTTTTTTTATGTTCCAAATGCTAAAGGTACAGGCAAAATATTATTTTAGGCTGCAACCGAATTGTGTCCCCAGAGTTGGTTCAAAGGTCCTTATCAAAAGGTGAAAGAAGCAAGAGAGTCTGTGCTAGGGTCGGAGACCATTAAAGTTGATCCTTGGATGCATTGGAGTGAGAGCAGTTTCCAAGTACCCTGTACCCCAAAAAAGGCCTTCTCTTGGGGGTACAGGGTACTAGAACTTGGGGGTAACTATTAAAGTCATTAATTAATCTAATAAAACACAAGGCAACACAAAGCAAGTCAAGTGACCCCCACCAAAGTGATAATATCAACCTTGATATCAGTGTTCATAATCTCCCCTCTCCCCCTATAGCCTACCATAGTAATAAGCATCCCCAATGGCCAACAGCCTCACATAAAGTTGCAGGGGGCAAAGTCATGCTCCTTTGAAATTAAAAGTACTCCTTTTGAAAATGGACCCAATGGTCCTGCTAAGTATTGCTAGCACTGGATTAAGCTTTGTCACCCACTTCAGATTTTATTTAAAATTGTCAGGCACCAGGCATGACCCTACCCTAATCATCTTCTCCATAAAGCAAGAAACTTGTCTGGGGATGATATTGTGAGCATAATCTCTCTCACTTCTACTATTCTGTTGCACAGATATTGACATGTTCAAATTCTCTCTAAACCAGACACATTGGAATTTTCCAACCATAATAGTGAACATGAAATCAACACTACCATACTGGACAAGCTCAATACCTTACTGTCTTTTTATTTCTATGCAAAATATATTACACTGAAGCTGTAGATAAATAAATAGGGAGGATCCCCCAATGTCAACGTTGTGTTTGGGGGGGATATGTATACTCATACAAGCAGTGGAGCAGATTATCAAACATAAATCCTGGGAGTGCATTATAATCTTTGAATGTAAAACAACTCGTAATACAATTGCCAGGAATCATGTTATTGGATCATTGATAAACACCATATAGCAGGGGTGTCAAATTTAAATCAAGGGGCGAAATCTAAATCACTGGCTAACTCACAGGTCAAACTTTTTATTAAGATACATATTTTAGATTCTTAGTAGACACCATATCACACGCCATCTTCATGATTTAATCATGTTCTGAAAATAAGAAAATGCTTGTCTTGGTGAAGCATGAACATATATTTGCTTTCCCATCTTTCATTAAATTGTCTCTTTTCTGCATCAACTTTTCTCTTCTTGGACATTTTGAGAGCGATGTGTTTGACACCTTTGCCATATATACATAGGAGAATATAGGCAGACAGGCTTTGCGGGCAATTATTTATTCTTGAAATATTTTAAAATAGTCCTAAATGTAACAAAGACTAACTATTCTAAGCACAATTGAAATAACATATAGCAACAAATAACAACTATTAATGTAAAATGAATCTTTAGTACAAAACTATTTAACATATGTTTAGAAGATATCTCACAGTACCTGATGTATTTCGCCCTATCTGGCTTCCTCATGGGTTTATTGAGATCAAGAACATATCTAAGTACAAGAATAAACCATATTTAAGAATTGTATGATTTCATATATCTAATCTTTCCAATTATGACAATACAAAACAAATTTAGCAACTGCAAGACATCTACTTACATTTACAGTATGGTTATACAGAATAGGTGAGGGACACTAGGTCCAATGCCTCCCTAAGGTTCACATATTTATCTTAATTTTTGGAGAATGTGAAAAAAGATACATGTCTTTTATATATTATATTGATTATTATAAAATCATCCTATATGTTACATATATATATGGTTTACTCAATGGTATCCTATGCTCTATATTATATGGTAACCTTAATATGTGGGTTATGTATATCAAAGAATCCTATTCATAGTCACAATATTTATAATAATGTACCTGTATTATGTTTTCAAGTATATTATATTGAGGTATTTATCTCTCTGTCCTCTCCCGTGTATTTTCAGTGTTTTGGTATATAATTCCTAGTATAGAAAAAATCTTACACAATTGTTTGTTGAAGGAGAGTAGAGATTTTTAAGCATTTAAATGTTTAAACTTACATTGGTTATCCAAGGCTATTGTTTGATGTAGTGGTAATTGGAAATCTCTTTACCCGTGCCTAAAGTCTGAACACAGAGCGAAGATCTATCAATATTTACATATATATGTATGTATATAAAAATTTGTAACATAGAGAAGCATGGTGTGAGTAGACATCCAAAATATGCCCATCAATATTTCCACTGGTAATTACGTAAACATGAATGAGAGTTTATCAACATCTATGTACATATAAAAAAGGAAATTGTCTCATAGTAGATTAGTATGTAATTTAGATAGATGTCCACCTTGTGGAACACAACACTTAAGGTGCGTACACACTTCCAATTTTTATCGTTCCAATCGAACGACGAACGATCGATTGGGCAAAAAATCGTTCGTAAAAAAGTAACCAACGACGCCGACGAACGAGGAAAATCGCTGGAAACGAACGACCGGACCGACAGATCGGATTGGACGACGATCGTTGAACATCGTTCGTGTGTACGGTCGTTCGTTGATCGTCCATGTTCAGAGCATGCGTGATGAACGAACGTCCGTTCACTTTCCTGTCGTGCACATAGTTCCTCTATCGCTCAAACGATCGTATCTATTGTGTGTACAATATCTACGAACGATCGTGTCGTTAACTCTATGTGCAGGATCGGTGCTATACGATCGTTCATATATATCGTGCATGAACGTTCGTCGTTCGTTTTCCAACGATAATAATTGGAAGTGTGTACGTAGCTTTACTTTGGTTGTTTGTGTGTGGTGGTGAGCAGCAGGACGTCCGCAGCACAGCCCTATGGGTGGACTGATGCTGTCGGCGTCCCACTTTTAAATGCTTCTATTATTGCCTGACATCCCCGTTCGGGCCGTGAGATCACGCCATCCAGTAGGATTTTCCCGAGATCATCAGTGCCCTCATGCACTGAAGTCTACAAGCGTATACGTTGCTCCTATGAGTAGATTGTGTGAATGTTTCAACTATAATCAGTATCTGTGTGTACTCTAATCAGCATGATTCAGCATGTTTAACTCTAAATGAGAAAAGTGCCAGCAGTGTGGGGCCAGCAACGATTCTTTACAGTGTATGAAAAGGGACTGCCTTCACCTGCAAAGGCTAAATAGCCCATAACTAATGCAGGTCCTGATTCAAAGTGAAAATCTCTGAATCAAACGAGGGAGGGGAAAAGCAGGACCAGGGATAATAAATGCCAAGGGGCACCTCCTAGTACTGTGCACCCATGGGTAGAATTTAGGGTGCTCCCGTACCTCGTAGAGCAGATCCCTTAGGTAACCAATGTACTTACTAACCTGTGTAATATTTCAAAAAATTATTATATATATGAAGAATTGTGATAGTAAATATAGAACTAAAGTTTGAAGTCCTCTCGCTCTTCATATAACATGTGTACATCCAACTATAAAAAAATGTCCACATATATATATACACATATTTTTTATTTTATTATCCATCATTTACTGTCTGCTTGTAAAGTTGTCTTCATACATATATATTTTGCACATACCATGTAACCTACTATAGTAACACATAATGGCCCTGATTCATGAAAGCTCTCCAGGCTGGGGATAATGCACTTTCAGAAGTGAAGCTGGGTGATCCACCAAACCTGGAATGGATCTGGTCCAGGATTCAAAACATTTGCTAGCAAATAGCAAATAATTTTGAAAAATCCAGTCCATGTTTTGTGGATCACCCAGCTTCACTTCTGAAAGTGTATTATCCCCAGCCTGGAGAGCTTTCATGAATCAGGGCCAATATATTAAATAATAGCAGTGTAGGTAATAACAATGCTATACAACATTAGAAAAATCTAGGGTAATATATCTTTATATCCATATGATATTGTAAGTCTATATGATACTTCATATATTACACAGCATTATTCTTGTCACAAATCATACACATATTATCAGAAACATCATAATATAACATTCTCATAGATGCAATAATTCATATTACATTCTTCATATCAACCTTTTATGTCAGTATTTTGTAAGCTAGTATATCCCTGTCCTGTCCATAATTAGATACCCCATATGTCTAGGTTTTTTAGGAGGGTAATAAAGGTTTGAAGGAGAATACATCATTTAAACCTGGTGAAGATGTTGCTTTCAGAGGGGAAATCCATTAAGCTTCCCTTTGTAATAATATCAATATTGCCACCTCTAGAATTTTGAGGTATGTGATCTATGGGAGAAAAATTAATAAAATCCTTATCAAAGTTGTGTTGTAATCCCACATGATAACTCAATGGGGTTAGCATTTTACCTGAATCGATTGCGTATATATGGTCGTCAATACGTTTTCGAAATGCTCTTTTTGTTTTGCCGATGTAGAAACTGCCACAGTGGCAATTTACTAAATAGATAACTCCAAGAGTTGCACAATCTATATGATGTTTTAGTTGGTATTGGGTTTTATGAGGGAGAATTGTATATCTACCTTCTAAAATCCACCTGCACTGAGGGCAATGCCCACATTTGTAGGTACTTTGTGTGTACTTGTACTTCTTCAGACATCTTATGCATTTCATAATGACTAGAGACTAGTGTGTCTCTCAGTGATTTGGATTTTCTATATGTGATCGAGGGGTGATCGGATAAGATTTTTTTAAGATATGTAGTATAAATTCTAAGCTTGTCTTCTAATTCAGGTTTTTGGTGCTCAAAAAAAGGTTGATTACGGTCAGATCCTAGCGCTCCTTGATAGGCCTTTTTTCTACTATATCCTTGGTTTTGTAATCTTAACCCCAATGCTTTTGCTTTTTTGAAGTCTAGTTCATTGGTACAGTTGTATTTCAATCTAAGATACTGACTGTATGGGATACTATCCTTCAGTGGTCTGGGGTGAGCACTTCCCACATGAAGGATAGTATTTCCAGACGTTTCCTTACAGTATAAGGTAGTATTTATTTTACCATTCTCTGATATTTCTACATATGTGTCCAGGAATAGAACTCGATTAGGGCTGGAATGGATTGTGAATTTAGGATTGTATCTAATGTTTTGTAAGGATTCAAAGAATGTTTTCAGGGTGGTGGAACAACCACCCTAAAAAATGATAATGTCATCTATGAATCTTTTCCAATACAATATGTTTTGTTGAAATTGATGTGTTAAGGGATTGGAGAAGATATTCTCCTCCCAATCACCAAGGAAGGTATTCGCATATGAGGGGGGCACATTTCGTGCCCATAGCTACCCCCTGTATTTGAAGGTAATGTTTATTGTTAAATGTAAAGATATTTCTTGGTAATATGTATTCTAGCAGTTTAACTATAAATTGATTGAATTCCAGAATGTCCGGATAGAATCTAGAGATATGTTTGTGTACAATCTCTATTCCCAAATCGTGAGGTATACTACAGTATAATGCCTCAACATTGATAGTTATCAGCAAAGAATTAAAAGGAAGATTTGTGTTCATTGTTAACTTCAAGAGTTCTTTAGTATCTTTCAAGTATGATGGTAGTCTATACACAATTGGTCTCAAACAGGTATCTATTAATTCACTTGCATTGCCATGTAATGTATTAGGCTAATATGCATTAGACTCCATGAAGGGACAAATAGGGATGAATGCCAGGAGCTGCTCTATATAACCATTGTGGTGATCACTAGTGCAAATAAAAGCCCTGCAGAATAATTTACCTGGGCCTTACTGATAGCCCTGTTGCAAATGATAACATTAGAGCAGAAATAAACTTGCTAAACTTACCTATCTCTGTTGCGTCTAGGGGTGCCATCATCTTTTTCCCTTTTTTCTTCCTGTATATCAGAGGTCCCCAACCCCCAGTCCGTGGGCATCTGACAGGTGGGCCGCGGCTCTGGCTGGTGCTTCCACCAGGGGGTCAGGAGAAGGACCCCGCTTGGGGGGGCACACCGGCCAGAGCGGCAGACCACATCTCACCGAGACATTGCAGGCCCACCAGAGACACAACCCGCCTACTCTGGAGACAACCCGCCCACTCTCCCATCACAGGCTCAAACCTGCGATGGGGGAGTGGGCAAGTTCTGGCATCATGACATCACTCTGGGGGGATGTTTTATTCTGGAGTCTGTGCATTTAGTGGCCCACGACCTGCACTACTGCTGTATATGATCTTCAGCCAACATGACCAAGGTGACATAAATCCCACACGCCTTCATTCCCGGCCTCAACTGGTATTGAGTGACCAGGTAGGTAGGAGCAATTATTGCAGAAGGGTCCTCGCCTGTCGCTTTCTGTACTAATGACCTGTCTGATTGAATTTTTATAAAAGTGGAACTTTAGTTCACAGTAAATTTAAAACACTTTCTATAGTGATTTGTTCATCCAAAGTTCTTGTTTTAATATTCAATGTGAACGGAGATGAACAAATGAACTTTAATTTAAATTACAAACACATTACAAATGTTTTCAGTTTTAGTTTCTGAAAGGTTCTTGTTTTTTTAACAGATTAGTTTAATCATGTTCTACACCTTTATAATTCATCAACCTAACCTGTGATCTAAACCTACACCACTGGATTCAATTCTTAACCTAAACCTAATCCCTACCAAATTCCCTAAACTTTAGGAGATTTTTCTTACAAAAAGGTAAAAATATTATGCAATTAAGCTTGTGATATTGAGGGGATTAGCATTTCAAGAAAACATGCAGATCATTTTGTGAAACGTATAGGTCTATTTTTTTGCTCCCAAAAAAATACAGCTTTCTTCAACAAAAATCAAACAAAATTTAAACATTGTTTATATCAGAGTTTTCAGAGTCCATAATCCCCTACAGAAGAGTTTGGGAATAATTCTGAAGTATGTAGAATAAATAAACAGTTTTCAAAACAAAGAAACACAGCTCTTTAGCAGAGCTCCCATTCAAGCTTATCTGCAGCCTACCTGCTGCCCACTTCCCAAGCCTAAAGCTGCGTACACACTTCCAATTTTTGTCGTTGGAAAGGATCTTTCACGATCCTTTCCAACGAGATCGTTCATATATATCGTGCAGGAACGTTCGTCGTTCGTTTTCCAACGATAATAATTGGAAGTGTGTATGTAGCTTTAGTGACAAAATTATCTATTGTAATCCTTTACCTGTTATCTTACCCAAAACAAACATGTAATTTTAGTGATAAGGGGAGAGAAAATAATTAATACCTTTCCCTCTATTACAACATATTTATACAAACCCATCTTCTATTTAATATAACTCTTGTGACCTCTGAATCTAGTGTAATATCTCTCTGTGATATATGGAGAGAGGAGAAACAGCCGTCACTACTTCATCTTTTAACAATTATTTATTCCATATTGTTTCAATCTTCATTACTCCCTTAGACTTTGGAATGAAATAAGAGTTCACCTTTCTTTTTCACTTTATATTATACTAGTGATACTGCATATTTTCCCAATATTTTCCATTTTCACTTTATCTAAAAATAGTACTCCCACCATATGTGATAGAGAGTTCCTGCTCTGTTACATACCCTAAAGCATTTACCCATACAGGTCAGCTGAAACTTAGCGAGCCTAGATGGCACCATGTACCATCTTAACAATAATTTATAATTAGTTTCTACCTCTGAAGCGTTCATGCTACTGTGGGCCACCATAGACCATATCTGATTCCAATCCTCCTGTTCCAATAACATTTCCATATCTGCCTCCCATTTGGATATATAGGATGGGATTGCCATATTGGTTTGAACTAAAGTATTTTACAGAGCCGATAAGACTCCTTATACCTTCAAGCAGCTAATCTCACCCAAGTTTGTACAAAATGACTGATTTGGAGATACCTAAAGAGTTCCTCTGGTGGGGCTTCATATTTTTCTCTAAACTCACTAAAAGGAAGAATCCCAGCCAGTTATTAAAATGATGAATTCATTATAGATCCTTCTCTACCCACCAGGAGCCTCGGGTAGAGAAGGACATCTTTATAGAGGCTATACGACCCAACCATGGGATTTGATAGCATTTCCATGTTTCTAATAAACCCATCAAGTACTCCACTAAATCTGGGATGTTAACAGTGTACAAGAGATCATATGATGAGGGGATATATATACCCAAATAGCTAAGACTTTTTGGCTCCCATTGAAAGGGAAAAGATTCCTTAAGCAGTTTCACCACTTCCATTGATAAATTAATATTAGGGCCTTACATTTTGAGCTATTAAACTGGAGCCCCGAGAAGGCCTGAAAACCCTCCAGTACCTCCATCAAATTGGGCAAAGTTACCATGGGATTCGCCAAACTAAGGAGGATATCATCCGCAAAAAGGCAGAGCTTATGTTGCTCCCCATTAATCTCTATACCCTGAATGTCAACATAATCTCAGGTGGCTATGGCCAGGGGTTCTACCGCCAGTGCACAAAGCAGTGGCAACAGTGGGCAACCCTGCCTAGTGCCCATGCCTACAGAGAAACGTTGTGAACCCATATAATGTATAAATGCCTTAGGGGAGTCATACAATGAAGATACCCATTTACAAAAGTTCGATCCAGAGCCCCATTTGTTGAATAATGACATAAGGTATGGCCATAATACTGAGTCAAACGCTTTTCTTATATCCAAGCTCAGCAAAAAAGCTGGGGTCTTATTTTGTTTAGCTTGTTGAATTAGGTGCAATATCCTCTGTATTCTATACCCCGCTTGTCCTCTGGGTAAAAATCCGTTTGGTCAGCAGACACAATATCACCTATACTTCCTTCCAGTCGAGACGTCAAGATTGTCGCCAATAACTTGACATCCCGATTAAGAAGAAAGATCAGCCTATAATTAGACCAATTCATAGCGTCGGTAGAAGGCTTTGGTAGCATACAGATGGCTGCCTCCAAAGTGCTAGAATCAAGGGCTTCCCCTTTCAGAACCCCATTAAATGTCTCCACCAGATAAGGTCCTAATATTTGCTGGTATTTTTTATAGTATACCGCTGTGAACCCATAGGGTCCTGGTCTTTTATTGGGTTTAAGGTCCCTAATAGCCTTGGTCACGTCCAACAAAGCAATCGGGGCTTCCATAATTTCCAGTCAACTAGCGGTAAGTTTTGGAAGATTTATTGACTGAAAAAATGTATCCAAAGCTCTCTTATCAAAAGAACAAGGGGTTTGGTACAGTTTTTCCAGGTGTTTAAAAAATTTCTACAATAAATACGTTGGATTACTAGTGGGTCCAATCCCATTGACCCTAAGTCCAAAAGTATTAGGACATCTTTCTGTATCGCAGCCTATTTGCCAATAATGTATGCATTTTATTACTGTATCTATAAAGTTTATTATTTGACCATCTCAACGGTTTCTCAGCAATAGATGCTGTACAGAGATTCAATTGAGTACGGACCTCCTCCATTTGCCGTCTTATACTCCTATTTAATGAAGCTTTATACTGCATACGCAGCTCTTCAAATTTGGATTCTAACTCTATTACCTTTGTCCTACATTTCTTTTTAATCTGTGAGCCGTCCCCATACTTCCGTCTTATGCGCCATAGCATAACAGGTGATGTAAAAGGTTTAAAGAAAAGCACTCAACCAAAATGCCTTATAGTTTTTGATCCACCTCAGGGTTACTGAGCAAGGAATCACTTGTGACTATCTAAATTGTGACTATCAACAATACACTGGACACTGTGCATAATATATACATCCAGGGTATGTAGAGCGGAGACCTGCTCTCGCCCCACTTCCCCCCATTCTGATGATGCAATAAAACAGTGTGAACAAGAGAAGACAGAATCTTTTCTGTCGCCCCAAAAATGTCATCAGACATAACCCCCGACACTGAATAACAGCAAGCTATTCTCCAATTATTTAACTAGCTAATAAAAAGGCAGTTTTTACTCCTAACAAATAAGTACTTAGCATCCCAAATGAGCTAGGAGATTAAAATTCAAGTTTATCAGAACATTATATCTATTTAAAAGGAGGCATTCATACGTTATAAACCAACATTATTTCCATAGCCCCTAAAAAGAAAATGGTAAAGAATAAAAATAAATAAATGTTCAAATACTGGTCTGAGAGGATCTCAGGCGTTTAAGTGAATCTGTGGTCTTATACTCCTTAGTCCTCTTTTGCTGATGTATATCAGGTAATCGAGATATTGGAGGATTGGAGTTTTCCACAATGTCTGATTTCTCATGTTGTGATCAACACAAAGTCCCATTTCTTAAAAGCAATTTCTAGCCTCCACAAGAAAAACCTTGTAACTTGCCCCCATATGTTAATAGCAATTTAAAGGGGAAACCCCATCTTTATTGGATCTGCTGATTCTGTAGAATCTGGAGAAATGGTTTCATCTCTCTGCGGCGAAATATCACTGCTGGAGCCAAGTCCATAAAAAGTTGGTAATTATGACCTTGAAAAGCGAGAGGTTCCTTCTTTTTGGCTACCTTCATTATCACATCTTTAACATAAGGGTAATGTAGTTTAATTATGATATCCCTTAGTGGACCATCAGCTTTTGGTTTTACTAAAGTGCAGCGTGCACGATCCAATTCTAACTCTTCCACCGCTATCTCAGGACATATTTCACGAAAAAAAGGGCAATCACTGTTGTATTAGGATCAATTATACTTTCTGGTAAACCACAAATACGGAGGTTAGAACGGCAGGCCCTATTCTCATAGTCCTCCAATTTATGATGTAAAAGCTGTACCTCCTATTTCAGATACTCAATGTCCTCTTCATGCCCCACTAGGACAGTGGTTACATCATCTACTCTCCCCTGTAGTTGTACTGTACGCTGGCCCAGCTCTCTTAGCTCCTTTGTAAAATGCTCAGTAATTTTCTTAGTAGTACTTTCCAATGCCGTATGAAACATTAATTGAATTTTTTCCAAAAGGCTATCTGGATCTGAAAACTGTTGTTGCACAACTGATGCTGGTGTTGAAGGCAAGCTCCCTGTATACATCTCTGGTTCACTAGAGCACTCACTCCTCTCCTGACCCATGTGGGGAGAGGAATCCGCCATCTTGGCTTGTTGAGGCTGTTGACGCTACCTGTGCTATCACACGCTGCTGCCGGCTCTTACCATGAGTCGACATCCGCGTTTTCGTGCTGCAAGCCTCCCTCTGTACTGCTCTCACTCAGGGAGCCTCCCGGAGCCGAAACCGCTGCCTAATATGCCTGCAACAGCCTTGTCTGTCCCAGTGTAGAGCGAAGCTGGCTCAAGACGCTTACATCTGCCAGGTCCGTGCATGCACCCTTCCATTTTTTTTTATCACACTATAGCCAGAACCCTGCAAGTGCAGGGAAGATTTATAAATGTAATATAGGCATCACCTTATGAAGGCAATGATGAACTTGGCCTATAATAAAAATTAAAGAAGTCCCTACAAAATGTGGCCTAAACACACAGATAGAAGTGTCTACAATTATAGACCAACAAGAACAAGGAGATTTTTGTAGGGCACATTCAGCAAACTGGTCAATAAATGGTGCACTTTCCATACTAACATCAATGTGAATCCCACATATGTGGACTACTCAGTCTTGTGCAGCAGTTGAAGAGCTACATTGAGAACATGTGTAAAACGTTCTCTGAGAAGGCGGCACGTCCTACATGAACAGTTTGAAGACCATTTTCTCTCCCCACATTGTGCACCTCCATAGCCCATAGTAAAATGTAAGTTCTGGATTCATTCTAGTAGTTTCTGTCACTTGCACTTTGTTCTTTTTGGTTCAGTTTTTCAGTTCAAGTTATTTTTTGCTTTTATTGCTTGTTACAATTTTATTCAGTTGTATACCCTTGCCTTATCACACTTTTGCGGATGACAACATCTACATATTGTACACTAAAAAGAGGTTTTTAAATTTGTTTGGATTCATCATAAAAATGATACCTAAAATATTACCTGACAATCATTATTTGAAAAATCTAACCCTTAAGCTACGTACACACTTCCAATTATTATCGTTGTTAAACGAACGACGAATGATCCTGCACGATATCTACGAACGATCGCATAGCACCGATCCTGCACATACAGATAACGACACGATCGTTCGTAGATATTGTACACACAATAGATACGATCGTTTGAGCGATAGAGGGAGTGACGTGCA
The DNA here is from genome assembly GCF_032062135.1 of Pyxicephalus adspersus. Classification (NCBI taxonomy): domain Eukaryota; kingdom Metazoa; phylum Chordata; class Amphibia; order Anura; family Pyxicephalidae; genus Pyxicephalus; species Pyxicephalus adspersus. The sequence goes on along the minus strand of NC_092862.1, from coordinate 102,708,666 downwards.
CGACAGGAAGTGAACGAACGTTCGTTCGCCACGCATGCTCAGACCATGGACGATCAACGAACGATCGTACACACGAACGATGGTCAACGATCGTCGTCCAATCCGATCCGCCGGTCCGGTCGTTCGTTTCCAACGACTTTCCTCGTTCGTCGGCGTCGTTGGTTACTTTTTTAACGAACGATTTTTGCCCAATCGATCGTTCGTCGTTCGTTCGTCGTTCATTTTGAACGATAAAAATTGGAAGTGTGTACGCAGCTTTACAGCGGTGACAACTTGCTGTGTTCAGTTTCTCATTTGAGGGACACTTTCCAAAACAAGGAAAAACGTTTACGTTGCTCAGTTTACCAGTATGTCACATACCAGGAGAACTATTGCCAGATTCTACACAAACAATAATCATAGTGCCTTATGCTATCATTAAAAAAATTATGTGATTTACATCCAACAGATTGTAAATCAAAAAATCATTAGGCTCTTCTGTATGTGTGTGTGGTCCCTTTGATAGATATTCCAATTTTGGGAGAGTCTACCTCACATGTAGCACAATGAGCACAGACAGATACAACTCCCTGATAGTTGATGTCTTCTACATAAAAAGGTATTTTAGTACATTGAATATTGTCCTGAAGAGTCCTGACCTATATGATCCATAAAAACAATCACTGTTTGCGACCACAGTGTTCATTTACCCTCTATCATAGGGGGATCTACAAACCCATGCAAAGAAGGAGCACAAAGAAGGAGCCATACACTATATATACTTATTCCAAAAGTTGTTTATAGTGTCTGATAATACAGTTCCGGTGAGAGGTCGAAGAAGTCCAGGTCATGAACTGATGTGACATTTCTTTGAGGCTGTTGTAGTTTTCTGCTTGTTCCCTGTTTAGAGATTAGAGATTAGTTTCTTTGAGAATCGCCAACACAAGCGGAGAAGACAGCTACATCAACATGTTAGCAAATAGAGATAAACTCTAACTTTTCAATGGGCTTGATACTTTAGTTCCTAAATGAAGACTTAAGAATAAAAAGCACATTAAAAATTCATTATATATATATATATATATATATATATATATATATATAGATAGATATTGTATATGCATATGAATATTTTATATTCTAACAGGCAGCAAGCAGATGGAGCTCTAAGGGGGTTTATTTTCAACTGATTTCATGTATGCATCTCCATATTATTATTATTAAAAAAGTTATAAATCACTTATCTGATATATATCAAGGCTTCAATGAGAGGCAGCAAGCCTGAGTTAGAATGCTTTGTCATATAATAAATGTTTATTTTTAAATTAAAGATTGTGTTCAGATACTAAAAATTAGATATAAAACATTGGTTTAAAAACGCATAACCTCAAAGTAATAAAAACTCCTGTATGGCCATATAAACAAATACCAAATCCAGCGTGATGCATTAACATGCCTGATACCTTAGTTGCTAAAAGAAGTGGAAAAATACTTTTGGACAATTAATGGAGGAGGCATTCCCATTACCCTCCTATATATGTATATATGGGCCCTGATATGGAGAGCAGTAATCACCATCACAGGGAGCACAGACAGATATAACAAGCTGATAGGATGACATTTAGGAACTCTTTCTAAATAGCGATCGGGGTGATAGATTAACAGAGTGTGTTGGCTGTAGGATAGAATCCAAGAGTAGTGACTTGAATTGACATTTGGCTATTACAGCTGGCTGTATGTTCTTGATGTTGGAGAGTCTTCATGCTTGAGAAATTCACCACTACCAGAAAGATAGAAATCATTAAGAACAGATGGCTGTGACAACATGATAGACATTGTAGATAATGTATCATGCTTTTACTAGTTTTCTGTGTACCTGCTGTTGATAATTCTCAATTTATGAGAGACTTTCTAGCGCAAGAAACAGCTAAAACAGCCTAACAGGTAAAGTCATTTAATCAATACCTTTTTAAAGCACTGATACGTGACATGCCACTTACCTTGAGGGGTTCATTTAAGTGGACATCACTGTTTTATTAGTGACTGATAGAACTAATCCTGAGAAGTGTCAGAAAGCTTACATATACATACACATTAAATTTGCGTGCCAGTTGGGCTGCTGTAAGTGTCTCTTTGTTGGAAAGAATACTGACTTTTGGCGTTGGAATGTTTGAAAGGTTTGATAGACATTGGAATGTTTTATTATTGCCTTTTAAAGAAAATTGTGATGCTTTGGGATAGGAAATGAGGTACCATTGGGAATTTGGTCTTTAAAGGGTAAGGGAAGGGTACGTGAGGACAGATGAGGTATAAGTGGAGGTTTAGACACCCTGTAAGTAAAATCTGGTTATATTGCACAATTGTAAATGTGTAAAAACTCTAGTTCAACCCACAGTAGTTTCTCGGGGAGTACTAAAAGTGTGTATGGTCAAATTTTTGACCCTTTTCCACTTTTCCCTCCTTGGACCTTTTTCCAGGAGTAACTGGTCTTGATGGTCATTCATTCAGTCTTCACAACTTTCACTAAAATACATTAAAAGCAAAAACATACAGGCAGTTAATCATTATTATGTAGTATGGATGTCAACATTTATTTTTTAATTTAAAAATTGAGGATTAAGGTTAGTAAATCGCCAGCCTGATTGCTCTTGCAGTTCTACACAGTCCCAAAAAAAAACTGAATCCCCTCCCCCCCATTGATTTTGATGGTGTTTGAAATCAGAGTTCGGTCACCCAAAAAATATCGGGCTATTTGATCGAACAGCTGCCGAATCGAACACTCAGCTATTCGACCAACACTCTTATTAAACATCCATGTTTGTAACATTTTCCAATGTTAAATATCTTCACAACTCTTATTCAAAGGTTCTCTAAAATTCTTTTGATCGGGATTAAATTATCATGAACAGGATTTTCTTCATAGAAGTAGGCTGTGTTATTATCCAAAGTCTGTGCACCTTTCTTTTTGTTACTTTAAACCACAACTCTGATTGACTGGATTACCAAATACTCAGTGAGGTTTGCAAACATTTACTTTATCCAAGAATAACCCAGTTGTTTAAACCATTTGTATAATTATATAATTGTGAAACGTGTTTTACCTATTAAATTACTGGTATTTATTTACTACAGTTTAAATGATAATCAGATCTCAGGCACCATTATTATTGAAATAGAGATATTTCCAAAGTGTTCACTACGATTTTTCTGCAACAGATGTGATAATTTGTGCTCTGTAGATGAACCAATGAGAAACAAGTTTGAGGAAGAATCATTTTTTACTAAGATGAAGTGGCAATTGTGGTGGACCATTAATGTCTATGGATTATTGTCTTACCTATCAATGATACCTCTAATTATCCAACAGATAAGAACACAAGCAAGTGAGGATAAGGTGAAACCTAAAGCTTTTGAATTTATTTACTGTGGCTTACTTTTAATGGTTTTTGCAAAGTGTATAGTATATGCCTTTCTTGTTAAGAGTAATCAGAATAAGATCCTACATGACAGGGAAAAGCCTGAAATGACAGATTATTACCATTCATGAAGATCAAGGCTAGACAAAGTTTTCAGTAGAGAATTCTGATGAGCTAATGCAAATTGCACTTTCTTCTTCACAAGGTAGAATTCAGCAAAGTAAATTTCAGTGCAAAAATATACCAGGAAAATTATAATGTAACAAAGACACTTGAAACAAGTGAAGTGATGTCTTGGCAGAGTTCTGATTTAGCTAAATAAAATACAATCCCAACTGATTGGGATAAAAACAGTGCACTATCCGGGACTATTTGTTAGTGGAGATGCACAAGGTACTGTTCAGCTCCAGCAAATTAGCAAACCATCATGAAATCCTTATATAAATATTCAGATGCATGTTGATAAGTTTAAATTTTCTACATTTTATTTTACCTCAATTTAAACTTAAGCTGTTTGTAATGGCAGAAAAAACTAGCCCTAACTTCTAACCCAATGGAGTCCATAAACACTTTGTATTATTCAGCACCTGATGTAGGGAGTCCCTTAGTACTCTCTGAAATACTTTGGTTTGGAATTTTTTAATGAAATGAATATACTTAAAGTGATACCATTGGTTTAGCTTTTTCAGTTTTCTCTACACCTTAGGTATCACCAAAGAATGCTTTAAATGTGCCCTCATTGCGAAATGATTTGAGTCATGCGCTCAAAAATATTAACCACACCTAACACTATGAGATCATATTGATTGTGTATCCAGCCTTGGTCCAGTACTTCGTCAACAATTCAAACTTTATTACCCTAAATCCCTTTACACTCTACATAACAGGCAATAGACTGCGGACAAACAATGCATTAAACAAAACCTACCAGTGCTGCTCACTACTGTCTATTCATGGTTAAAGCCTTTGTCATATTATAATACATATTAGGAAACATTAAATATGATACAGGTTTTAAAAACCATACACAATGTACTAGAGGTTTTTTAGGTACTGTGTATGTCCTATTTTCATTAATTCTTCTTGAAAAACCCTATGTGAATTTTCAAGGCAATCAGAATGGCACTTCTAATCAACACAATTGAACACCATCAAGGCATAGTTGCTAGCTAAAAATCAGCCAAAATTCAATCAGTCATGGCTATTGAGCACCATCACAAAAGAAAAATGTTACAGAAAAAAAACAATTTCTTGAAAAATAGAAAGCTTTATTTGTATACTAAGCTTTGTATACTTTGGATTTCTCAACAGTTGCAGGTTTAATTCAGTATTCTGCTGAAAGTATTTCTTATTGTCATTGCTGTTTCAATGATCTACGATTGATGGACCTTTCTTGTGAAAAATATTGTATTCTGGTAAATGTAAAGGGTTATTACATGTAATGATTAGGTATATAATTTTTTTAAAATATAGCAGTCTAGCAAAGGAAGGGGTTGAGACTAGAAATGAGCAAGATTTTTAAACTCAATCTTGCGGCGAATCGGGCCTTTCTTGCTTACCAAACTTGTAAGCGTGTTCTCGCCGAACTAACGAGGGAAAAAGCAGGTGGCAGTAACACCGAAAAAAAGGCATATATACAGGGAATGAGGGAGGGGTTAGTCACTCCATCTTGTGTAGTGTGTAGAGGATAGAGGCAGGGAAAGACTTATAGAGTAACAGGGACAGTGTAGGAGCCTTCTTAGTTCAATGTTAGCTGCATAGTTCAGTGTTTTATAGTGCATTTACTTTTACAGGAGCTACTAGCTAGTCAGTTAAATTGTCAGCAGTCAGCACATTTAGAGCAAGTTATATTGTGTGTATTACACTCTTAGGTGCTGTTCACTGACTGCACATGCACTGAAGGTACAATTGTGGTTGCTGCTACTTGTAGTGCCACACATAGCTAGTCAGTTTTGTTAAATTGTCAGCAGTCAGTACATTTAGAGTAATCTAAATTGTGTATTAGTAAAGACATTGTTAGTCATCTTTTTTTCACACTGTACATTCACTAAAGCTAAAAAAAAATAAACCTATTTACCAAAGAAGACTGTTTGGTACAGCACTAACTCTCCCGACAGGCAAGGATGAGCGAAAGGATTTAATCATAGTCAAGTTATTGAAGAATAATAAAGTCAGGGGTCTCACATTAGTTTGGAAAGTAATAAAGAATACAGTTTGAATGCATGTAGAATTTTGGTAATATACAAATGGATGGGCCCCTTTTTTATTCTTCTGCATTTGACATGTTTTTGATTAAGCTTCTAAATTTAGAAGACTTTTGATGATTTATACAAATATGTCATATTAGTTTATTAGCAGGATTGTGACCAACCCATCTTTCCATCCAGTCTTCCTTCCTCTTCCTTCCTTCCTTCCTCTGCAATCTCCTTCTTTATCCCATTACTATGGCCAGCTATATATTCCTGGATCTAAGATTAGATAGGACTGTGCAATGATATGAGCTTCCAAGATACATTTTACATTGGCCTAATAATGAAAAACAGTCCTCCACCTTATACTGCATGTTCCAGTCTCCCTCCATTCTTCAGACCACTGGGCTAATAAAACTCACAGCACAATAAGTCTGAGAATGTCTTTATCTCCCCCACCCCTGATCAGTACTGTCTTTTTTATTGATTTAAGTTTATGTTTTTGGAGAGTTACTTTTTAAACCATTTGGCTGTTGGTTGATTTGGGTCCTTCTCTTTCATACTCTATGGATGGCACAGAGTTAGACGTTCATGTACTGTGTACTATACATCACAAACTTCACTCATGTGTGAGCTGTTTTTGCTATTTTTGCTCATTTAGGTTTTATGTGTAATTGCATGATCATTTGTTTACTCACAGTTCTATAGTTTTTTATCTGCATTTTGGATTATTTGATGTTAATGTTTTGATTCCTTCTGATGAAGCATTTCAATGCGAAACGTGTACAGAAACAAATTTCCAATGCTGAATAATGCAATATGTATGAAAAATTATGTACACTGCACAGTTGTCTAATATATTTGCAGAGTAAATAAAATTATGTTAGACACATGGTATGTGATTATATATAGACACATGCTAGTTTGGCATATGTTTATACATTTTAATGTTGATGTATAAATAAAGTCTAATTGTTTTATTATCTATTTACCATTTTCTGAGTACTGTTAAAGCTCCATGACATACACATACTATTGTAAATTCTACCAGGGGGGTGTTACCTATTGGACCATTATACAATTACTCAATAGGCAGCTGTCATTTACAGAGCATATTATAAAACTAACAGGCAGTATAAATGCACACTTTTCTAATGTAGTGTATTTGAGTTGGCTGATCATAGTGTTGTACCCCATGTTCAACTGTGCTCTCAACAGCTCCCACTCAACTGAATGTGATGTGGCTGCAGTTGCTATGTGGTTGCGATGGAGTTGCAGTGGAGTGCCTAGAAGTGAAATTACTTTAGAGGAAGAACTGCACCACAAATACAGGGGCAACTCATGCAAACACTTTAACCTGTGGTGGGTGCCTATCCTGTCACATAGCATCAGTTTGCTATGTGTCTAGGAGTGGCTTAAGACATGGTTTGCAATGTTTCAAGTCAGTAGGTAATAAACTATCCAGAAAGGCAAATAGAATAATGATTAATTTAGAAACTTTTACAATTTGTTGTGCAAATTGTGAAGGTAGCTATGTGCTTGTGCTGTTTTGTGCTATTAGCAGGGCACTTTACCTTGAGCCTGACATACATACTCTCTAGTATTAGCAAAAAGGTCACCATATCTTCCCTGATGTGTTTGTCAAATCGGTTATATCTTTGTGCATGTCATATCCTGTCTATACTTGAGCACAAAAAATGTAATACAAAAAAATAACAAAAAACGAATATACAAAACATCTCTGACCTCTCAAGGTGCTATTAGGCTAAGGTGGGCAACCATGTAGCTAGAAACACATCACCAGTGGCAAAGTCATGCAGGAATGCCTTCCAATTAAAATGGAATGAAAGGTCCACTTTAGGATATGTACATAAGCTTGATGATTCTCACCCAAGAAGAACTATCATGATAATCTTGGTAAAAATGTAGCAAGTATAGCACCCCCCTTATGTTTTTTGGAGGTTCACCACAGTGAATCACTAAACAGCTTGAGCAGGGATGACTGTTTGCCTCCCACGTGTCTTTCCCCTTACCCTCTCCAGTGCTTTGTGTAGAGTGCTCATTCATTCCACTGCCACTGAAAATAATCAAGAATGATCATTTCTAATAATAACAATTTACTGTCTGTATGCAGTCTTACTTCTGTGGAATTGTTCTCTTGCTTCCACTGTACTATAGAATCTTGACTGTTAGCAGTGATGCTTGCTAGTGATGTTGCTGATCAGAAATCCATGGTGAAATACCATGTGTGCGACATATCCCTAAAGAATAAATGATTCATTCTCAATCATCACAAAAAAGCCTCATGTTTCAGTCAACAGCAGCTTAGAAACATTTGATGTGTTTTTCCTTTGCCAGGCTGCCAAGATTTTGGTTAAACAGAAAGTAGGGGCAGGTTGAGCTACTGGCGGCTGGCACTTTTCCAGCTACTTGGCTATTCACACTTAAGTGCTGATTCTTAAAGAAGCAGCTCTTGCACATTTGACAGCAGGCGCCAGTACAATTCACTGTTCGCCCCATTTATTCCCTATTGGGTAACCATGTGTAGACAATACATATAGTGTTTCAGTGGCATGAGGAAGCAGTACCCACACCACAACCTCACCACCAGTCTGAACATAGACCAATAGAGACAAAGACAAGATTTTATTATTGTGTTATAGAATAAAAATTACGCTCAATTTTTACAGATAATATTATACAGATATATATTATTTATGGCTCACATCTCTGTGGTGTTTGTTACAAACTTTACTATGTTCATTCTGAATGGCACCTCAATGCACCATGGAGGCTGACCTGCAGTGCAATCCACTACAACGCAAAGTACCAGACTTGTCATGCATTGTGATGTTAATTTAAACAAAAAACATACCAGCCCCTCTTTCTGCACTGTATGTGTATATTAGATTAGACAGCACTCAAATGTGTTACAGGACATAGTACACCACATATCTATGTGGCCATATTATTGCAGCTGCTTAGATGTAAACCCAGCTTTCAGGTGCTTTCACTAGTACATACAAATACTTAAAGCGGAACTAAACCAAAAACAAAAAACTCACACTCACCTTTGCTTCCCCAGAGCCCCTTATCCAGCCCTGTCCTCATTTGGGCCCAGCGCCAACCTGGAATCCGCCTCTGTCCTGACACAAAGGAAGCACTAGGTGCTGTCATTTTCCCCTGCCTTCTTCTTGCTACGCCACCCAATCCTGCACTGCACAAGTGTGAGATCCTGTGACGTAGCCTGCTGTAAATAAGACAAAAAGAGAGTAATCAGCATTTTTTCCCATTACAGGAAAAAAGCCCCTTCTGCCCATGCCTGAGATTGAGCATGCACAGAAGAAGCAGCCAAAAGCCTTCTGAGATGCGTAGCATAGGTATCCAAGGAGGCTCTGCGCTACCAATTTGTTTTTATCACCGCAGCGATAAAGACAGAAGGGGCAGCGCTTCACACTTTTTTGTTAAAAAAAAAGAAAAAAAAGTAAAAATCTATTAAAATTCTGGTGATAGTTTAAATTTAACTGTGCAGTACTTTAAATCTGTAGGGACAGACCCGAAAATAAAGACAAATGGTAATGCTCTTTAGGTCCAGGACCTTAGTATTTTTATTCACAGTCTGTCTAATAAAAGTGGTAATGTTTTGTGAAAGGATAGAGGTTTGTTTTGTGATGATGGAACCGATTTACTAAAGAAATGTAGGTTATTCACCTAGCAAGTTGAAACATCATATCATTTACTTAGTTTAGTGAATGTAGTAAAAATTCACTTTAAAAAGTATTCCCAATCACAAGCAATTAAAGCTAAAAAAACAGGATCTCATTTACTAAGCTAATGTGCAAGGACATAATTCCCTTTGCAATGTGAACAATCTATATTCCTTTAGTAAATCAGGATCAATATGTTGCTGTTTTGGACCGTAAAGGTGACATTATCATTGCCAGTGTGCCAAAGGTGGATGTTTTTTTTGTTTCGGAAAAATACATTACTGTTTGAAGCCCAGAAGATTACATTGTATTTATCATCAAGCTCAGAGCTGAAAGCTTTTTTGCAAACATTTAGTTTACTGATATGACAGATCCGGGAGATGACAACCTATCAGAGAACCTATTGAATTACAAGCAGTAGTATTTTGACTAAAACAAAACCCTATGTTGAAATGGCTCATTTGTGTTCTGCAAAATGTTTGTTTTACCAATAAAGGTACATTTTGTATTCTCATGAGCTGACTATCTTTAGCTGTAAGCTTTTGACCTAGGACTTGTTTTAAGCCTAAAACCTCACAGTTTTTAATGAGTTGAAAATACCCTGCTGTTTAAAGTGTATTTATAGCCATTTTTTGTGTGTCTCATTGGGGGGTTTTATGAATACACAAGCAGAGAATCAACAAGAACTTGAAGGCAGTTAACAAAGTTGTTACACTTCTATACACAAAATGTAACCACCACCTTGTGTCGTAGGCTGGATCTACATAAACGGTTTTAAAAACGCATATAAACATTCCTACCACGTTTATATGCGTTTTTATGCACTTTTACAAGCCTTTTAACTTTAAAACGCTAAAAAACTTTTATAAACGCCTATGACGCGTTTTACCACGAATTGCAGCGATTTTACATAAACGTTTATAAAAGTTTTACTTTTAACTCGTTCAGGGAATGAGTACAGGGGTACATAAAACATGTATGTGTTTAAAATATGTGTAAAAAAATTGGACCAGGCTTTAATGTTAAAATATTTTAATAAATGTGTGTTTGTGTAACTAAACTTTTTTTTTACAGGTTATCCCAATGACAGGATGATTCTCAGGGCTGCAATCATGACATGAACACAGCCCTGGGAATCCTCCTGACAGTGAGGGATCGCAGGGCACTAGGGGTTAAATGAGGACAAGCCTCTCTATTCAACCCTCGTGCTCTGTGATTGGCTGAGGTTTTACGTTTCTCAGCCATTCAGCACTAGACATGAATGGGGAGACTTGTGCCCATTCATCTCTAGTGCTCTGTGATTGGCTGAGAAATAGGAAATCCTGATGACAGCTCAAGCATCATTAGGATTTCCCTTTCCTCAGCCAATCAGGGAGCAGAGCAGTCAGTGGAGCTCTGCTATACTGACACCTCTGCTCCCCTGATCACTCTTGCAGCCCTAGAGGAGCTGTGACATGTATTATAGATACAGAACACATACTACAGCTCCTCTAGGGCTGCGGGAGTAATCAGGGGAGCAGAGCTGTCAGCGTAGCAGAGCTCCTGATTTATTTAATTTATTTAATTTTATTTTGACATGATTTTGTATTTCAAACTTTATTATAATCATACTATTGTGGTATACTTTAAAATAAATTTTCATGAAAAACAATGTATTGCTTTTAGACATATAAAATCAGAAAGAAATTAACCGCCCAGAAGGTTATTAGGTCCAAAGGAAGTGCTGAGGAAAGCTTTTAAAATAACCAGCAGAAGTTACCTTAATGTCAATTTCCCAAGGTAAATTCTGCAGTCTGTAAATGATCATATCACAGTAGAAAGAAAAAGTATGCAGATTGGTTCAGGGATGTGCTCATGCTCCTGTATGCACCTGAAAGAAAAGATTTACTAGCCACTTACTCATACTTTATGTGTGTATTTGGGGGCCCGCCCATGAGCAAAGACATGTTTTCCTGCACAAATGGTGCACGGGCCCGCACATAGAATTCTCAGCGGATTAAAAGCAGCCCTGTATGCACCTGACCTGTGCTTTTAATTACCAGTGGGGACCTGGATTGTATCCTGAATGTGTTCTTGGAATAAACTTCTGTTACCCTTATATAGACTCTGTTACCGATAATGTATTTGGCTTGTTCGTAGACCTGTTTTCACCTCCTGCCTGCATGTTACAGATTTCTGCCTGTGACCCCACCTACCTCTGATCTGCACTCCTGTCCCTAATCTACCAGTATGCCAGAGACCTTGGTTTGATTCTCCAGTTGCTTCTTGCACCCCTTTCAGAAAATGCAGCCTTAAACAGTATACATATCTTAAATTACTGTATTAGACAATGTATCACCCCACCAATTGGGATTGGTTACGGTCAGATTTGAAGCTGAAGCACAAAAGGAAATTATTTATGAGCAAAATGTTAACTTGAGCAAATTTTTTTTTGCAAAATAAACCATACACTTGGTTAACTGAAGCTAAATAAAGTTTGTTTTTTCCCTAGATTATACAGATATAGGGTTAATAAAAAAATAGGTGCACTGTAGGCTGCAGATTTGTTGTTGTCAGTTTTGTGTGTGTTTACGCAAGCCAGCTGCTTTACACACGCAGGGGTCAAACTAATGGAGCATGAACTCTGCTTGAGTACAGTATTTTACAATGAAGTATAAAGCACATTTAGGCAGTCATGAAATCACAGCAAGCATGCACATGATAAATGTACATTCCATTAGACATTATAGCCAGTTTGTTTTTTTCTATAATAGCAGACAAGAAACATGTTAAGTGGAGTATTGTTATGGTATGTGTAGCACAAAATCAAGCTCTGGGATTTCATAGGAGTGCGGATGTTTGCTAGAGAGAACATACTCCTTGAACTCTTCTAGTACAGTGATGTTCAAGGTACACAGTGAGGTTTCAGCTTGCCCTGGACTTTTAACATTCAGATAATGATGGAATTTAAGAACTGATGTTTTACTGTGATCTGGTTTTGCTGCTCGCTATATGCCAGATGCATTTGAACTGTGAAAATAGTGACCAGCTGTTCATATTTTTTGCATACAAAACCAGATTTACCATTATGGTTACATAAACACCTGCCCTTGCCACATTTGGTGAAAGTGTGGTCGGTAAAATATGAGATGTGCAGTGTAGACCCCAACTATTTTAATAAAGAAACCTAAAGCTAGACAGAAGGGTGTGGAGCTGTGACACCCTATTAAAGAGCTAGATTAAAGATTTTAAAGATTACTTGAAAGGTGAAAGTGATAGACTGCACCACTAGATTGTACTGTGTGCAGCCAGGTTCAATTCCAAGCATATTATACATATAGCAAAAACACACTGGGCCTGATTTATTAAAGCTTTCCAGAAGTGGAGAAGATAGACTATCATGGGGGAACCCGGATGATCCAGCAAACCTGGAATGGATTTTGTCAAGGACTGAAAATATTTGCCAATTTATAGCAAATGAGTTTGAGTTTCCATGTTTTCTGGATCACCCAGGTTCTCCTATAATATTTCAGAAAATCTGGAATGAATTCAGCCCAGAACTAAAAACATTTGAATACTGATAGTAACAGATTTTTAAGAAATTCATTTCAATTTGCTAGATCAAGCAGATCTCCCATAAGAGCTTTAATAAGTCAGGGCCATTGGGCTATAAACAATTATATTAGTGCTTTTGGATATGTATTTGTTTGTATTACAAGTATCTTACCACTGGGTGTCACTGTTACCTAGCAAGTTATTTCATAAGACTGAAAGTTGTTTTTAAGGGAACCCCTACTGAGAATGTACAGAATAAACTATTGCTGACTTCTTCTTTTTAAAGATATCACTTCTCTAGCTACTATGCTGATTAAGTTGCTTAAAGATTTGCTGGGTTACTGGCTTAGAGCAGTAAATGGCTTTCCAGATCTGCATGTTTGTGCCAGGTCAGGGTCTCTGAAACTGTTTATGCCAGAGACACATAGCCAACTAGCATTTAAATGGACCAAGCAATACATGTGTATAACAAAAAATAGGTAAGAAAGCTCACTCAAAGCACATCAATATAACTTACAAACAAGCATGCAGACAGTAATTTAAATCTTAAGAGGAACCTTTTTTTTAAAATCTTCCAAGTAGAGCACTGATCCTTCTTGATTGTATCTTTATTGAATTGCATGGAAATTTCATGAAAAGATGTGTATTGCTTGGGAGTATGCATAGCAAATAGCTTGACAAAAGAGGGACTAGTAAGTATATGACTTGTTATATAGCTGGAGGGGATAGAATCCCCACACACAAATAGCAATCATTGGTAAAATTAGTAGGTGTGTAATAACAGAGTCTGTCCGCTACTTGGGGGGTGAGGAATAAACATAACAGTACAACCTGTACTTACATCACAGGACATGGATCAGACTGCATTATACAGACACTTACCCTTTAATCACTATGTAATATCAAAGCCTATGTCAGAGCAAAATGTGACAACTGTAATAAATCCCTGTAATACTTTCACAATTCTCAGTGTATAAAAAGAATACCTGTTGATCCTGGAAGAAATGTAAACTAATCTCTCGCATTTCCTGTTGGAGCAATCAAAGCCTTTGTTGTGTTATACAGGTAGTCCCAGTGTTAAGGACATCGGACATATGGACAAGATACGAATGGGGCTTCCCTGCTCATTTGTGTGCAGGACAGAGGCTTGATAGGTGGAGGGGCAGTTTGCATGACTTGCAGAATAATCTTTTGCTAAACACAGCTGAGGTTGTGGGTAATCTTAATAATTGAGCTCTTTCTGCAGCCTCTTCTATATCTTATATATAATCTTTTAAAATGACCAAGACAACTCTGAAGTTTTTTCTTTTTGCATATCAAAAGCACAGCTTGCTCCAGAAGTTAATGAATGTCTAGGCTAATAAAGTTTTTTTTGCTTTGTTTGTGAATAACTCACAGTGAGGATTTTATACAGTAACTGACACCACACTGCCTAATAATATGTTGGGACAAACATCTGTCCTAATTGCATTTATTAAGATAATGTACCTGTTCCGACTTACATACAAATTCAACTTAAGGACAAACCTACAGTCCCTACCTCGCATGTAACTACTTGTAATTGTAAAATATTGGTATCAGCCCTGGGTGTGCCATGTCTAAGGTGCATGTGCAGTTGCACAAAAGGAAGTTGCTTGAACAAGCAAAGCCACTGCCTTTTCACAGTATACGTTTCCTGATTATTTTGGAAATGGACCAAAAACTATAGTAATTCAGCCACCAGGGAGCAAAAATGCAGCAGGTATACTTAGCACCAGGCAGCAGAAAGACGTTGCCCCTTGTCAGTTAAAATTCAACATTTCATGCTGGATTTCCCTGTGAATTAAAGGAATCAGAGATAATATTGACTTTTTCCTGCAAATACAAGACTAGTAAAGGGCGTCCTTGTAAAATATATGTCAATCGGATTTGTTATAATTGCTTTAAGGAGTTCCAAAGCTACACTGTAAACTCTGAAGTAGCAACTTTGTAGCCTGTTAACTTTGCTACATTTTGTAGTTTATAAAACACAATAACTCATTAGGCTGGCAATAAAATTAATATGTAGGGCAATAGTCAAATCATTTGATTGTGTAAGATCTATTAAGATAACTATTGCACAATAAACAAATTTCCCGTTCAGCCTTCGACATGAAATCTCTGATGAGAGTTTTTAGGCAAGAAAGGATGACTATGTGCCAATGTACACTAGAGTGATGACAATATTTACTGTGTACATAACCACTTTACTGGGGCTTTAGGAGAGCAGTTTCTGAAGTTCACATTCCACATGGGTGGCATCACAAATATTATTAACAAACCATGAGCCCTCTGCATGCTCTATTACTCATTTTATAGGCCAAGTGAAGTTATATGTAATATCCATTACATCAAGGGTGCAGAAAGGCTTAAATAAGTTGGATATCTTTAAACTCCAGCTCCAGAATAAATTCTAAAACCCAAAAACATTAGGCTGTAGTTATGTATATCTGCTTTCTGTGTGGAAGTAGCAGTTACTCTGTCCCGCCCTGGCTGAATTACAGAGCACCGCAATCTGAAAAGTTCACACTCTCTGATGATAAAACTGTGACCAGCAAGGAATAATTTGAGATATTTTGTTTTCATGAGAAACAAATTAAAGCCCAATTCCAGACCTTTTAGGCATCTTACTTATTGTGATAGTTTGTCACACTCCTGAAATTCATACTTTTGCTGGCCACTTGGCCTGCATGAAAAAATTTATCTTCAAATACATTAATATATTTAACCACTGCAAATTTCCACTACAGTGTATTTATAAAGCCTGAACCTTACATAGGCATCAGTGACAAGAATAAAAGTGTTATTTAAATGATCCCAGTGCGAGAGCAAATATCTGCACTAAAGTAAATACATCTCTCTTATATGATCCTCTACAGCCAATTGCTGCTGATCAATCAAATGTTCATAAAGCATGGGCAGCATGGTGGCTCAGGGGTTAGCACTCTGGCCTTTGCAGTGCTGGGTCCTAGGTTCAAATCCTAGCCAGGCCACTATCTGCATGGAGTTTGCATGTTCTCCCCATGTCAGTGTGGGTTTCCTCCAGGTACTCCGGTTTCCTCCCACATCCCAAAAACATGCAGTTAGGTTAATTGGCTTCCCCTAAAATTGACCTTAGACTACATTAACAACATATGACTATAGTAGGGACATTAGATTGTGAGCTCCTTTTAGTGACACGACTATGGACTTTGTACAGTGCTGTGTAATATGATGGTGCTATATAAATACTGTGTAATAATAAAAGCTTCACTGACAAAGCTGCTGTGGTTAAAGAGATCTTCTAAATTATTTTTTTAATTAAATGCACTTTGGGATGTTCTGACTGATCACCAGCTGTTAGTGACCGATTAATACAGCCATGTCTACTTTTTTTTATCATTCTCTGTACTGTGCCCATCTTGCCCTGGCAATTTGCTGATCACTTAGGACACAAAAATCATCCATACTGACTGGAGTACAGTCATAGGAGTGTGAGTAAGAACCAAAAAGAGAGGTTACATGTCACAGGAGGAACGTGTGCATAATGGCCTGTCACAAGTCTCTGTCACTGAGATGTATCATATGGAGTCCGTCACTATGCACTGTTACTGGTGTCTGACACTGGGGGGTCTGGTATTACTATCTGCACAGGTCTGTCATTGAGGGACTTTTATTGGGGTCTGTCCCTGAGTTCTGTGACAGGGTTGGTCTCTGAAGTCTTTGACAGGGGGTCTGTATCTGAGGTCTGTGACAAGGGGTTTGTATCTGAGGTCTGTCACTGAGGTCTATTACAGGGGATCAATCACTGAGATTTGTTGCAGGGAGTCTGTCTCTGAGGTCTGTCACAGGGGGTCTGTCACTGCAGTCTGTGACTGAGGTCTGTGATATGGAGGCTTGTTGTTGAGGTCTGTGACAGGGGTTCTGCCACTGAGGACTTTTACAGGGGGTTGGTCACTGAGATTGGTCACAGGGAGTTTCTCTCTGAGGTCTTTAACAAGGTGTCTGTCAGGTTTGTGACAGGTAGTCTGTGTCTAAGGTCTGTAACAGGTTTGTAATCATAAATGCTGCAGCCAGACTCATCCATCCTTCCCTCAGCTCCTCCGCTGCATCTCTTTGTAGTTCTCTCCATTGGCTTCCATTTCACCTTAGAATCAATTTTAAGCTCCTGTGCTTTGCCTTCAAATCCCTCCACAGTTATTGTCCCACTTACATTTCTGACTATATTCATTATATCTACTAGACCCCTATTCGGACATATTTCTGTAAGTTACAGGTCTACAATTTAAAAAAAAAAATTTCATGAAAACCTGTAACACTTTTGGTACAGAAATCTAGACCTCAATGTAACGCCCAGGTGGTTAATAATAATAATAATAATAATAAAAGGAGTCGGTCATTGAGGTGACAAGGGGTCTGTCACTGAAATCTGTGACTGAGGTTTGGGACAAGGGGGTTTGTTACTGAGGTCTGTGACAGGGGGACCTCACTGAGGTTTGTCTCACAGGATGTCTGTCTTTGAGATTTGTCACTGAGGTCTGTGACAGGGGATCTGTCATTGAGGTAACAAGGGAGTCTGTCACTGAAGTTTTTACTGAGGTCTATGACAAAGGTCAGTCACTGAGATCTGTCGCAGGAAATCTGTCGCTGGGGTCTGGGACAGGGGGTCTAATAATGGAGGTCTGGTATTGTGGTTCTGTCACTAATGTCTGTGAGGACAGAATAACCTACATGGCGGTTGTCACCTTCCTGGTGCCTCTTGGATCTTTACTTTACCAGAATAATTGATAAGGGAGCATCTAGCTCATAAATGCACACATGTAGGGTTACAGTCTAGTGTGACTCACAGACAGGAGGGGGTAATACCTGCAAGAAACATGAGTACAACAAAGAAGACAAAAGAACTGGTGTGGCCCTATCTACTAATAGGAAGAATGATCCTTCTTGTATGGCTGTGTACCACCATCCAGTCTTCAGGCTGGGAAGAATGAACATTCTATAAAGGCTCAGCTGACAGTTTTATATTGTGTAATATAAATGAACACATTGGGAGAGAGTAACGAATAATGTCTCAAAAGCTAGGCAAAGCAGGAAATGTGGGACACGAGACTGGTTTACTGATCAGTCTCTGTTTAATTCATGGATCTCTGCCTTTGTTGCTCCAAAGTAGTACTGCAACAGAATAAACCCTGACCCTGGCTAAATTGAATATTTGGAGTGAAACTCTGGGAAGGATTTACTAATGGAGTTTACATTGTTTACAGATAAAATGAAATATACCTCTGCAAGACATAATTCACAAGTTAGTAAATGAGGCAAAACTTTGCAAAGCATTCACAATCACTTGAAGGCAATATAAAAAAAAAAATAATAATTTTTGCTTTTCTATGATTGGATAGCTGAAATGCGTAGAGCTTCACCTGAATGAAAAGGATAAAACACAGAGCAAAAATTCATAATAAATCATAGAGCGATACTTTGCTAAGTAAGACTTAAGCTACATATACACTCTAGATCCGAACCAGTGATCCACGAACAAATGTTGGTAGTCCGCGGCTCTGGCCAGTGGGCCCCCAGCGGGGTCAAGAGAAGAACCCGTTGTGGGAGCTCACCGGCCAGAGTTGCGGACCATGTCCCCGGTATGGATCGCAGGCTTAGGGAAGTGGGGGGGTTACGTCTCTGAACACAACCCACCCAGTTGGATAGATCTGATTAAAGTTGATTTATCTGGGATTGTCTGGGACCTTAGATCAGAATTTAGATTAGATCAATAAAACATACCAATTATGAATCTAGTTGGATTTCTCGACTACACTGCAGATTGGATCCCAGTCAGAGTTTCAATGTTCTAAGCCCCTCTATTTCCATCATTGCAAAAGTTAACAGGTCCTGGACTAATTAGCAAAGGAGTCAGGTGCAATTGTTGGGTTTGGAATAGGCAGCAAGGGAGAAAGGTGCAAATACAGACTCAGGCCAGCAGGGGCCAGCTCAAACAGGAAGTAATGAACGTAGATGGTTTCTAGTAGATCAAGATAATACTTTGCAGTTTTTTTTTTTTACTGTATTTTAGTTTTACCTGAATAAATGTAATGCAGATTTTTTTAAAAACACATGGTGTAAGTGGAACTTTAGTATTTCCTATCAATATTTATTTCCTATTTTCACTATACACCTATCTTTAATATGCCGTTCTGTTTTTCATTGTGTGTACTGCAGCAAAGTATCTGCAATATGCCTTTCAGTATAGTAATCCACATTCTCACCCTCCTTTTCTAACACGTCATTGTTTCCCAAAAACAACTTGCCTGGAAACCTTGTACTCACACAAACCTAAAAATAAGAAACAACTGGGCAGGGTTACAATTACCATCCTCGTGGGATACCCATGTAGGAAGCTCTTTGTCAATACAAAAAAAAAATCAACTGTACTAAAAAAACAATTCCTGTTTCCATCCCCCAAAAACATTAAAATCTGGTCAGCGGCATTCTTCCTCATATGTTATATTAATTACAATCAGCACTCTTATTTGATTGTAGATACAGTGGAGATGGGATAGAAGCCTGGTTGGGTTTTTTTTAGCTATCCAGTGTTCTAGGGCATCACATTGATTTTTCAGACAAAAAATCTGCTGTAAGGATATTAATAAAATAAAAATTCATTCTTAGTGTCAGTTAAGGATTTACCTTCATTTTTTTATCTGTCTGAGTCCTGGAAAATATATAAAAACCTAACAAAATTTTTAATTTTTTCTCATTATATACAATAATTAAAAATAAAAACATTTAGCATGGACACTTTTTAACATTTTAACTCTTTAGTCTAAAAGCTGCACTATGTACATTTGGAAAGTAGGTAAAACATAACACACTCTTCTTAAATACAAGCAGCATTCATGTAAGTCGTTTCCTCCATATATGAAGTTTCACAATTGTACATTTCCTCTGGAGTTTTCTCGGCCAGCCATTGTTGCGCTCTTTCTCTCTCTTTGTGCAGAACAATTGGTCAACTTGCCTGGCTTAATTCCCTCCCCCTCACATCCCATTATTTTCTCTCTGCAACTTTTTTATATTTATTATTGTTCAACATAATATATATCACTCCTATGAGTTTACAGGCTATACCTTACCTCTTCCCTTGTGTGCTTTTTCCTACTCATTGAAAGAACATCCCATAAGAGGAACAACAAGGATCATTCCAACTATCAGCTTCTCAATATATCACTCTCAATATTTTACCCTATATATCTACCTACACCATTTTTCGCATTGGATTTCATTTGGGGGCACTTAGGCGCGGGCACCCGCAGATGCATTTATCCCCTTAGACTTGTCATTACCTGTATTGAGTACTATTATCTCATCTATCCCCTGAGGAAGCCCTATGGGCGAAATGCGTCGGGGTCTTTAAACTTTGACTGAAATCTATCATATTTGTTTGCTACAGTACTCACTTTTATACTTTTAAGCTTTTTTGAAGTTTATTGTAGCATAGTTGGCCTATGTTGGAAATAGGAGCTAATCCTTGTGTTAATAAATTTTCCAATAACATTTCCAGTAAAAGCCTGCTCACTCTCTCACCCTGCTCTTTGGATTATCATGGTATCCTAAAATGATACTAGGCCATGTCCATATAAATTCATTATCATTGAATGCCACAGGGTCAGTCAATAAAGCTGATTACATTGACAACTTGTTACAATGTACAAGGTATAAACAACTTCCAGTGCAATGCATCTCATGAGAATGATTGACTGAAGATTTGTCTAACACCTTTTCAAAAAAATGGTGATCTAATTTTCTTATACGTAACATGTCTTTTCGATAGAACTTGTAAGTGATACATTGTCATTTACTATACACATCACTGTTGTTGTACTTTTGTTGTTAGCTATTTCTTAGAACATCCTCAATAAAGACACAGAACTAGCAGAAAAAGTAAAATTGGTGGAATGAAACAAAGTGAAAGCAAAATCAGCATTGTATAACTTTTCTAACATGAAGAACAAATAGTATGAATCTATTATGTCTCCTAGTGTGAAGTCAGAGAGAAATTTTTCTCATATTGTGCCAAGCAGTAGAGCTTAAGGCGACTCAGGAAAAACCTGATCCACAGTTTGCATTTGTAGACCAACATCAGGAAATAGCATAACTGGATTAGTCAGTTTTCAAACTTGCCTGGAGTTTGGGTTTAAAAAGTCCCTACAACTTTCATCCACATTTCCTGGCATCATACTGATTGAAAATCACCTAGCAAGACAATTTTGTGTTGTAAAGAAAGCCAAATAAACATGAAAAGAACAAACTCCATGGAGTTAGTGACCATGCTGGGAGATGAGCCCAGGACCTATCAATGTTTAGTGTTAACTGCATGCTGGTATTATAGTGTTTGGTTTGCTTTAGATCACCCACATGACAGTTTTTATAAACCAACTAAATAGAATATAATTCAGTAAAACTTTTTTATGATGGTCATAAAAAAGGAATAGTGTAGAGACACAATGAACATGTTTTTTTTTCCTTAACAAATTCTAGCAGTAACACAGTAACACAGTGCATTATAAAAGAGAAGGAGTGAAGTTATTACTACCACTCACTAAGCTCCAGGATGAGTTTCTAAGCTTGGATTAACAGCTTTGCATTTTTGGCAGATGTGGTTTCCATTTAATTCAATGGAAGTGTATCAAAAAAAGAGAAGAAAAAAAAGGATATCAAAGAAGCATCGTCATTGTATGGTTGTATGTAAAGTGCATTGCAATGTGCATGTTTTCCTGCAAATATTATGCATGTCATGCAAGCCAATGACAACCTTTTATTCTTCTACTAACTTTTTTTTAGAGAAGAAAAGGATTAAAACCCTGTTCTTTTTTTCTTGTTTTTTTTTATGCTGTGTTATTGTAGAGTGATTTCTTGACCCCTCTTGTTCTGAAAAAAAAAATCTCTACATATTGAGGAACATTCCCATATTAAATTTAGCCTTCACCAAAAGAGATGTCCCATTGTACTTTCCACTTTTGTTCTAGAGGAGCATTTGCAAAACAGTAGTGGTCCGTGAGAAAATTGTGATGGTCCGCAGCTCTGGTCGGTGCACCCCCGAACGGGGTCAGGAGAAGGACCCTGCTGGGGGGACACACCGGCCAGAACCACACTGTACAGTTCCTGGGCTCATGGAGGTGGGTGGACGGGCTGCGCCCCTGGACACAACCCAGCCATTCTCCCATTGCAGGCTCAGGTCTGCGATGTACCTGGCTCGGCACGCATGCGGGATGTTAGTGGTCCGCGGGACCGAAAAGGTTGGCGACCACTGTTTTAAAGACAGCTGTACAATTATCTGTCTTTTCAGACAAAGCAAATATATACAAAGTAGAAATCCTGTTCTTATCTAGGTTGCTGGTTCTAAATGCATTGCAGTGTAGGATGTAAGGGAAACCATATAGGTCCACTCACACTTACCCATGTGCATTACCCTGCATACTGAAATGCATTGAGAACAGTGAATCCAGCCTAGTGTGTAACGCTGTGACAATTACAGGTATGGTGCCTTTATTTATAATGGTACATCTACACCATTGCCAAACAGACCCCAATGCATAAGCATATCAGTATACCACATTGTACAGATGGCAGATTTCCATGCTCTGTGGTGTGGCATGTTCCAAAAAAAAGTTCAGGTCTGATTTGGGTGCCTTGTGGTTTGTTGGCAACCCTTTAAATGTATCCCATCTTAACACAATGAGCCTGATTAATTAAAGCTTTCCAAGGCTGGAGAGAATACACTGTCATCAGTGAACCTGGGTGATCCAACACACCTGAAATGTTTTTTTTTTAAAGTCGTTTGCTATTTGTTAGCACATGTTTTCTATTATGGACCAGATTCATTCCAGGTTTGCTGGATCACCAAGGTTAACTGATAAACATGCATCTCTCCAGCCAGGCCCATTGTGTACTATACATTTACATGCATGTCGTACTGCACTACAATGCTGTGAAAGGGTCCTGCAAATATATAGAACAATATGCTAAAAAAAAATAAATAGGCATTTGATCTTGTAATAAAAGTTTCTAAAAGACACGAGAAACTGTGAGTGAGTATGATCACTGCTGTCCATCCAAAAAAAATATGACATATTAGGTTGAAACTATTTTATTAGCATCTAAAAACTTGGTAATTGGGACTATGAATATATTAATGTGCTGAGATGTTCCTTCAGGTGAAGGGATTGAAGTGAATGTTTAGGTGTTCTCAGCAAGCAATATGCAATATTAGTACATTATTACTATGCAAACAGATTCAAACAAATCTAGGATCTCGAGGAACAAGGCTTTTTTCCAAGAAGACATAGCGGAGTGTATCATGCTGCTCACTTGTCAGCACATTTCCAAGCTCCGTGACCTTTCTAATATGAAAAGACAGGAAAAGCTCTTGAACTAAGTGAAGGTTTACTGGCAAGCCAGGAACTAGCAATAACTAAAAGACTGAATTGGGAGGGTTTGTAAATGAGCCCTAGCATAAGTACTTTGTGGGTTGGTACACATTCTGTTTTATTGACCCATTGGGATTTGTTGGTCATTAACAGTAAATATGTCCCCTAAAGCTGAACTCCAAGTTTATTGTAAATACACAAATTACTCAGCTCTTAAATTAATTTTAAATGCAGACAGTGTAAGTTTCCCAATATGACTTAGCATTAAGCTGCGTACACACTTCCAATTTTTATCGTTGGAAATGAACGACGAACGAACAACCGATTGGCCAAAAATCGTTCGTAAAAAAAGTAACCAACGACGCCGACGAACGAGGATAGTCGTTGGAAATGAACGACCGGACCGGCGGATCGGATTGGACGACGATCGTTGACCATCTATCGTGTGTACGGTCGTTCAGTGATCGTCCATGGTCTGAGCATGCGCGGTGAACGAATGTTCGCTCACTTCCTGTGGTGCACGTCACTTCCTGTATCGTTCAAACGATCGCATCTATCGTGTGTACAATATCTTTGAACGATTGTCTCTTTATCTGTATGTACAGGATCGGTGCCATACGATCGTTCGCAGATATCGTGCAGGATCGTTCGTCGTTCGTTTACCAACGATAAAAATTGGAAGTGTGTACGCAGCTTTAGTCTCCAAAGAACTAACCTCTACAGGGACGAAGGTGAGAGAGAGGGGAGGGAAAAGCAGCACAAATAGCATGTCAGTTGTGGCAAAGTGCAAACAGCATTCTTTTCAATGTCTAGTCAGTAGGGGTGAAAGTAGACTCAAAAGTGTTACCTAAGTGCAGCAGAGAAAAATCAGATAGTGCTGTGTCTCAGGGATCCTGTAGGCCAGGGTTGTCAAACTCTGGTCCGGGGGAAGGAATCCTAAATATGAACTGCAGCTTTATTGAAATAGCGCTTCTACTACAAGCGGACCAGTAGGCTCTCTGCCTTTGCGTGGCCCCGCATTGGACTGTTTTATAGACGCAAATAGTGCCGGGAATTTTAGTAGCGGCGCTATTTTAATGAAGAGGGAGTTTCAGCGCATTGGACTGCACTCTCTCCAATTCCACAATGTCCTTTTTGTGAACTAGTGCCCAAAAACTGGACTGAATATTCCAGATGTGGTCTTACCAATGCTTTGTACAGGGGCAGGATCATGTCTCCATCTCTGCAGTCTATTCCTCTTTTAATACAATGTTAGTGCACTACGGTGCCAACCTTTGTCAATGACAATTAAACGACACACCAACACACCAAAGTCATGTGTTGCTGCTTTTTGTTATTGCAATGCACTAGAGCAGACAAGTGTTAATATATGCTAAATCTCAGAATTAAATAAATAGAAATACAAATCCTTTGAAATGTATTATATCATGTATTATATGTATTTTATCTGTGTACTTTTCTGTTTGTCTGGAGTTAATGCACTGAATATGTTAACATACATGCAGTGGCACACTAAAGTGTTTTGATGTTTAGAACATTTCAGTGTGCCTGAAAGAATTTCCCTTAAATATTCTAATAATTAAAAAAACAACATATAACAGGTTAGGTCAGGCATGGGCAAACTACTGCCCGCGGGCCGTATACGGCCCAATAGGAATGTTTCTCCGACCCTGGCTGGTGCCACCCCTAACAGGGTCAGGAGAAGGACCCCGCTGGGGACGCTGCACCGGCCACAGCTGCGGAACACGTCCCCCGAATCTTAGCCTGTGATGAAAGAGTGGGAGGGTTGTGTCACTGCACAAAACCCGGCCACTCTCCCATAGCAGGCTCAGATCTGCGATGAGAGAGTGGGCCATCATGACGTCATGTTCAGTGGCTTCATGCTGGCATAACCCTGCCCACTCTCCCATTAGCCTGGCCCCCCTGTCAATTTTTTTTCACATTGTGGCCCCTAAAAAAGTTTGCACACCCCTGGGTTAGGCAGCACAGACGACGTTTCAGCTTTAGGGCAAAGGCTCCTATAACTCCTGTTTACTCATAATGTCTAATACTTACCAACTTTACCTGAATTAATTGAAAAGATAGTGAGTACCACTTTGAAGCAACCATAGAAAGGAGCTCTACCTCTGTTCTAATCCAGCATTGCATTCTTTTTTGAAATTCAACACTTCAAGAAGTATCAGAAGCCTGCGCCCCCTCCCCAAATTCCCAGGCTGGGTTCTATCTTTTATACCCTTGCTCACAGGGGTCACAGACCATGGTGCATGGCAGGATATCCAGGCATCAGTCGGCCCGGAGCCATAAAAAAAAAAAAAATATAGGCGGAGGAGGGCCTCATGACAGTGAGAGGGGGGGGGGGAGTAGTCAGGAGAGAGGGGGTTAAAAGATAGTGATTGGATAAAATATGTGGTGTGATGGGTGGAGTAAGTAGTAGGTGGGGTCAAAGGACAGTGGTATATATAGAAGAGGTGGGAGGGCATAGGTCAGTAATTTGAAAAAGGCAGAGGAGAAAGTTGCCCACCCGCCCTCCCTTGTCGTTGGCTTTGGGGGCGAGAATTTTTGTCATGGCAGCAGGGCGGTTTTTTCTGGTGGTCCATGATAGTGGGGTTGTTTGGAACACTGGGTTGTAGTGAGACCCGGTGGGTTTGGAGGGATACCTGCGGGTTGTCCCTGAGCTTGTGTGTTAACGGCGGGGGCCTATTGTTTTTGGATGCAGGAATATCCAGGGGACAGGTACTGTCATGGACCGTCCAGGAAAACAGGTTTACATGAATGTAATTTTGTTATATGGTGTTTTTTGATGTTGCACTTTTAAAAAGAAAAAGTTATTAATGTTTTTTGTCTAATTTGTTAATAAAAAGGCTGCTATGGCCAGTTTTATCCAAAACAGGTTTATGTGCATTTTTTGGAAGGGGCATGGTTAACGGGATGTTTTCGGGTGGACTGGCCGGCAGGGGTAAGGACACTTTACTATCCCCCTTTGCACCTGTCATGACACTCCCGGAAGTAACAAATTTATCCAATAGAGATTGCAGTACTGGAACAAAACAGATAGGGATAGGGAACAGAAAAGTAAATATTATAGGACATATCATGCAGGTTTTATTCTTTCTGGATTTTTCGCTACCCAGATTTAACAAAATTTGTTCTAAAATAGTGCAGCTGAGTTACTTTTATAAAGTACTTAGTTGAAAATAGTACACTCTAATGTTGTTTATTACTGCACAATGTATTATGTCCTTTTCAGTTATGCAATCATATTTAAACCAGATTGAAAAAAAAATATTTCTTTTTTTTACAAATAGCCAGGTATTATGCAAGAATGGCTATGCCTAAAGTTTGAGTTGGATTCTTTTACTTTCATTTTGGCATTGAAACGCCTTTCTCCACCCCATTCACTTATAAATATGCAGTGCATTGTCTCAAAAGGTTGCTAGATTCACATGCTCTGCAACACTTTAACTATGCCTTCTACATTTACAGCTGCAAGACGCTCAATTTATTTCTTACTAAGTTGTTTAGTTTTCCTGAATGTATGCTTTCCTTTACTCGGTCAATCTGCTGGAGAAAAGAATCTGAAACTTGCTATTGTGGTGAGTTATCTGAGTTTATTACATTTTTATAGAAGTAAAGATGGTAAATAGATAGCAAAAACAGATGTTTCCTCTGTTATTACACAGCACAAGGAGACATGTATGTAAATGTTTTTAGTAGTTATACACACATAGCTATAACATTTAACATAATGCAGATTTTAGTTTTAGTGTAATATTTATGATTTTGTTTATTTTTTAAAACTGTGTTTATTGTTGCTTTACCTAATTTTGTAGTTGTGCATTACAATGTTTTATTATTTAGGATTTTTATATACTTTATAGACATTTATTATATACTATGCCTATATGTTTGCACTAGCAATTTCCTGTTTTCATCAGGAGATACTATTTTGAGGGTCTGTACTATGACTTCAGTTTAAAACTATTCAGTTTCTTGGATTCCTGATTCTTTTGTTTCCTTGGATTTAACACATAAACTTGGGTTGTTATGCAGCCAGAAGCTCATTATCCATGCTACTGCTGCAGCTAGTTGAGTGTTTGTCAGCACCACCAACACCCCTCAACCACTCCCACCTCTATAGGTCTTAACTTGCCTATAGATTGCTTGAATGCGCTTAGTGTATATGCAATGTACGCATGTTTGATTATCATTAAAAAAATGAGCTTCTTATCACCCCACCCATATTGGATACTGCTGGCACCTTATCTAAGTTTTCTTATATTTGTGGCATTCTGTTGGACAGATCACTGTACTTGAGTTCCTGTGTCTGCATATCTGCCATTCAGAAGGGGTTCAGTTCTTCCAGATCTATTTTATATTATTACCAATTCTGAAGGAAAACTAGGAACATGCAAAGGTGGGCGGTAGCCTCCAAACTGTCCCATTTAATAGCACACAGCTGGGAAATATAATAGGGGGATCTCACCAAACAGGAGATGTTAAAAAAAAAACAGTTACTGACATGGTCAACAAAAGATCCACCTACAGTATAACTTAAACATCACTTTTTTGTGTATATATACCCCTTAGGCCTGTGGGTAAATTAACATTTTTAGGAGGCAAATTAGAGACTAACAATTTTTACAAGAAGTTGCTGACACAATAAAAAAATAAGAAGTTAACTGACTAATAATAAGACACATAAGTCCGCATATGGTATTCATTATTGCAAGGAACTGTGATCAGCTAGGAATGTTATGTTTATCCTCAGTTTATGCAGACACATGTGGACTGCTCTGTTCTCCTCCTGGGTTAGTCAGTCACCAACCGTCACCTGATTTAGTTTAATTTAAACTAGGAAATACTGATTAATATTTCAAAACTTAATCCTACAGCTTTGCTTTAATAATAAACATTTTGTATAAAGATGTGTACTTTGGAGTGGATTGGGAACTTTTGGCCTGGAGTGTATTTACAAAGTGACTCCTTCATAGTAGTGACAGATATCTAAGGGATAAAGAATTGTTTCATTGAAAGGTGAGACTGGTGTTTGAAAAGGACATGGTTTATTGTGATACACATTTTAAGTCTTCCAGGAGAAATACATTGTAACTTTGAACATTAGGTTACATATGGGCTGTATAATGGCCACTATGTATCACTGACATATGTAAACGATTCCTTAATGATGATTATCTCCACTCAGGACCAGAACAACATATTTTATTAGTAGTGGCCAAGGTGCCAACTGCCTGATCTAACTAACACATGTTTTGTAGACTTATTTGTGACAGTGCAACATTGGTTTTGAAACCATCACTACTTCCCACCACTACATATCTTCCCCCCTATTGTGTGTTACTTTCCCCACCTTCTAGATTGTAAGCTCTTTGGGGCAGGGTCATCTCCTCCTGTGTCACTGCCTGTATTCGTCTGTCATTTGCAAACCCTATTTAATGTACAGCGCTGTTTAATATGTTGGCGCTATGTAAATCATGTTTGATAATAATATTAGTTCTTCTATTCAGTTAGGTCACCCAATTACTTAAAAATCACAGGATCCTTTGCTATATTATGTGCCACAGTCTTTACCATTTGTTGCATGTATTTTTTACTATGGCAAATAGCATCATAAAGTCCAAACTATTACTCTAAAATAATCTCTGTACTACATGGCATCACCCTATGAGTTTAAATGGAGAAGACCTTTAGCCATTGTAAAGGGAAACCCTAATCACATCCAATACTAAATAAATGAGGAGTAATAGTTCAGATTTTCACATATCCTTTAGGAAGAACCCTGCAACAATTCTTCTCATACCCCTAAAACATTTTCACAGCTGGTGATTTATTCAGCAGCTAAAGGGGTTATAACTTCCTACTATGTTTGATAATTACATTTTTACACAATAAGTGTAAAGTTCTTTACACACCTCACTGGATCAAACCTGTTAATGAGCATGTTACCGCAGCGCACATAATTATGCATCATTCATTTTCCATGACATCCCAAGTCAGTAAACCAATGCAGATGTCAGTACAATAGTGGTACCACAATGCGTAGTAACCCACTATTGAGTGTTGTAGTAAGCTGTACTGGAAAAAGCTGACTTTGTTGGTTCTGGTGTGTTGACAATCAATGCATTGGAATGGGCTCTCTTTACGTAACACACTTTAACATGGTATATAATACATGTAAAGGTGCTTACTTTACTACTGAAACATTCAAAATGCCATTGCTATCTAATCATGCTGAGAGTTATTGAATTATATCATGCCTGAGGGAGTCCTACAAATCCATGTAACTTTCTACATGACACGAGCCTTGCTTAATGTTCAACCTTTATTGTGCTGATTGCAAAGCCTACAATTAAAAAATGGATTAGAATAGGATTAGGATTTTTCTGGATTGCATACTTGTTCTGGGTATAACATCCAATGAAATACCATTTTTAGAAAGAGCTCAGCAATGTCTGCCTCCAGGTTTCTTTGCAAGCTTGCATTGTTTCAGAAGCTGTCAGCACTAGTTTCCCAGAATAAGTGCTTTTTTCCTTCTCTGTTCTTCAAATAGCACAGTTTTGTACACTTTATAGTAATGTTAGCATTGGACAGAAAATTTGGCTGTGACAGGTAGCAGGCATTACAATTTGGAGGACATACACATTACAACATTTTCAAATCTGTGATCTATACAGAAAGTCATGACCCAGGTAGCTAAAGGTGCGTACACACTTCCAATTTTTATCGTTCCAATCGAACGACGAACGATCGATTGGGCAAAAAATCGTTCGTAAAAAAGTAACCAACGACGCCGACGAACGAGGAAACTCGTTGGAAACGAACGACCGGACCGTTCGTTGATCGTCCATGGGCTGAGCATGCGTAATGAACGAACGTTCGTTCACTTTCCTGTCGTGCACATAGTTCCTCTATCGCTTAAACGATCGTATCTATTGTGTATACAATATCTACGAACGATCGTGTCGTTATCTCTATGTGCAGGATCGGTGCTATACGATCGTTCGTATATATCGTGCAGGATCGTTCGTCGTTCGTTTTCCAACGATAATAATTGGAAGTGTGTACGTAGCTTAAGATGCTCTCCCCATACTTACCACTCCTTATGTCCTTGCTTATCTTTAACTTCCTTATCACCCTTTCTCATTTTCCAAACATCACACTAACAGACTCCTTGGGGCTGATTTATTAAAGCTCTCCAAGGCTAGATAGGATACACTTTCATCGGTGAAGCTGGGTGATCCAGCAATCCTGGAATGGATTCCTTAAAAGTAATTTGGTATTTGTTAGCAAATGTTTTTAATGCTGGACCAGGTCCATTTCAGGTTTTCTGGATCACCCAGCTTCACTGATGAAAGTGTATCTTCTTCAAACTTGGAGAGCTTTAATTAATCAGGTCCATTTTGTGGGAAATGGCCATATTGACCACTTTATTGGTACAATTTTTTTGAAACATTTCCATAACCAAAACATTTAATCAAAAGCATAATAACTTTAACAATAAATAACTATAAATAATCCCTGAGCAACAATAACAATCACACTTTTCCAAAAACCTGAACCTTTTAATCTTAAAATTTTGTACCCTTTCAAAACTATTCCTCCTTCCCGGTTGTGAGTCCTCGGAGACTCTGCGGCCCAAAACCCATCACTTCTGTTCTCAGCCGCAGAACCCTCCAGCTCGAGAATGCATATGCTACTTGCAGCCCCTCCTTAACACCACCTTAAAGGTGGTCTTAAATAACCATAATCTTTTGGAGATCCCACACCTCTGATGGATCTTCCTTATGCCGCACCCGTTACAAGATGTCCTCCGAGGACCTCAACCACAACCCCACCTCAATCCCTTCACCTAGCACATAGGGCAGGTGGGAGGGAAACTCGCTCCCTCACTTTCCTAAAACATCCCCCTCTTTCCTCCCTTTTTTAACTCCTACTTTCACCTCCTAATTTTCCAAACTTCCATCCTATCAACTACCTTCTTCCATTACCCTATCAAAAACTTCCTTTTATTCAAACCTCCCTATGCTTCTCCTAGCCCCCTGGTCATGTCTGGCTTCCTCCTACCTCCTCTCACTTGGCCGTTCTTTACCAAGAAATAGGGTCATAAACAAGACAGTGGTTCTGTGGACATTGGCCACCTGTTTGCTGCTCATTCACTGCAGTCATATTGTGCATATAAACACAGCATTCACCTGCAAACATTGTTTGAAGTATAAATACAGGTTATGTCAAGAAACATAAGACAGCACAGTCCGATCCAGTAAGCAAATGTTCCTTTGCCCTACCTAAGTAAATCACTTCCCCTTGTTAGGGCTACGTGTTGGCATACATAGCTCTTCTTGCACTAATAGTTGGTGTAGCTGCCCATTTAATTGTTTTTACTCTTTTATGGGTTAGTAGAATTACAGTGTACTGTGTACACACTGTATGAGTCACTGCAAAAATTTTAGTGTATTGCCTGGTTAGGACTTCTTTTTCTTTTACTGCGTTGCTTTTTTCTACTTTGACTTTAGTGCAAATTGTTTCATAATAATCGTAATCTGTCAATTAAACTGTATTGTACTGAATCCTGGCTGCTTGTCCTAGGAAATTCCAGATCATTTTTCTGCCACATAGCAAACCGGTCAGATGAGTTTCAAGTTAGTAATTGAACTGAGTTACACACACAACCTTTTCAAATTGAAAATAAGAAACGCAATGCAATTTAATTATATGCATCTGACTGAGCTGCTAGAATATATATAAACTGAAATACATATGTTTAAACTGTTTTATCTGCCCAAAGATATGTATTTCTGTCCATTCATTTCTCATAGCTGTATCATACAGATCTGTCTGGCTGGTGACCTCAATTTGTTCTGCTGCAGTTGAATAATATTTACAAAGTTTACAAGTGAAGAAGGGGAAGCAGAAGCCTGATGAGCTCATCTCTCTTTCACTTTGCTCTCTCCTCATATTAGCATGTTTATAGCATTGCAACACAACAGTTTTCTCTATTGCAATACTGTAAAAAGGTTTTTACTAAAGGAGAAGAGAGAGGGAGAGAGATCTGAAATTCCTCCCTGCAGCGGGTGCATTAGAAACTAATTCCTCACAAATTTAATAACTTACGCACAGTTTATTACATGACTACACAATCAAGGTAGCAAGATTCCAAGGTACTATTTCCTCTTACCACCATTAGACAAGTAAAATCAGTACACAAGTTCACATCTAAAGCTGCATACACACGTGCAATAATTATCGTTGAAAACTAACGACCGCTCGTCCAATAATCGTTAACAAAAAAAGTGCACAACAACGCCGATGAATGAGAATTGACACTAGAAACGAGCGACCGTCCTGGCTTATCTGATTGGGCGATGATTGTTCACAATTTATTGTGTGTACGGTCGTTCAGTGATCGTGGATTGTTCTGTGATACACTTTCTCCTTTACATGTCACTTCCTGCATCGTTCAAACGGTCGTATCTAGTGTGTGTACATTATTGGTGGAATATATTTGAACGATCGTATCGTTACAGCATGTACAGAATTGTGTACAATACGATTGTTCAAAATAATAGAGCATAATCGTTGATCTGTTGTTAGTCGTTCGTTTTCTAACGACAGTTATTGCACATGTGTACCTAGCTTTTGAGGCCAAGATGCACTATCTTTAGGTTACATGTGCAAAGCACGGTACAGTGTACATGACATGATAGGAACAGTATACAAATTTTACAAGTTAGCAGAAAGGTATGGAGAGAGATACTCTTACCATGGGTGACTTGTATGGTCCTGCACCGTACAAAATGCATGTAATTTAATGTATGTCATTTAATTCTAAATGATACCCCCAACACACCTTGCAGGGTGACTTGTGGTGCATTACACAGCAACACATAGTATCACATGTACTGTGTGTTGGGGGTGCAACAGTGAATAAAATAGGTGCATGCACTTCTTTTTTCTTGTACTGATGTGCAGTAAAAAGCTTATTCAAATGAATGAGCTGCCCTACCTCATCTCAGAACAGTGCACAGCACAAATTACATCAGTAGGGGCGCAGAAATGTGAACACAGCCTTAGTGAAGGACTGGAAAAACTGGAAACCTTTTGAATAAACAAACAACCCAGCAGCAATTCAAGCCCTGTGGGTTGTTCATTTGTACTTTGTATATCCAATGTTTTCTTTTATTATTAAACAGGATCCTTCTTATAACTTTAGGGTTCTTTACATGTTTTCACCTGCTAAATGTTATTATTTTTACATGTTCCATTCACCTAGGGTTAATAACATCCTTGTATCCTGAAGGTAATGTTTCACTGTTCATATAGGATGTTTGAACTTGCTCAAAGCTTGAAAAGACCCATTTATGGTCAAAACATGAAGCAGCTGTGTCTGAGTACAGCAGCTATTGCCTAATGTTAGTGAGGAAAACATTGTCTTTCACATTTTTTGTCAATTTTTAATCAATATTTGTGTACCGCATTCAGCATACTTCTGGATAACTAATGTAGCTATCCCTACCCCACAGAAGCTTTATTTCCAGGGATTTCCTTCCGATATGGCGTACATATTCACAGAGGCTTGTATATCTTTGATCTAGGGATGATTTATTGAAATTTCAACATGAAATTGAGAGGTTGAGGCCAGCAGAGTGTCAGGAGTGGGCAGCTCAAATCCAAAAGGCAGCAACTCAAAATCAGTACCTAACCATTGGGAACCAGATTCATCTTTCCAGCAGTCTGTTGTCCAGACCCCAGCCTAGCCAGTCTAGTCCTCTATCCCCTAGTTTCTAGTCTTAAATGACGAGGATGTCCCTGTTGCTTCTATTCTCAATAATTTTAACTTCTTTGCAGTGCCCACCTAAAAATAGTTACCATGATGTTAGTGATTGGCTTTCTCCCCTATGACAGCCAACCATCACTCCCAAGGGAGAATACTTTCATAATCTAGCATATTCCTAAATTTGGCCCCTTCCATTTTTAAGGAACCTCCATACCAAAGGGGTGCTACACGGATATTTACCTGGTTCCAAAATTGTTTTCTTTTCAAGCTTTTAAAGCAGAACTTTATCTTCATGCTGTTACAAGTTCTGTTCCTGTACAGATATTGCTTACTGATTTTACTGCATACTATGAGCGTCTTACAATGTGCATCAAAATCTGCAGTAATTCAGAATTCAGATCTGTGTCATTTCCTGACTGGTGGATGTCTAACATTTATCATCTAGGCATTTACCAGCATGACTATTCTAGGCCCACCTTTTTCATTAACTGGATTTCAGTTCTTTCAATAACAGGAGCTCAGAATAACATGCAAGCATTACCTACTGCAGTCTACAGTTTAGGGGCACCCACTCCTCCAGATTAAAAGCCAAGCCTCAATGAATTGTGAAATTAGTATTATTCCTCCCTAAAGCCATCCCATTACTTATATAAGGGTTAAGGGTTCTTCAGATAAGCACTAGGACAGGGGCACCCAGCTGGCCCTACCCACCAGTTGTTATATGATGCATTACAAAGAAGTATAGAAACCCAGTGATCGCCTAAAAAAGGGCATGTCATGAAAATGAAAAAAGGTTGAACATAAGCACACTGACTGTATAGTAGGCAAAATATAAGTAAACATTGTCTTGCTTATGAATACATTTATTGTATTGTATAGATGTATTTTAGGCAGTTTACCTGTACTGGCCAACTAAATCACTTCTTGATTTGGTATTCGGTTAGATAAAAAATATCTCACCTTTGGTATTAAATCTTGCAAATCTGTCACAGTTGGCTGTACAGGAATTTAGACACAAACTGTCAATAATTTGCTTTATAAATGTTCTTTGTTAGGTGTTTCGCCATGGTGACAGAAGTCCGGTTCAAAGTTATCCTAATGACAAGTATAAGGAAGATTCTTGGCCTGATGGGTTTGGACAGCTTACACAGGTAGGACCAAAAGAAGTTATTTTGTTATTTGATTATATGGTATTTACTAATTACGTTATCTATACTAAATACTAGAGTTATCTCCTAAAAACTGTAATGTTGTCATTTTGTTTGTCAACTTTTTATCAATTTTATTTAAGGTTAACCAACTTTGACTGCAAAAACAACCAAAAAGATCAAAAAATCCCAGCATTATGCATATTATATATATAGGTATGTGTTATGTGTATATCCTCCATACTGCTTAAACTTTTCTGTATATTGCCAGCAAGTACTTTTCAAGTTATTCCAAAACCCATCCCTCCAGGAGCATTGAATAGATCAGTCCGACTTGGCATTTTCATAGAATAAAATTGCTGAATATTACATAGAAGATTTAAAAAGCAGCCAATTTTTGAACTTCTCCCCAGACCCGTTCACAGTTGCAGGGAGAGCTTCCATCAGCATGAGCTTGTCAATTATGGAAAACCACTAGGCTGATGTGGGGGTCCCTGTCTGATGTTGGAGTGCAGAAATACAGGCCCTGGCAGCAATAACCAAATGGATAAGGAGTGATTTACAATATGTATCCCCAGCAAGATGCAGAAGGAAGAAACCTCGTTCTAAAATGTATTAGAGACCTCCGGATAAACCACAATGAAGAAAATTGGTCTCTGATAAAGGAGACCCCCAAATACCTTTCCCATTTAGGGAGAACTGAGTCAGGATCAGGTTAGATCAATGCTGCAGAGATTTCAGATACCGCATATTATGCGAGTCCTTGATCTCTGCATAACCATTTAAACGCAGTTAACAGGTCGTTATAGTATGAAATGTGAGGTAAGAAAATGGCAGCTGGAAAAAAGAAAATTGCAATGGAAAAGTTGGAGTGTGTGACAGGTACTCAAGGAAGCATAAAGCCTGTATATCAGTAATGTAAGGCTTGAATGGAAAAAAAACATGGTATTTGTTGCTACCTGGATGAGAGGGGTTTCCTAATATCGGAAATAAAGGAGATAAGGAGGTGAAATTTTAATAGTAGTCACATTTTTCATAAAAATGTGAACTGTGCTGCTTATGGTGGGGTAAGAGTGGAGATGGCTGGGTAACGTGTCTCAGCACCACAGTGTGGATGAAATGATTTAAGGCGTCTATTCGCTATAATCTTGAAGTATAGATTTACATCTTCAGTAGTAATATTGGACTACATCTATAACATAGAGTGGGTCTCTACCCATTTTTGGTATCATTGAAATATTTCCTTTAGTAGGTCTTTCAGAAATGGGCATTGGGGAAAGAGATGATTTAAAGCCTGCAGAAAAGAGGTGCTCAGGAATGGTAGCAGAAGATATATTTGTAAAATGTAAAGCCATCCGGACATGTATCCTTCACTGTCTTAGAGTTTGTGATGGCCCAGGTGAGTTCTTCTGCTATTAGAGGGGATTCCATTCATCGGTGATCCTTGAGAAAAAGCTCAGCCATGCTTGAGGAGGCTAGAGAAGAAGCTATCCAGTCTTGCTTAATTTCTGAGTAAAGATCAAGCCAGTATTAGGGAATAATAAGAATAATCTTGCAGTATGTTTAAAAGATGTTGGGGGGTTCATAGATAAGTGACACAGGTCACCAGAAGAATTCTGAATTTTAGGAATGTAAGATTTGAGGCAATAGGCACATCAAAAAAAATGTACAGGTAAGTAAAAAAACGGGGAAAGAAGTAAAACTGGAGTTCCAGTTTAGACTCAGCTAATGTATGAAAAAAAGTTTATTTAGTCTTTAAAAAGATGTACTGTATGTTTAGTGTATGAAAATACTGGACCTTTTATCACAATAGCTGTACAATATCACATGGTTGTGAGACTTCATTAATGTCTGTAGCTACAACAACTCATTTAATTAAATTGTTACTAATATCTAATAATATTTATAGAAACAATTGAATGGTTTAGTTTAAATACTTTAAGACTGCTGAATATTTACTTACATGGAAACATGAAAAGAAGTAAAGGAAAAATGCAGGCTCTGTTTTCCCTTCAATTTTTTTCTAAACATTCTTTATTTAAGAAAATAAATTATAAAAGTACAAGCGAAAAATGAAAGCAATAATTAACACATATTATAGGTAAGTATACAAAATGAATAAAGAAAAATTAAAAAAAATAAATTTTTTAAAAGGACAATAAACAATATCTAATACCAACCAGAAAGATTGATACCCTCATAGCAAGTGGAACTAATTTCCAGGGAGAAGTGAACATCAAGATATATTGAAAAACATCCAATATTTAAATGTATCATGAAATAAAACTTAAACACAAAGGTAGGGAAGGGGAGGAAAGGATGAGGAGGAGAAAAAAAAAGGGGGGAGGACAATTATACTTGTGGGGAAGGGCCCAGGTGGTCTCTGTATTCCTGTGAGGAGCAGAATTCAGACCAATAGAACCAGATGTTTAAAAAATGTCAATGAGAGCCTCTGGCCGAGGAGATCAAGTCCTCCATTCTATGGATCTCATGAATTCACCGAAGCCACAACCACACTGAGGGGGGGGCTCCACTTTCCACCAATACGCAGCAATGCAGGATGAGGCTGCCACAATCAGGTATCTGATCACTGATCTTTTGTAAGTTAGCTGAGAAGGAATTGTGCTGAAAGAGAAAAAATGCTGGATCGCTTGGTATGTGTATCTCTGTCATCTGTTGTGTTATCGACCGGACTGTATCCCAGAACGGGCGTAATAAAGGGCACTCCCAAAATATATGTAGCAAAGTACCTGTGGCTGTTGAGCATCTCAAACACCTTAACTGGGGTGATATACCATCTAGACAGTAATTTATAACTGAATTCTTGGTATCTACTGCTAGTGGAGGCTTTGTGACACCAGTCCCTTCAATTTTTTAGTTGCATATCACATATGATTCTTCATGGGATAATGAACTTTAACATGGCAGGCATATTCATCAGCCAATCCTTGTTGACCTATTGGGCCTGATTTATTAAAGCTCTCCAAGGCTAGAGAGGATACACTTTGATCAGTGAAGCTGGGTGATCCAGCCAACTTGAAATTGGTCTTGTCCAGTGTTAGAAATAGTTACTAAAAATTGAATGAAAGTTCCTCTCCAGCCTTGGAGAGCTTTAATAAATCAGGCCCAATGTATGGGCTTATTGCTTTATAAATGCTGTCTATTCATCTTAGCCTCATTGTCTGTCATTGCTGTCATTGTCTTCAATTTTCTATAATTGTGATCAGCATTAAGGTCTTCTCCAGTGTATCTTGGCCTTGAATTATGTGACCAAAGTATTTAAAAAAGGGCTAAAATAGCACTGGCATACAGCAGGACAA
Source organism: Pyxicephalus adspersus (assembly GCF_032062135.1). NCBI lineage: Eukaryota > Metazoa > Chordata > Amphibia > Anura > Pyxicephalidae > Pyxicephalus > Pyxicephalus adspersus. The sequence goes on along the minus strand of NC_092862.1, from coordinate 102,670,163 downwards.
CAGATTCAAAAGCAGAAGATGAAAATAAAATATCATCACACTGAATGTTATCACAAAAACGTATTTTGTTTCTTCACAGCTTGGAATAAACCAACAATTTGAACTAGGAAAATACCTGAGGAAAAGATATACTGGGTTTCTAAATGAAACATACACCGCACAGGAGGTAAACACATATGTTTTAGCTTACTTCTTTCTTTACAGGTAACTAGGGTAAAAGCGCAATTGAAGTCAAAGAAATAGATATACAGTCAGATATACATTGTAGTAACAACCTCTATTTATAAAAAAAAAGAAAAACCCCCATCTTCATAATGCAAAAAAGAAAAAATACAGATCTCCATAATTCAAGTCAGAGAGGTATGTCTACTACTCAGCTCTGTCAGCACACTGCACTACAGACAGATATTTCACTAGTTGTAAAAGGTATTTCAGCACATTTAATTGTGCTGCGAAAATCAGTCAAAAATCATACTATATTATCACAAGATTGTCTTTAGGTGGGCTTTTAACTATGTTTTTCATACAAAAGAGTTAACAGTAAAAAATAGTCCAAAACCAAGTTAGTTAGAAACAAAAATAATTTACAGAAAAAAGAAATCAGAAATGCGTATATAAGGTATAAAGAAATTCTGCAGAATGATGAGTGTGATTGGGTTCATATTGTGAAATGCTGTGTGTAACAAACTAAAATAAATAAAATAGTTTGTATTCAATATGCAGACTCTTACACTACTTGCTCATATAAACATTGTATAATCAGAATGTATAATATATGGTCCACTTTGGGTGGGTTTTCTGCTGAAATGTAGGGTCTGCTGGTGTACATTATTTAGCCGCACCCTTTAAAAACACACCCTTGTTTTACACACTTGTGTGAACTTTTGTTGTGTTCATTTTATACCCCTGATTCTGTTGTGACATTCCTGCAAGCTAGTCCAGAATTTTGATATTTTGATAATTTTGATATGAAGAGAAATCAGAGTGATGATCTCTTTATTTTGCAGCTTTTTCTTTCACTGTCCAGTACCAGGCTGAGGATGAGGATGAGGGTTAGATAATGATGATCATAAGACAAAGGACATTTAGTGGCAGGAAAAGTAGTATAGAGCAATTCTCTGGAAAATGATTTGTGTAGTAAAATAGAAAAATATTAGTTCACTTGATTAAGCTAATAATCTGCTATTTATTTTTACTATTCTGTTTTTAGCTGCTTCCACTCTAAACTGATCCTTATGTGTACATGGATCAGTAAGGCTGTGTAACAAACAATAAACTGATAGTGAAAACCTATATAAAATATTCTGTATAGTCTCTGTGGGCAGCATGGTGGCTCAGTGGTTAGCACATTAGCACCTCCTGTGCTTGCATAGGTTTTCCCCCACCTTCCAAAAGCATGCAGTTAGGTGAAATGGCTTCCCCTAAAATAACCTTAGACTGTATTAAAGACATATGACGGAGGTAGGGACATTAGATTGTGAGCCCTTTTGAGGTACATCTAGTGACACTACTATGGACTTATTAAAGCACGGCGTAATATGTTGGAGCTATATAAATACTGTAAAATAAAAAAAAATATATATATAGCTCCTTAAATGTGTTTGTGCTATAGAGATAATATTGATAAATAAAATAATTATATGAAATGTTTTTTTAACAGGTGTTTGTGCGAAGTACAGATGTGGACCGTACATTAATGAGTGTCCAGGCTAATCTTGCTGGTTTGTTTCCACCCACTGGCAGGCAACTCTGGAATCCTAGCATTCCCTGGCAACCTATACCTGTTCATACAATACCTTACGCAAATGATTATGTGGGTAATCTGTTTTTTTATTTTCTTTTTGAAGAGGTTGTTTGTTTTACACCTTGCTAATACCAGGACCTCCTTTTGCCTTCAGAACTGCTGTCATTCTTCATGTATGAACTGATATGGTGTTGGGAACATTTCTCAGGGAATTTGGTCCATATTGACATATAATATTGTGCAGTTGCTGCAGATTTGTCGGCTGCACATCCATAATGGGAATCTTGTGTTCCACCACATCTCAAAGTGCTATTTTGGATTGAGATCTGGTGACCATGGAGGCCACTTGAGTACAGTGAACACATTGCCTTGTAACCAGTTTGAGATGATTTAGGCTTTGTGACATTATGTAATCCGGCTATATGTAGCCATCAGAATGCGCTAAAAGGTGCGGTCAAAAAGGGATTAACATGGTCAGCAATAATATTAGGATGGGTTGTAACATTTAATGATGCTTAGTTGGTACTAAAGGGTCAAACGTATGCCAAGAAATTATCCCCGTGCTCTTACACCAATATAAGCAGCCTGAATTGTAATAAAAGGCAGGATAGATCCATGCTTTTATGTTTTTTATGCCAATTTCTGACACTGACATCTGTCACAGCTAAAATTGAGACTCACCAGGCAATGTTTCTCCAATCTTCTCTTGTTTAGTTTTGATCGGTCGTTATGAACTGTAGCCTCATGAGTGGCACCTGGTGTGGCCTCCTGTTGCTTTAGCCAACTTAGTACCAACTAAACTTCAAGTATTAACCTTTTGTGCATTCTGAATGCCCTTCTGCATACCTCTGTTGTAACAAGTGGTTATTTGAGGTATTCTTTCCTTTCTATCAGCTCAAACTAGTATGGCAAATCTCATCTGATCTCTGGCATAAACAAGGCATTTTCACTCGGAGAACTGCCGCTCATTCTATAAAAGTTGTTGTTATTAGATCTTTTAAATATATATTTATTTATATTTTGTAATTTTTTTCTGGAGTTCTGCTTTTGAAAGGAACCTTATACAATATTTGCAACATATTCGCAGCATATGCATAGGTATAAAATAAAAATAAATAACTAAAAACTAAGAAAGAAATGCTAAACATTAAGGGCCAGTTCACACTATTAACCGGGAGGAATGCTATGCTATGACAGCCCAATTTTTAATAATGGATTGGCAGTGGACTTTAAACCACAAGAAAAAGTAACTGTTAAACTATGTAACTATGTAAACCTGTTGCCAAACAATACGAAGAGGTTGAACATATGAAAAATGTAAAAAGGTTGAACATATGAGAGAAAGTTGTCTGTATCGCGTCATGGGGCACAGTGAACATAATTTCCCCATACCAATACAAGAAGCTAGTAATCTGTCATTGCAGTAGGGTAACTAGAATCCCATTCAATACAAAACATTCAGTAATATACCTTCTTATCTGTTTCTGAGTACACTGCTTGGCAGAAAAGAATATGCAACAATTCCAAAGTCTTCCCATTGACAATATCTTATCTGTGGAATGTCAGAATCAGATCAGAATCAGATATTAATAACTCTCATGTTAACTCCAGGGGGTGTATTTATACTTTTGTTTTGTGAGTTTGTGGAAACATGTCCCAAAATAAATAAAAAAAAAAGCATGTGATTTTGTCCCACAATAATGTTAAAACTTAGACAGGATTAGTCAATTTTATTATAGGCTATTGCTGGTCGCCATATTTTTGTGTGGGATGCAAACCCTCTTAACATAGTATTGTCATCAAAATTGCTAAGGGAGCAGGGGAACCCCTAGGAGCATGTTTTTGTCAAACAGAATAATTTCCGTGACAATTTAACATATTCATAAATTACACTAATTGTAAACTTGTTTGATTGCACTGGGCTGACTGATGGGTATAGTACAACGTACAATATTGGTAACATTTATAACATAGCTGTTGAATATTTTAAAACTGATGTTCATTTTTTGTTATTGTAAATTAGGAAAATCCAAAGAAATGTGTGGAGTCCTCCTATTTTGTAAAACCAGACCCTTTATTAGGCTTGGGACCATAAATAAGTCCACAGGAAGCTGGTTTTCCCCATTGTCTCCATAGTATTGGTGACAATACTATGTTCAGGGACTTTAACATAAACAGTAACAAAAAGTGGGTTCCATGCAAAAACCACACATTTTATTATTTTATTTTGGGACATTGTCCCTTGGGTCCCTCAGACATTCCCAGCATCATGGTGACAATGTAACCCTAAAAACTATGAAGTCCCAACTAATTGACTCTGAGAGTAAAAATGTCTCTAAAGCAAATACAAGCTATTGTGAAGAATAGTTTAAGAAATTGAAGAAGGGCAAAACACAAGCAAACAAAACTAAAACATTAAGAAAAAGTAAATCAATCAGTCAATCGGATCAAATCAATCAACTAAATATTTTTAAATACATCCCTGAATCGTTGGTCAGAACTGAATATGTTTAATGTACCTAACTGTATTAAACAAAAATTGATATGATGATTTTATTATGTTTATTTCAGATGCTCCACATTACTACAAAGACCTGCCCCCGCTTTGATCAACTTGTAAATGAAACTGTTAATTCAGAAATATTTAACGAACTTAAGAAGCCTTATTTGGTAAGGTTATCTTTCATTAGCCATACAATAAAATTACATGATTTCCATAAAGAAACTTAATTTTGTGCATGTGTTACATCCAATGTATCATCTCTAATACTGAATTTTTAGTCCAAAATTTGCATGGACTTGAAATATATTTAGCTTCTTTTGCAGTTCAGAGTCTGTTATATAAGCAACAATGAACAGGAATTTTGGGACTCCAAATGAAGTTTTCTTATCGAATCTTACCCATTTTTTATACTTTCATACTAAAAAAATAATTATCCTTTGGGTACTTGAAAAATTGGCATGAAAAACTGCCTCATCAAAGCCAAGGAGACTAGAAGTTCAGTCTTCTAAGCCCCAGTCAACAGCAGGCGCCTGTGCAAAATTGACAAGTGGGGTCCCACTTGACAATTAACCCCCCACCCCACCCCAATATATTTACCTCTCCCTCTCTCTTCCCCTATTTTTTGCCATTCTTCTCTCTCTCCCTTCCCCCCATCTCTGTCCCCTTTTTGCCCTTCTACACAGTTTGTGCCTTGAAGTAAGCTGTTCTGCTGTGCGGCCTTCTAAACTAATCTATAATGCTTCTGTGGGAATAATTTGTCTCTGTGTATCAGGGAAATTCATTCAAACAAAACCAGCTAATTGGGAATGATGCAAGAACTTTGAGTAGAGGCTGTTCAGCACGTAATAGCATTTAAATCCAGCCAACCTATTCTTATCAGTTATCATTCACCTCAACACTGCACGTCTACCTACCCTTACCTTTATATTTAAGCTGCCTAAATTACTTTGACAAATAATTTAGAATTCGACAATGAAATCACCTTGACAATTAAACCCCTAAAGTAACCAGGACAATTCTGTCACAAGTAGAAAATATAGTACTTCAGTGAGGATTAATTATATAGATTTTTAGATTAATTATATAGATTAGCAACTACAGCAGCCATTCATTCCTAATATAGGGAAATATAGGGAAACCCTTAAAATACTTATCAGGTGTTACGGAACCCCTCCTCCAATTACTATAGCCACAGCTTACAGTACATTAGTATGGCGGTCAGTGGGAGGAATGCCTCTTACATTGCTGGCCAAAGGGAAGAATGTCACCCTTACAGATAGCCAAAAAGGTCATTGGTGTCACTTAAACTGATCTAAGAGGCTCAAGACTCAACACTGAACTAGAGGAATTTCTATCATGTTCAGTCCAATTACTTTACTTCTGCTATTGCTTACTCCTTACTTGTGACGATGCTAGTTACCTGGCTGTCATGCTTACTCAATGACCTTAGGTTCTGTCCTAGAACAAATATGCAGATCATTCACAGACATGAATGTGCATGCTGAACATTTATTCCAGATTATTTCAAATGCTGAACCATGGGATAGCCGGGATTGCCAGCATTTTCATAAGATAGCCAGCAATAGCAATTTATATAGGTCCCTCAGTGCGAGTCTTCTAATAGCAGCGGTCAGCGGTCCATGAGAAAATTTTGGTGGTCCATGGCTCTGTCCCCTGTATAGACACAACTCTCTTACTCTCCCATCTTCGGCTCAGACCTGCTTGCTAAACATCCTAGGGGGACAGTAGCGCAGGGCTGTGGACACAAGTTTTGATGTTTAGCAAGCAGGTCTGAGACCACGATGAGAAAGTTGATGGCTTTTGGCATCATGACATCACTCTGGGGGAAGTTTCTTCCCCTTTGAGTGACACATGACTCCGCGTCGTCCGGATTTAGTGGTCCGTGAGGTCTGAAAGGTTGGCGACAACTGTCTTATAGTGTCTAAATAAGCCAATCCTTTATTACAGTACATCCACCAAATACCTAATATAACTAATTTTAACCAATTAATATACCAGTCACTTATTTTTTATAATTTTGAAAGTCTTAACAGTTAGCATTAGTAAATCTCTGTACGTAATTATCAGTATAATAATAATGCATTAAAAAGATGGGTAATAACTCCCCCCCTTTGAGAAATTTTCCCTCACTTCCTGCAATAAAAAGCTAGTAGAATCCCTATTAGTTTTGAATTGCCATTGAAGATTCTTCACTTCCTAACCTGGTCCTAACATCGTAAAAAAGACAGGAAGCAAAAAAAAAAATACTGAAACCCCCACTATAAATAAAAACTTTTATTCAAAACTCAAACAAAAAGTTCTCTTGGCTTAGTTCTCTTGGTTAGACATTCAAGTGTATTTGGTCATCTATACCAGATAATGGATTGGATAAACAACTGCTTGACAAACATAATTCTCTCATGTACATGTAATGCTATTGTTTTGGACACAGGACTTTCTGAAAACTTTACAGAATGGTACTGGCTACACATTCGATCAATTAGTTGGACAGAAAGGACCCTACATCTGGTGGATACTGTACGACACACTGTTTTGTGAGGTAAATATTACATATATTGTGCTGTGTAACAAAGCTAACACACCAGGATAAGAATATTTTTTTAATTAATGACAGTTATTTTTAGTAGGCCTAAAAAAAGTTCCCTATATTTAGGTGAAGATATGAAATTTAGAGAACAAACATTGCAAACAATCACGACTCTGGTTAACAATTACATTGTATAGAGCTTAGTGCTTTTGATAAATATTAAGTTTACCTGTCTTACCTTTGCTGATTCTGCCATGTTTCTGTCTTTGTGAACTATTATGTATTTAAAAAGTACAGACCAGTATACTAATAGACTTTGTCCTGTACCGGGCCAGATTTGCATTCACTGTACCTATACAATTTTACTTGTATTCGAGCTATGCCAATGGGCTTTAGATTTTTAAGCAAACTCAGAATGCTCCCTGTGTTTTTATTTTGGATTACATACCAGTTTGGGACATTATTGAAATAATTTACAGTTTATGGACATCTGAAGTTGACCTTTTCCAAACCTACCCTTTATTATCCACAGGTGTAAAAGTGGGTTCCACATCCAAACTTCCTTCACCTTATCTAGTACAGGTAGTCCCCGAGTTAAGGACATCCGACATATGGATGACTTCTAGATACGAATGGAGCTTCCCCGCTCGCTCGTATGCAGTACAGAGGCTTGCTGGGGAGGAGGGGTGGTTTGCATGACTTTTGCTAAACACGGCTGAAGTTGTGGGTGATCCTAAGAGCTGATCTTGTCTGTAGTATCTTGTAACTCTTTAATGACCAAGACAAATTCTGCTGCTGTTACTTTTTGCATATCAAAACACGGCTTGCTCCAGAAGTCAATAAATGTCTAGGCTCTGTAGAGTTTTTTTTTGCTTTGTTTGTGATTACCCTGACAGTGAGGATTTTATACAGTAACTGACACCACACTGCCTAATAATATCTTGAGACAAACATCTGTCATAATTGCATTTATTAAAATAATTTACAGGTTCCATTAAGAACAAACCTACAGTTACTATCTTGTATGTAACCTGGGGACTACCTGTACATTACAGAACCTTTAAACAAGGATTTTGGTTCTATGTTATTATATTTGTGAAAAGACATGAACTAGTTTCAGAGAAACAAGTTCTCTGAAACTAGGTACTGGTAATCCCTGAATCTATTTTTCAATATGTTTGGCATCACCCAGTTTTCTTTAACAAGAAATTCAACTTAAGAACAAGCCTACAGTCCCTATCCCCTATGTAACCTGGGGAGTACCTGTGTCATCAATTGATTAAACATTTAATGGCACCCCTTGATAAATACCCAACTCTACTACTTACATACTAATTTAATGTATTTAGGCATTAAAAAGAAATTTACATTTCATACTGTATATACATATAACGTATATCTGCTTCATCAGAATGACAATGGAAAAGACCTTTTGTGACCATATCCAGCGATATTAGAAAAAACAAAAAAATTAATTCTATGGAGAGAGGAGGGTTAGCACTGAAATAAATCCATAAACTTTGGAATTTCAAAATAGGTGTAATTTTTTTTTACGAATGCTTAACTAATATAATTTTTTTAAATAAATTATTGACAGGGCAAAACATACCCATGTAATCTTTGTGCCACCATGCAGAGTTGTACGTTTTGCCATAGTTATATACAGCCTAATACAGTGAAGGGTTTGTTCCCTGTTATTTGTACTTTATTTCTTAAAATATTTATTTCAGAAAACTCACTCTTTCAGTCTGCCTGACTGGGCAACAGATACCGTCATGGAAAAACTTCATCGTCTGCAACTAATATCCCTGGATGCTTTCTTTGGCGTATACAAACACCATGAAAAATCTAAACTGATGGGAGGTAAATAAATTTGCTAATTTTATACACAGGTACATACGTGATTAATGGGGCTATGATGAACACTGATATTTTTAGTTAGCATGTACTAAGAAATGTGGAGGTTGGTATTCTGTCTGCTGACTGGGAATAAGTGGATAAGTGGACCGTTAAGGTGAGAGTCAAGACATAACGTGGAGTCCATTCAAGTCAACATTCTTTATATTAAAAATACAAAAAAAAAAAAACCCCTAAAGCAAGTAAAGGGCAATATAAATGAATAAAGAAAGAGAAAGAATTAGAAGAAGTTCCAATCACATAACCTTTCAAAGTCACATGACTAGCCCTTCTTTAATTATTGATATTATCTTGGCTGGGTAAAGCAGAGAGAACTCCATAATATGCCTAGATCCACACCAAGATCATTTTATGAATACAACCTAAAATGTAGGGTTAGTGTAGAGTACCACTGTGAAATATAGGGCCTGATTTAATAAAGCTCTCCGTTTGATATTGTTATGTCACGGATATAATCTGTGACAGTTTATGCAAATATTGATGGGTTCAATTTGAAGTGTACAAAGAGAGATAACACAAAGACTTGAACTATTATACTATTTAATAATAAGATAGATAAACAAAACAATGCAATATTGTAATAACAATTAATAAGCGGTAACAAAAGATACTTAGCTGCGGCAGAAAACTGAATTCACCCAAAGATTCTGCTGGAAATCAATAACTTGGCAGATGATCAAAGAAACATGTTGCATCCAGCAAGCTCTGGTCAAGACTCCTTCATTAGGTATGGCACTGTGTTTTTAACTACTCAGGAAGGAACTAAGACAATGGCTGGTGTTTGACCAGTATTGACCCATAATCATCCTTAAACCTTACAGGATATGCTACATTTCTTTAGGATGACCTCATGTCTGGTATACATATACCAGTATATACTGACAAAGCATTATTGTTGGTGAGACATGATTGATATTAAATAAATTGTGCTAACCCAACAGATATTAATTGGCAAATGTTTTTGATCCTGAACCAGATCTATTTCAGGTTTGCTGGATTACTTGGTTCACCCATGATAGTCTAGTCTGTCTTGGAGAGCTTTGGTAAATCAGGCCTCTAAAGAGAGTTAAATGAGCCTTTTGATATACATACTTTTTGGCAATTTGGCCATAGTTCCTTAGTAAACATTTTCTTAGTAGCTTGTATAGGAGTTTAATAATGTTTAAAAAGTAAATAAAGTATATCTAAAGCCAAAACACTTTTTAAGTTTTAGATAAAATATAAAACTGTAAAAAACTTTTCCAAAGATTTTACTGTTGTCTGTGGCCCCACTGGGAAGATATACTTTCTCTCTGTGCCCTGGCGACCATTTTCAACTACACTAAAAGGAAATTTTACAATTGTTGCTGACCCAGGTATAGATGGTGAAATCTTTAAATGGGGACTCTGGTGAGAAGCAGAAAGGATTTTTCTTCACTACAAAGATAATTCCTCTCATTTCATATTGTGCCTTAGGGACAGGAAGTGAAAAAAATTGCAGATAGCAAGTCTGCAGAAAGCAAAAGAACAACATAGGGGTTCTAATATTCCCCACTACAAACTTTTATTCACTGTTTACCAATGGGGACATTTCCTTTGATTTTCTGTCCAAAAGACACAAGAAGAAGTTAGTGGAAATCTAAAGTGACTTATGTCTGTCATCTGTCAGGTACTATACTGTGTATTGTATAAAGAATGTAAAGTCTAACTCCCACTGCAGACATCTACCCACCCCCACTGTTTCCAAAAGTAGAAATGTTTTCAGATTTTTTTTCTTTAGATACATATTGGACGTTTGTGTCATTGTTACATCAAACTGACATATCTAGTAGAAAAAATGTTCTGTTTTTATTTGATATGATAGGAAGACTTGTACATTTGTATGTGTGTGAACCCATGTAGCCACAAAGTAAACAACCAAATGCATTGATACACTTATCAGTGAATGGGCTGAAGGTGTTTAAGCTGGAAATTGCACACCTGCTGTTCTCTGAGTTTTTGCAATTAACTGAAATCGTTCTGTTTTGTTTTCAGGTGTTCTTGTGAAAGCCGTTATAGAAAACATCACCCAAGCTCTCACGCCACCCAGCAAACGAAAGCTGATAATGTACTCCGCGGTATGTATTTCGTTTTTATAGCTGGATTTCTTTGTTGATTTTGAAGGGTTCCCCTATGGAAGGAAGTACAACAGACCTCTACTTTGGGTTTGGACATTGATTGTAAAAAATCCTAATGCACCCTATAAAAACATTTATAGGGGCAGTGTCACAACAGACCTTCTTTAGCGGACATTTGTATTGATTAATTTACTTGCTAATGTCTCTGGAAATTTTGTAGCTGGTCGAAAAGCCTTGTCATAGCAGCATCTCTGTATCATATAATTGTACTGACTACATTTTTTTTATTGTCCCTGAAAATTTGCAACTAGACTTAAAGCCATGCTCCAAATGTCTTTGGGGAGAAAGAACTGCTGATTGCTACAGTAGTTCTGTATGCAGTTACAAATTATAGGAGCGTCATAGCCATAAACTGCACTGAATACTATACTGTAGTTAACTTCTAAAGCTTTAAAACCTCTGTAAGTCTTTCATTTGTGTTGAAGTTGTTGGGCTTTACCATCTTTTTTAATAGATTAAGACATGGTGGACTTCCTCACTACCCCTAACATTTACGCACTTCCCTGTCCACCCTTCTTTTGCAGTCTGGCCAGCACCACATTGTCTCTTCTTCTAAAGCTTCACTGTAAGGTATTTCTGTACATGGGCACCACAATCTCTATTTATTCCAATAGGGAGTTCATACTCTGTAGGCTGTATAGCAAAAACTTGGGAGTGAGGGCATGTAAGTGTGTGACACATAAAGGGTGATCAGAGAGGGTTTTGTATGGAGTTACACTTTATTGTGGTAAGAACTGATTGAAAAATAATGTAAATTATTTGTAGACCCTTTACTATTTTCCATCCATTTACAGTTCTGTTTTTTATGGTCAATTCAATATCTATGATAAGTAAAGACTAAACCGGAGTTGTTGGTGGGGTCTGTTTATCTCTTGCAGCATGATACAACGATAGGTGCTTTGCACGCTGCTCTAAATGTCTCCAATGGAATGCTTGCTCCCTATGCATCTTGTCATTTCTTTGAGGTTTACGAGATTGGCAATAAGTAAGTATCAAAACTGTTGATTTTCTTTTTTATGCTGTTCCTTTTATAGGAATGCATTCAGAGAGGAATATATAATGTATACAATAGTTCTTCTCGCCCAAAGATGGTCACACCAATAAACTCCAAAACCACGTCCCTTCACTAGATGCTAGTCAAAGCCTGGAGGTCATATTTATAATGTAAGAACTATTGATTGGCTATTACTACAGGTCTAACAGTCTATGCATCAAATGCTTATACCAGTTTCTTAGGTAATCCTTCTCATTGTCAGATCGGTAAGGAGAGCATTTTCCTAATGTACTCAATATTTTTAAATGATGGAAGACCGTAATACTGCTGAGAAGCACAAGTCCCCCATGGACTTACACAATCTGTCACATACTTTAGTAAACAGTCAAATATACACAATCCAGCTGGGAATGACCATTTTTTTCCCTAAACAGAAGTTTTGTACTCACAAAACTTATGTTTGGGTCAAAAGGAGGAGGCGGGATGACCTTAATACAGCCATTTCCAGCAACTGGAAAAACAATAATCCTATTTTCCTACCTCCCTGGATTACATTTCTGAGAATTGCCAGTTTTGGGTTCTGTCTGCTGCTTCATTACTATTATTAGATTATCTCTTCATCCAAAATAAGCCAGTTTAGTGAGTCTACATACAATTTTACTTTAAAATAAAGGGATATCTTGAGATTAGGTATTCATTGGTTTATAGTTTCTAGTAAAGTAAACCTGTGTCACTTCTGTGGACATTTACGCGTTCTTGTAAACTCAATTACAAGAAGTGAATGAGTTTAAAATAATTAATCACTAATCTCAGTGGATATTTCATGATCATTTGCAGCAAAAAAAAGAGTGACATGAATGAGCGCTCTACACACAGCGTTATTCTGTTCTTTGGAGAGGGGAGTAGAGAGAACGAGTGAGAGGCACCCCTGTCTCTCCTCCCTTCACTTCTATTGCTGTCATTCATCTTCTGTCGCTCATGGATGTGTCAGGATGGGTCCATGAACAACATCCAGAGACCTCTGTGTTCATGTCAGATTCTCTCACGAGATGAGTCCAACTGTTTGTATCAGGTGAGAATCATCTGACGTTTGTACAAAGCCTAAGTTCATAGCAAAAGCACTGAAGTTGTACCATTCTCCTTGACGGCTCAATATCCGCTAAAGTTTATTTTAAATAAAACTTAGGGCAAGGAGTAGCAATGTTAGAGCCTGTGTTGGTGGGCTTTTGTTCACGATAATGGGTTTTGCATGCCTATTCAAATCTATGGGAGTGTAAAGCCTGCAGGTCAGAAGTATGTCAAATGGCAGTGAATTATTTCTGAATGATTTCAAAAACATTGGTCTAAAGCTCTTAAATATAGACCATAAATTGGATTGAGCCCTATGTGTTACACCTCCATATACCTTTACTAAAGCTTTATAATTCAAAAGTGTCTTTGTTGCTAATGGTGACCCCTAAATAATTTCTCTTTTTATTTATTACCTGCACTACATAGTCAACTGGAATATTGCTGTTGTCACAAGGAACTACTTTGCTAACCCTTGGTTTTGCCTCAAACATATAATTCTGTAAAAATTCTTGTGTGTATCTTGGGCAATTGAACACCAACATAAACTATCAAAAAGACTTTTGGACTATTTTTTAAACTAAAACTTTTTTTCATTTCTTATGTTAAATAATAAACAATTTTCACAAAACAGTATTTGTGTTTTTAAACCATTATTTATTGTTATTTCTGATAATAGGAGCTATACAATTGAGATGTACTTTAGGAATGATTCAAATGTTGATCCACACCCAATTACTATTAATGGATGTTCCCATTCATGTCCTTTGGAGAAGTTTATTGAGCTAACGTCCCCAATTGTTGTACAAGATTGGAGAAAAGAATGTGGATTTAAAGCTGATACCAGCTCAGGTATGCTTATTAATATAATATTTATATCTTTCTATATTTTGCTGACACACAAATTTTTTTAATATCTTTAATCTTAAAAGAACAAGTGCAGTTGAATGTAACAAACTGCTACTAAATAGTAAGGTTGTACCCTTGATTGAGCAGGGTGCTTTTCTCCTCCTGTATCATGGTTTGTACATTTTTTGTATGCAGGTTTGTCTTATTTATTGTGCATGACCTACTGTAGGTAGCTCGGATGTTTTTCAACTCTTACCACCTAATCTAAACCATTCCTCCCAAACCCATTACCAATACACACACAAATGGTCATAATGGTTGCTTTATTGTCAAACACATTTTACAAAAATAATCATAAACATAACCATTACATGACAATAACACAAACAATAAAACCTTCATAATTACTTTGACATGCCTTATTACAACCTTCGTACAAGTATAACTCTTAGCTAACAATAAGACAAACTTCTCGCTAACTACTCCCATCAAGTTGCAGGTCCCCAAAAGCAATGCTCATAACACCTCACTGCTTGCTACCACCATAAATTTTTAGTCCCAGTTGAACAATACTGGCTCAGATCCTTTATTTGCAGCCCCGTCATAATCTTAACCTTTATGGGTCACTAGCCTAAATACTCAGAGACATGAATGAAAGAGACACCACACCTGAGATGGTTCTCCTCAATTGCAGGACCACACCACTAATACAATGCCTCTAAGAACCTTAAACTACCCTGGAAATCTATTGAAAGAAATCCCTCTGCCCCGATCTCTGCTAAAACCAGGTGGGCTCAAGGCAGAGAGGAAAGCTGGCTATCTTGGCACCAACTTAACACTTCAATTTCTATCTAGTCCCTGTTTAACACTTTTGTTTTTGGAGGCCCCACCCCTTTTGACAGTCACCTAACTGACCTTTTCTTGTCCTCCAGCCATTAACCCCTTACCTTCCTATTTCCCCTAGCACTTGGTTATGTTGGTCTTCTGCCTAAAACACCTTCCTCTCATTTTGCTCCAGGTCTAACTCTACTCTGTGCTTTGTAGGTGCTTTATCAATGAATATTATTAATAAAAAAGGTAGATAGACATGCAAGGAGAAAGTGAGGAAGGAAGAAAAGAAGGAAGCAAATCTGTTTATTTTTAAATATTTAGAGCACTTTTACCAACTCAACAGAGAATTCTGCAATGCAATGTATTGTGTTCAACAAATGTATCTGTAATGAATCAAGTAAGAAAAACAGTGGGGAAACATAGCCACAGAATAGGCATCCACAATACACAATTACAATGATGTTTAATCTGTGACTTTGGTTTACCACAAACCCCAAGTGAAAGTCAAATTCAGAAAAACACGAGTACACCATTTATCTGATTATATGGAGCTCATGCTGTTCCATTTTTCCATGGGTTTCTTAAAAATAGGAGTGAAATACATCATTCATTGTTTTAACTTAAACTGCTCTTACTTTAGGCATACACTATACTAATTTCTTGTTTTTGGTGAACAGCATTACAGTTGTAATTAAGATTTTAAATTGATCTTCGAATCAGTTATATTTATTTGAAGTATTATCTACCTGTTTATTATTCCATTGATATTATGAAAGTTTTTACTATTGTGTCAAATTAAAACTTCAATCCTAGCACAATTAATTTTTTATCAGCTTTCTGCTCAAAATATCAATTGTAAATACATATGCTCTTACTGATTGAATGTCTACGTGTTCAAAGATTTAACATAGTCTCATAGCTAGCTTTAAACAGACGCAAAGAAAATAATGTTTGATTCCAGAATCACCCCCAGGTAGCACGATGGGCACCTGGTCTGAAATTGCGGCTAATAATTCTGCATCTGAAGAAAATATAGTAATATACAGCAGCCTTTTTATATATTGCTTGATGGTTTACCTGTTGTACAGTATTTAATTTTAATATTTTTTTTTTTTCAGATAAGGTACACGCATTGACCATTGCTGTGATTATCCTGAGTATCATATTATTCTGTCTTCTGGTCATGTTATGTTTCTGTAGGAAACGGTTGAAGGCCAGTTATGAGACTGTATGATGGGATCACTGAAAAAATTCTCAATCCTATGGCAGTAAATGTAATTTACATTGAAACTACCAAGGGTAGAAAGAAAAGAACATGCTACTTGACACAAATTTATATAAAAAAAAATTATATCCATGAAGAAGCCACAAAATAATAGCGCTAAACAATATTAATAATGTAATAGCAATATGTTCTTGTATGTAAGTAATTTAATTGTGCTTTGAAGATCATTTTTAAAAAAGTCACCATGCTTTGCTAAGTGTGCAAACTTAAGATAGTCGGTTACAGGAACACAAAGAATGATTTGCACAAAAATAATTAAGACATGCACTATTCACATTTCTAACATATATTGTGCTAATGTGTGTTCTATCAATTTTTACATTCTTATGGAATATTGTAACAGTAAAGAGTATATATAGCTGAAAACAAAGCAATTTAGTACCGGACCCTCCTCATCACATCTATCAGTGCAGAAAAAGGAATGGACTGTCTATAGCTAGCTAGTGTTTAAAGCTTTAGTGAGAGTTTGTGCAAGCACAAATCATTTCAAAAACTCACCAGTTAACAGTCAGCCACCTTGATACCCCAAGGTTTTGAGGAAAAAAAAGTACCTTTTTTACACAATTATACAAAGAACAAAGAGCCCCATGTGTACAATGGAATATATATGAGTAAAACTTCAACTTAAAACAAGTTTAGTAGGGAAGTGTTTATTGCACATAATCATTTTAATATTTTCGTTTGCTAATGATATTTGGCAACTTTGTGCCTGTTGATGTTCCTAGACAAGGCCCTCTGACACCCATGGCAGAAATGTCAAAGGGTTCATCCTTGACATGAGCTCTATATATATATATATATATATATTTATATATATTACAACAACCAACCCCTAATTTTAGAAAGATACAAACCATGTATTTGGTACAAACATGAACAACCAAAAATGGTTAAAGTAAAAAAAAACTAAAGAGTAATTTAATAAAGGAGTTAAGCAGTTTTGTAATGATTGATAAGGACTAAAATATTGTTTTTAAAAAAAGTTTTATTTTTCATTTACCAAAAAAAGTATTGCATAAATTAAAGAAACAAAAGTAGCTTTCATCCATAAAAGAATAGATTGAGAAAAGTTCACCTTTTTCAAACTCATAGCTGAATCCCTTTGATTACACAAGTAGGGTATGGCTGTACCTGTGTAATCGTCATACTTTGGCTCTGTAACACCTACCCCCTGTGATGTGTTTCCAGATTGAGTGGCACACTCACTGGTAGAGAAGCAAAGTGTCGTCAGTGATTTCCCACTGCAATCTTGCACAGTTCAGAACATGGCTGCGAAATGCAGAGACAAGATAGACTGCAGCCCTAGCTATACCAGCTGTAGTATAGCACTAATGGTTAGTTTCAATTCTGCTTTTGTCTAGATCCTAGATCCTAACCTGGTGCACAAAAACATGATAACGTTAAAATGCATTGTTGCACTTAACAATAAATACTATTCATTGATTTCTTTTCAAATATGCATAGGTAAAGTGACAGTAGAAATCTAATTTTTTTTCTATGTGCAAAAAAAAAAAAACATTTCTCTATGTAATGAACTACATTCTGGACACACACATTACCAGACATGTTTACAGTGGTCCACCATTATTGCTTGTTCATTTGTTCTCCATGGCAGATTGAAAAATAGCCAATCAATGACTGCTGTGCATTTCAGTTGAGAAGAGCACAGCAGGGTGCTGCTCACTTGCCCCCCCTTTCATAGAACAGAACGGAACTGTGTACAGAGCTTGTTCATTTATCAGTCCATGGAAATGAACACAAAAGATGATTTCCAGCAACACCTATATGATGTCCATTGGACGTCTGTACAGGGTTTTACACAAACAAGACCAGAAAACACCCAATCACTGGTCCAGGAATGATTTTGCACCTTTTGACGTTAGTTGCCCTGTTCTCTATTAACTTAATTTTAGCAGGACTTGGTTTACTTCAAACTTAAAACATAACAAATCTCTCCTACGCTACTTTTAATACTTACTAAACATGATCTATTGCTGTTACATCTATTAAATGGTCTTTCCTTCTATTGAAATGACAGGTTTAGAGGGTGTAATTGATTCCAACTTTTCATTGGCTTGGTGTTTGTCCCTTTCAGACATAGAGATGTTTGATATTAGACATAGATGTAATACATTGCACTGTACCCTTCAGGACATAAATCATACCAGACCACATCCCAATATATCACAAATACAAAGAACATCAAGGTTTACCCGTGTCCATAAACAATTTGGTTTGCTTATGGGAAAGCTTGTTCTCTGTATTCATAAGACATAGATGTCCATGTAATGTTCATTCCATTTGCTCTAATAGAATTAATTATTAGAAAATCTGTGAAAATACATAGTCCAGTTTATTAAAGCTCTCCAAGGCTGGAGAAGATACATTTTCATCAGTGAAATTGGATGATTTAGCAAACCTTGAATGCATCTAGTTCCGGACTGAAACAAATAGCAAATTACTTTTAAGATATCTATTCAGAAAAATGCTGGATCACCGATAAAAAAAGGTTCACTTATGAAAGTGTATCTTCTCCAGCCTGGGAGAGCTTTAATAAATCAGGCCCATTGTTTCATATGGGGTCACATCCTATTTAACATTGAGGTAAAGGCTGTTTAACATATTGCACTAGGTCACATCTTGTAAAATACTAGAGGCATCATCCCTGGATATGGGGTATTTTCACAAGAATTGGAATAAAGAGTCTAAACAACCTTTGGTAATTTTAAGGTTGTATCCTTTTGAGTGTCTTTTTATACCATTGAAGGAATCCCATGTGGGGTTGAGTGCCACATGGAATATTACAATGGAAGGAAATGAAAAGCTGTGGTTTTGATGTAGATAGAAAATTTGTTTTACTTTTAATCACAGCCCTTTGTTTAAGTTTTTTATGTTTTATAGATTCATAGTTTCAGTTTGTATGATTGATTTTTTGTCATCTCTTTATGAATTGTGTAATTATTATATTTTTTTAGAGTCTGTATAATATTTCTATAGCAGCAGTCAATTTAATATTAGGATACTACTAAAAAAATGTCTTCACATATTTGCCCTAATATAATGCATTTGGAATTTTGGAATTAAGATTAATATGTGTTCAGAAATCCTTGTACTGGATTTAAAAAAAGTTGTATACTTGTATTATATTTTGTAATATATGTATGTACGTACAGAAGGTTTGTTTTTTCACCAGTCCCTGCCCTCACAAACACAAACCACTTTAAAGCAATGAATATAAAACAGAAAAAATATTTTTGACAGTGCCATTTTTGCCTCTGGCACTTCTAAGTGGCAAGAATCATGCTACTGGGGTTCCTGGGCCAGAAGGGTGCATTTTCACAGTTTTTTTTATACTCCCAACATTGCCAACCTAGGGAGCTAGGGACTGGCAAAAAGGGGACCTTTTGTTTGTCATAGAAAGTCCATTTTAACATTTTTTTTTTAAATGTAATAAAATTTTATTGTAAGTTTTTTTTGTCCACAATTCTTTTTATGTAATTAAGCATGGAATTTAGTGGTGTTTTGTTAAAAAAAAAACAGTCACAAACCTAAAAACCAAAAATCCAAAAAGAAAAATCAGGTATTTTAACCTCGCAAAAAGGTTGCTAAAAGGGGTAACCCCGAGTCACACTCAGGGTAGGTAATCCCATGGGAAGTAATAGCTTGCGTCCTGCGTCGTCCATCGCCGCGATCTCCGTCTTCTTCTCTCCGGCTGGCTTCTGCATCCGATGAGTCACCGGGGAGTTCTCGGTGACGTCGGTGCGTGTGTACGTTGCCGGTGGGGTGGGAAATTCAAAATCTATTTGTATTGCATTCAATACAAAATAACTGTATTGAATGCAATACATTGGATTTATATGTGTAGAATCAGTACATTGCTTTCAAGAACATTTATTTTACAGTATATATATTACTTTGAGTATAATATTGTTTTTTTTTTTAAAAAGTATATTTTTTTTCAATATATAGATTTTTTAAATTATTCAATTTATTTTTTACGTGATTTTGTTTTTACGTGATTTTGTGTTTCAAACGTTATTATACTCATACTATTATAATATACTGTAAAATACATTTTCATGAAAAACAGTGTATCGCTTTTAGACATATAAAACCAGAAGAAATGAACCGCTAGGGAGGTTTAATGCACAGTCCAGTAGTGTTTATCTGTACCATAAATAATATTGATTTGCTTCCATTGAGTCTCTGAACTTGCCAGCAAATCTTACAATTCAAGTCAAAAGCCTTCTTCCTCCTTGCACATCATACCTACTTTGGTAAGTGTGTCTTTATTTTGTTCCCTCTTACCTCGGCTGAGATGACATGACCTGTCTGCTGGAAGTGGAAGGAAGTTTCTCCTCAGTCTTCCCTCTCTTAATGATCGGAATGTGACATTAATAGTGAGAGGCAGAAACTTATCAGTTTCGTGTCAGCCAAGAACTGGACAGGCACCAAGACTGTGTCATATCTAAGCTAGCAACTTATTTGAGAAAGTAGATGATAATATTGTATAATGTATGAACAAAGGTGACCCCATCCCATTCACAGTCAGCAGCTTTAAAAATAGCAATAAGTGCAGCCGTGACCATGAGTTTGGTCACTTACCCACATTCAGGCTTTATAGAAAATAAAAGGTTAACCTGCATACTGTGAACCAGTGTCAAACTCACAACTTTACTAGTTCCAGGTGAACCAAAGTGATAAGAAAACAGGCTTGTCCTGGGATGCCCTTGGTTCACGTAGGATCAATAAAGGTTTGTGCTTGACAAAGATTTGCAGTGTGCCATGGTGCTATGGTCCTGACCAATCAAACACATTAGAACTGAAGCCCCTGATTTGAAGTTAAGTGGCACATAATTATGTGTAGTGGCAAATCTTGTGCCACTTGTCATTTTTCTTTGTACCTTGATGTGGGATACTTGGTATAGATGCACATGACAAATTTATTAAATTTTTGGTCTCCAAAAAAAATGTTAAAGTTAAAAATTTAAATTACATCTAAATACATATATTTTATTCAAAACTAAATGAACAATCAATTTTACATGCTTTGAACACTCTTGCTGAAATATTACTTTAAACATTTTAATATTTTAGATATAAAAAAGAAAGGGAATAGTCAAAGTAAATCATAATACAGTAGGGAGATACAGGAAGACTGGATGTAGATGAGTGAGTTATGTAGTAGTAAATGGTTAAATAACGCAATAATGGTTAATTAACTTGTTAGGCCGTGAATATATAGCCATCAAAAGAGCCAAGCAGAAGATGATGTGTCGAGCCAAATAGCATCACAGACATGGATAGTATTTGATCCTCTTAGGAATTTTGTTTGCAATGACGTTTGTGTTTAATCTGAAAATCCAGCAACTTCTAATGAGCTTTTGCAATTTTCAATGGAAAGAGGCCTGGAGTTACAGAGATGTTGGATAAACTTTCTCATTCAGCAACTATATGAATGAACAGTATTTAATATTAGTTTTGATTACTGGTTGACCCTATTTATACTATAAGTATTTTATAACATCACAAAAAAGTCAAAACAAAATGTCAGTCCTGCTAAGGCAAATACCAAATATGCATCAAATAGACAAAACTTTTTTATATGTAATTATAGTTTCGTCTGAAGAAAGCTGTAATGCTGCAAAAAAAAAAAAATTAATTTATTGAATTCTACTAAAGCAAACAGTGCATGAAAACCATGGCAATTACCATTTTTATTTGTTCTTTTTGATTTGTTAAATATACCATTGAAATTGTTGTGTTATATCTGTTTGATTGGTGCAAGTTCACAGCTGGTAACAGAGTTTATTAGTTGCATACTTCCTGTGTTGCCTCAAGGAGGTTTCCAGTTCAAAATGCTTTCATGCTTTCACACAGGCCCCCTGTCCCATTTCAATCCAAGAAGATTATTAGCAAATTACCCTCCCTGGCGGTAATACCGAGTGTGGCTCGGGGTTCATTTTCATTACAAAAATCGGTAACCCCGAGCCACACTCAGGTTGGAATTGAGGGCTTACCTGGTCCCCATGAACCCGGCCCGGCATCTGTGTCCGCTGGACCTTACATCCCCAGCGTGCAAATGTTGGGGATGTGAGGCCATGGGATGCAGATGCCGGGTGGGCAAGCGACATGTCTGCGTGCGGGAGTTTAAAATAAGAAGTATTTGAAAATGTTAGATGTACCGCTTTGACATTTAAAAATATTAAAACAGTCATACAGGCAGGGTATAGTTTCTGGCTATAGTATGTGGGGACCCCACACCAAATGCAAGGCATTAAAATTGCTACCCACACTAAAAAAATGTATTTGGAATTTGGATGCCCCTTATATGCACCCCCTCACCCTGAAGAATAAGGGCTGCATAGTACCCCTTATTTATTCCCATAAAGGGTTAAAATAACAGTTCTTTATTTATTTAACTAATACCTTTGCAGGTCCAGCAATGTCCAAATAGAATCCTATAACAAACTATCCAGTGTTGGCAGTTTATTCTGAACCCAAAGACCCTCAGCCAAGCCAGCAAGTGGACAGCTTTCACTTATAATCTCACTTGTACATTGTACAGCAGCCAGCAGGGAGCAGCTGCTATACAAATCAAAACCAAGGCAAAACTCTGAATTCTTTTATTTCCAGGTTATAACTCAAAAGCTGTGAGTGATTATTCCTATTGATAAAAAAACATTTGGTGCCTATTGTTTTCCAGTCCAAACTGCTATTTTCCTACTCCTTTGGTTTTTACCACCAGTGGTAATTTTTCTCTTTTACAATAAATTTTATTAACGGAAATGGTGAGTTGGATACAATAAGGGTAAGTAACATACCCATATAGGAGAAAACCATGCAAACATGTTAAAAAGATAAGGGTGATGAAACAATAATAATCCTGAGCCAAAAACAAATGTATCTGATTGAACTTACAAGAGATGGATCTGATTGTATTTACAAGTATATCTAGTAAAATAGTGGGGCATGGCAAAACAAACGAAACACAAACTCACAATATAATATATATATTTATATATATATTTATCTCAAACATATATGATATATAAACCATAAATGGCATACATTTTTGATCTGACCTGAAAGTGTTTTGTTATATCCATTCAATAAGTGTAATAAATACTTGTTGATTCTGCTATAAATCTTGTAAGCTGTTAATTTTTGTGATATCGACCTGTTCTGACTGACATCTGTTAGCAATGTTTTCAGCTCCATCTGGACGGTCCTGATTCACTCTGATAAGGACCTAACTCACCTGTTAGGGAAATCTCGTTCGACGTTCCTACCACATTGAAATGCAATGCTCATTGTCCCACATCTGCCATCTTGATCATTTGAATCATCATGTACATTAGGATGCTAATCAAGCCTTAATTTCAATATTATTTCTGTGATGCTGCGCTTTTATGTGACCTCCCTTTGCTTTCTGAAGAGAAATAGAGGGGAAATACTAAAAAGCAATCTGGCTTTTACATATTTGCTCCACCTTGTGAGAGAAAAGGTAAAACCAATGATATATAAATAATATAAAAATATTACAAATAGAAGAGAAAGAATATGAAAAGCTCTAGAAAAAAATCTAAGAGCTTTATCTGAAACTTAAGCATGTCTAAGCAAGCACAACAATACATTCCAATGTTTTATAATGACATTCAGCCTTTATAAACCTAGTATAGAGTATCACGCTATACCTCCCATGATCCAAACACATACAAGTAGGTGGAAGGTAATTACATCCAAAGGTATTTTAGTTTCAAGAGGCTGCTAGCATGCAATGAATAATGAATAAATTTAACAACATAAATATGTTGAGTAAGTGACTATTCTAGGGGTGCTAATACTTTTTTAAAGAATTATTTAAAAGTACAATGTATAAGACTGAGGAATGCAGCTGAAGAATGGTACCTTAGGTGACCTGGTAACAGAAGAAATTAATACACATTTAAGGACCTATTTAGAATTATCTGTTTTAATGCAACAAAATGCATGAATTGTTGCTGCATACAAAAAAACTATGCAATGGGAAAAGTTGAAATCTACAAGTAGACCTGGATGTATTGTTTGATTGGCAGCCAAGTGGCAAATTACATTTAATACAGAAAAATGTAAAGTTATGCACTTGGGGGCTAACAACATGCATGCTTCATACTGTCTAGGGCGAATACATTTGGTGGAGTCAAAAATAGAAAAGGATCAACGAAGAATTGTTTGGTGGTTCGCGGATCTGGCCGGGCAGATTTTATGGACCACATCTCCCGTATGCAATTGCAGGCTCAGAGCGGTGGGCGGGTTGTCTCTCTGAACAGAACCCGCCCACTCTCCCATCGCAGGTCTGAGCCGGGTGGGTTCTAATATCATGACGTCACTCTGGGGGAAGTTTCTTCCACTTTGAGTGACACATAGGTAGGGGTGTATTGGCGTGGGCACGTCATAAAAAGTACCGTGCCCCTTCTTTTTTTACGACCACACCCCTGGGCTCTATCCTTCAAACTTTCACTCATTGTAGTACACAAAAGTGACACAGGAGTCAGTGGATGAAGCCACAACATGTGGCGGGATATCCAGGCATCCGACACTCCCAGCAGCAACCAACAGACTAGCAGAGGCTGCAGTGCACGATCTGAGCAGAGTTAGAAGACGGGCCACCAGAAAGAAAAATATTAGATCTCCTCTGGGGCAGGTCACATACTTTTTTTTTTTTTTTTTTTTTGTTTTTGCTATCCTAAGAGGGTTAATTTACTGACAGTTTAAAACCTTTGTAGCTGTAACTAACCTTAGCTGCACCAATGAAATCACTTTTCAGGTATACAGCTCTGCATAATATGTTGGCGCTATATAAATCCTGTTTAATAATATTAATAATAATAATAGTAATAACTACTGACTGTGATATTGTTTATTGCTCCTCAGTGTATGATGACCTTTTGAACTGTTATGAACCAGCTTCATAATACATATACATATTTAACAGATAGCCAAGTATTATGCAAGAATGGATATACATAAACAATGAGCTGGCCTCCTTTTAGTTTCATTTTGGCAATGAAACTTTCTCCACCCCAGCCACTTATATTTATGCATTGCATTGCCTCAAAAGGTTGCTAGATTCCCATTCTCTACAAGACTGATAACTATGCCTTCTACATTTACAGCTGCAAGTTGTTCAAAGTATTTTTTAATAAGTTGTTTAGTTTTCCTGAATGTATGCTTTCCTTTACTTGGGCAGTCTCCTGATAAAAAGAATCTGAAACTTGTTGTTTTGGTAAGTTATCTGATTTCATTACATTTTTATAGAGATTTAGATGGCAAATAGATAACAGAAACAGATATTTCCTCTTTATAATATACAGTATATACTCTGCCTCTGTATACTCTGTATATAGTATACAGAGGCCTGTAGGTAAATGTTTTTATTGGTTCTATTGTTATACCTTCAGCATTTAACATACTGCAGATTTTAGCTTAGAACAATCTTCAGTTCAGTTTTTAAAAAGTTAAGAAAATGTTGATTTTCATATTTCTGTACAAGTACATTGTAATGTGCGTTATTATTTAGAATTTACTCATTTTATACATCCATACAGTATACTGTACATATATTGTTTACACTAGCAGTTTCCTGTTTTTAGAAGCCTGAAATACAAGCGCCTGTGGCTTTAAACTTCCGTTTAGAACTATTCTGTTACTTGGCTTCCTGATGGTTTTTTCCTGTGATTTAATACATACACATAGCAACACCACCATACCTCTCCCCCCTACATAGGTCTTAACTTTCCTATAGACTTGTTGGATGGACCCATTGTACATAGAAGTGTTTATCTTTAAATTGTTCATCTATAAAATAAATGACAGCTTTTCTCAAGGTTCACCCAAATTGGGTAATGTGAGTGCCATTATCTAACTGACCATTTTCTATATTTGTGAAATTCTTTTGGAAAGGTCCATGCACTTGAGTTCCTGGGTCTTCATACTTGCTGTGCTCTGTCATCACAAAGAGATTTAATTATTCCAATTTAATTACGAACAATGCAGCAGAAGGACCTGGGACATGTAAAAGTGTGTGGGGGAGCTTCCAAAACTTTCCCATTTACAGCACAGGGCTGGGAAATACGGTAGGGATATCTGGGTTCAAAAGGATTGAAAACATCAAAAAAAGGGATTGGCATAGTTAACAAAACATCTGCCTATACTATAACCCAAAAATCACTTTTGTATATATACTGCTTATGCCTGTGGTTGGCTTAACATTTCAAGGGCCATAGCACCTTTTTTCAAGAAATTGTTCACAGAAGAACTAACTAATGATACAAGTTACATCATCGTCGTTGCAAGGAATTGTGTTCAGCTAGGAATGTTATGTTTATCTTGAGATTATATAGGGACAATTCCAAGCAACCGCCATCACATGTTTCAGTTTAATGTAAGATGGAAAATTCTAAATTCTACACTTTTTAAAAGCAACATTTGATACCAAGATGGCCGTGCTTAAGATTGGGTTGAAATATGCTTGGGTGTATTTAAAACCCACTGGTTCTTTGATGTAAGGTTTTTGAGGGCTAAAGCAATGTTCCATTTTAGATGTATCAAGGTGCCACAGTGATTGATGGGTAATGAGAATCGCTGATGTTTCTACATTGTTTGACATTGTTGATTTATTGTGATTTCACATCTTGCAGCAGAAGTGCTTTGTAGTTTTGAGCATTATGTCTCATATTGGCTATATAATGCCCACTGAGTGTCACTTGATGCTGTGGACTTATTTGTGACAGTACTGTACTGCCTTTCCATGTGGGCAGGATTGGACACAGCTACACAAACAAAGAATATTCAGTCAGGTCAATCACCAGCAATCACAGGGTCTCTTACTACATTTATTGACACAGCCCTTAGCCACTATATTAAGTAACTGTATTATGGCAAAAACGACCATAAAGCCCTCCGACCCAGCTAAAACCCTAAAGTAACCTCTGTGCCACACACAGTATATGGGTAGCTAGGGAAGCACTTTCTTATATGTTCAGACTAGCAGTAAAGAATAGTTCTACTGTCCACTGGCATCTTGTTTTTCGCAGGCGTTTGTATTGCTTTAGCACACTCACAAACTCAAAATTAAATCATATTAATATAAATAATTTGATATTTTTCTGACACAAAGAAACCGGTCAGATGAGTTTGATAGCTGAGATAATTTATGCACAAAATTAGAATTGAAAATGAGCAATTATTATATCAAGTCAATCGTTTACATTTCTTGAACTGCTAGTCCTAGTTCATCGTTTAAGGTGAACTCCAAACAAATGGCTAGTTAACCAGATGAAAAATGTGCGTTTAAACTGTCCTACCAGCCTAAAGATTTGTACTTCTATAGTTATGAAGTTTACACAGCTATGCAATACAGCACAGATCTTTCTGGTAAAGGACCTGATTTAATTCTTCTACAGCTGAAAGACACGTACAGGTCTTGTCCCTTTTTCAGTCTGGGACTGGACAATGAAAATAGAAGCTGCATACTGATGATGGTACATTCCCTCCTATTAGATTGTTCCTAACATTGCAACACAGTTGAACTGCTCTTTGAAGTTTATTCACTGCTTTTCCCTCCTGACATCTGGGCTTTGATACAAAGGGATTCTCAATTACTTACACTGCTCACATGTATTTAAATAGGCTTACTTGCTTGCACAGTTTTAGTTTTTATTTGAGATGCACAATGCATGCAGAACTTTGGGTTGTGGTGCGATGCACTATAGGTCAACTGGCAAGGTGTGTTGGGGTACAATTCAGAAAAGGATTTATTGTGTATGTGTGTATTCCATAGGTAAGCTTACCAGAATGTCATTTTATTTTGACTGGCACTCCTATGCATCTTGTCAGCAGACCTGCGTTGCTATATACTACTATACTCAGCGTCATATGTTTCAGTGCAAATTTAAATAAAAAGAAATGCATGGACCTTTCGCCAAGCCCTGCCATGCAGTACATGCAGTGCATATATATGTGGACGCATTGAGGTGGACCCAGCTTTGTTAAAAAGAGAATCGGAAACCTATTCAATAAACAAACCACCCCCAGCAATTCAAGCCTTTTGGAAATGCATTTGTAGTTTGTATTTAATGTTTCTCTTAATAATGGTTATTATTTTAGCTTTGCTTCTTTTATTAGGTGGTATCTTTACTGTACTTTGCCTATAAAATCCTGCAGTATCACCATGATGGATTTTAAGAATGTTATTTAAAACACTGAAATGATGATTTAAGGTTTGGTACATTATTTTAAATACTTTTTATTTATTTTCTAAATGTATGCTTCATTGATAAAGCTCATTAAAATCATACAAACAGGACGGATCATATGACCCAAAGAAACAAAAACAAAATGTCCAACAAAAAAGTATTTTCATCAACATGATGAACTGAGGAGATCGACACAGGATCAGACAGGGTAATGGAAGCAAGATCTAACTGTCAAAAAATAGAGATCTGCATTTTGGAATAAAAAATAGTCCATATGGGAGTATATTCTATAGACAAGAAAGCAAAAGTTGATGATGTTTGCTAGTGGCATGATGAATGTTCCATATATCACCCAAATGTCTGGACCGGACCTTGCCTGTCATCCGTGGAGAGATTGAGCAAAGATGTTAAAATCCACCTACCGTAGTACCAGGATGCCAGAGTCTGCCCTCTTGTTCATGCCAGAAATCCCTATGAGTACAGAGAATTCACCATTCTGGATCTGGAGTCAGTCGATGCCCTATGATATACCAGAAGATGGTTGTTCTCTTTTAGTTTGGGTACCTTTCCCACTCGAAAATGTGTCTCTTGTAGAAATGCGATTTGAGCTTTTCACCTATAACCACACAATAAACAGTTCTTTCCATAGAATTTATCACTCTTTAGTATACAGCGAAACAATGGTAACATTAAATATTGTAGATCAAACCAGCCTACACCTGAAGTAGTAAAAACAGAGAGGGGGCAAAAAGAAAAAGGAGGAATGGAAACAAAAAAACAGAGAACAGATACGCAAGGAAAACGAAGAGTATGAAGCTCATGATAAGATAAGGAAAAGAACTAGGAGGGAGTATTATTCCCAACAATAAGGTGGGGACAGTTTAATGTGGAATTATTGACCACAAAGGTAAATTAAAGGAGTTGTTGTAATGTAGAATACCATAATAATATACAGTACATAATATAGTAGAATAAACATGGATGGAGGATGAGAGAATCACAAGCCACATTGTATGGTATCAAGTTGCTCAAGAGGCAGAGATGGGGTCTAACAAATAGGCAAATTCAAATGGGCTCCAGTAGGGAGCTGGGAAAGGAACCAATAGTTTAGGTGGAACCATAGATGGGATGATATACAATATTATGCCTGAGATTACTAAACACGTAATAAGATCAGAATAAGTAATACTACAGGAGAGAGAACTTGAGTTAATTTGGCAGTTCAAAAGCTCCATGTCTCAGGTATTGAGACAAGCCTTGCATAAATTGGGAGGGTGCCCAGTGAGTAAGGAAAGTTGGTAAAGCTTGACTACTGACTACCTTACGATTGAGCTATCCATTAGGTCTTTGAGGAGTATGTGAACCACAAATACATCTGCAGATTATAATCTTTAGACAAAACTCAGAGATTGTGCGTGACCAATTTTGCCAAAATTGGGTGCTGTCATGTCTGAAAGCCAACACAGAAAAGGTAAGCGAGCCAACTGCTTGATACATGTAAATCCTAGGTATAAAAGAGGTTGAAGGTTGTGTCCTAGATGTAAGTACTATCATTTATATTCCTTTCCTCTTTACCTCTATTCATTTTGGATTTCAAGAATACTATTTATGTATTATCATTTGCACTGGGAAACCTATACTACCTATTCTTATATCCATATGATGCTATCTATATATATATATATCATTGGACTCTAATTTAATGCTGTATTGTCTGGTATAGTCCCAAGAGTTGGCGTTTATTATAAAAAAAATCCCCTGATGAAGCCCCTTGTGGGCGAAACGCATTGGGATTACAACACACTACAACATCTCTTCTTCCTAAATTTATCAATAGGTGGGACTC
Organism: Pyxicephalus adspersus; assembly: GCF_032062135.1. Taxonomy (NCBI): domain Eukaryota; kingdom Metazoa; phylum Chordata; class Amphibia; order Anura; family Pyxicephalidae; genus Pyxicephalus; species Pyxicephalus adspersus. The sequence continues at coordinate 102,640,183 of NC_092862.1, read as the reverse complement.
TCTAAATAACAAACAACCACTAAGTATTAGTTTTTATGTATGGGAATCATGTAACTACATTATTGTTGACCCTTTTAATCGATATCTTGAATTTAATAAAATGTATTTTTTATCTTAAATTAGTTAAGGTGTTGGTGCCTAAAAAGAGACTTCCTTCCTCTTTTCTTCATTTCTTCTCAAATGTTTGGACTATATTTGTTTATATAGTCAAGGTTCGGCACCACCCTTTCTCTATAGAGTTTAAACTATTATATATTCTTTGGGTGCACTACTTTGCGTTTTTCACTATTAAAGAGCAAAAACTGTAGTTTAAAGCCCATCGGTTCTCCCAGATGTTACAATGGGATGCAAAGTTCTCTGTGGAACACCCCTGGTCCTAAAGCATCATTGTGGCTCATTCTTCTAAGCAAAAGAGAAATAAGTAGAGGGTGCTTAAGCAAATTCTCGCAATTTCTGACAGAGATGGCTTCCAAGAAATGGGACAGTGCAGGCAGTTAAGAATCTATGTGCAAGAAATGTGATTTATTACTTTGTTTTTATATATCTCCCAGTCATCTAGACTTAATGACATCCCTGTATTCTGTATAGGGTAATAATTGACTTCTGATTTAGGGTGCTTAAGCTTTCTTGCGCATAACTTGAAAACGACCCATTCAAAGTCAAAACAATAGATCTAGCAGATTATGTTGGCATAGGAAGCTTTAACTGATCAGATATATAATTTGGACCTTTATCAAGAAGTGTGCAGTTGCATTTTGCATATTTCTGAGTTTGAGCCTTCCCTTTGACTTTCACAGTTGCATAGGCTGTAATAAATTGCTTACTGTGATTTTACTGCACTGGTGAGTTTATTGCAATGTGCTATAGAAATTGCAGGAATTAATATAGAGTCTTCCTCATTTCCACACTAGAAAATGTCGAATGTCATGGAGCTTTCACCTCCCGAACCTTACTATCCCAAAACACACACTCCTCCAGAAAAACAACAATCAGGGAATGTAAATATTTGCATTTCTCCTCTAAAAAGCCAGCCCACTGTTTGCATTAGGGCTTAAGGCTCTTCAGAACAGTACTGAGACTGACCTGCTGGACCCTTCTACCAGCCATGACATGCCTGTGTTAAGCAGAGAATCACAGAGACTCAATGAGGGCATTAGTGGGATGAATTAAGGATATGTAATAAAAATACAAAAGGTTTTTGATAAAAAATTATATTAGTAAGCTGATTAGTAACCTTTGCAATATTTGCAGAGTCCCAGCCAATATGAAACTTAATTTGACCATTATGAATATATACTTTTTACATTGAGATAAGCTTGCTGCTCATATACTTTTAAAGTGTACCTATACCCTAAACTTACATTTTTTAGTTTTGGATATTGTATAGTGAGAATAAAACCCCTTTAAAGTTGAAGTGCTATCAAAGGCTCTGTTAGAAAGATTTTCTCTTATTCTAGGGACAATTATTTACCAAACAGACTGTGGGAGAAACAAAAGCTGACCAGGTTCTAGACTTAAAAAAAATACTTATGTTCGTGTTGATGTTTGAGAATTTTTTCCCCTCCTATCTTGTGAAAAAGCTGGTCCTAGATACAGTGCACCTGATTTAATAAAGCTCTCCAAGGCTGGGGAGGATACACTTTCATCAGTAAAGCTTAGTAATCTAGCAAGCCTGGAACGGATTTCTCAAAAGTCATTTGCTATTTGTTAGCAAATTTTTTCAATCCTGGACCAGATCCATTCCAGGTTTGCCGGATCAACAGCTTCACTGATGAAAGTGCATCCTCTCCAGCCTTGGAGAGCTTTAATAAATCAGACCCAGTGAGCGAGGGGGCGCTTCTCCAGCAGAACCCTGGACAGTAAAGCCTAAAATTGCACTGTGATCAAATTAAACCTGACAACTTCTTGATTATGCGTTTCTATAGAGTAAAATTCTGTCCCATCTTCAAGAACAAATTTGTTGCAAACTTCAGGGAGGTCTTAAATCAATAGTAACCCTGACACTTAGCACCTTGATTTGTGTTGTATCACTAATTTGCTTGATAAATGTTTCCTACAATATTATCCCTGCAAACTAAATGTGACCAAGCCTAGAAATAGTTTGTCCATGTTAGTGATGTGAGTTTTGTATATTCTCTTTGTTAGTTGTTCCGCCATGGAGACAGAAGTCCGACTGAAACTTATCCTAAAGACATGTATAAAGAAGATTCTTGGCCTGATGGGTTTGGACAACTAACACAGGTAAGATCCAAAAAATGTTTTTTATTATTTTGTAAATACTTCTTGTGCACTAAATACTGGAGTTATGTACTAAAACTGCACCATTGTCTATACGCTTTAGCAAGTTTATGGTTAATCAACTTTTGACTGCCTATACAACCAAATTATTATTAATTATTATTATGATTATTATTAAACAGGATTTATATAGCGCCAACATATTACGCAGCGCTGTACATTAAATAGGGATTGAAAATGACAGACTAATACAGACAGTGATACAGGAGGAGAGGACCCTGCCCCGAAGAGCTTACAATCTAGTAGGTGGGGGAATTTCACACACAATAGGATGGGCGATATGTAGTGGTGGGAAGTAATGAGGGTTTAGCAGACAGAAGAAGATGGGTAGGCAAGTTTGAAAAAATGAGTTTTGAGCGCTCTTTTAAATAAGCAGAAAGTAGGAGCAAGCCGAATAGGGCGAGGGAGACCATTCCAGAGAGTTGGAGCAGCTCTAGAGAAGTCTTGTAACCGTGCGTGTGATGAGGTTATGAGTGAGGAAGTCAGTAGTAGGTCATTGGAGGAGCGGAGAGAGCGGCAGGGGGAGTATTTTTTAACCATGTCAGAGATGTAAGTGGGACAATAACTGTGTAGGGATTTGAAGGCAAAGCACAGGAGCTTAAATTTGATTCTAAGGTGAAATGGAAGCCAATGGAGAGAACTACAAAGAGATGCAGCAGAAGAGGAGCGGTGGGAAGGATGGATGAGTCTGGCTGCAGCATTCATGATAGATTGTAGAGGAGAGAGTCGGGTTAGTGGAATACCAGCGAGAAGGATGTTACAGTAGTCCAGGCGAGAGATGATAAGAGCGTGTACAAGGAGTTTGGTGGTCTCAGGGGACAGGTAGGGGCGGATTTTTGAGATGTTGAGTAGGTGAAAGTGACAGGACCTGGAAATGTTCTGAATATGGGGGGTAAATGAGAGTGCCGAGTCAAAGGTGACACCAAAACAGCGTGCCTGAGGAGAGGGCCGAATAACAGTGTTGTTAACAGTTAGATATATGTCAGGGGGGATTTGGAATTTGAGGGGGGGATGATGATGAGTTCTGTTTTATCCAGGTTGAGTTTCAGGAATCGGTCAGACATCCATGAGGAGATGGCTGACAGGCAGCATGAGACCTTATCCAGGACTGAGGGACACAGGTCAGGGGTGGACAGATAGATTTGAGTGTCATCAGCATACAGATGGTACTGTAAGCCAAAGGAGGATATAAGACTACCGAGAGAGGAGGTGTACAGAGAGAAGAGAACCGGTCCAAGGACTGACCCTTGGGGAACACCAACAGGGAGGAGAGTGGGTGAGGAGGAGTTACCATTGAAAGAAACTTGAAAGGAGCGGTCAGACAGATAGGAAGCAAACCAAGAGAGAGCAGTGTCACAGATACCAATGGAGTGCATGATTTGTATTAGAAGGGGGTGATCGACAGTGTCAAAAGCAGAGGAAAGATCAAGGAGAAGGAGCAGGGAAAAGTAGCCTTGAGACTTAGCTCTGATGAGGTCATTGGCCACTTTAGTAAGGGCTGTTTCAGTGGAGTGGGCAGCTCTAAAACCAGACTGGAGTTTGGAGACATATGGGAGAAGGGAGTTAGAGGGTAGGGAGGGGTCCAGTGAGGGTTTCTTTAGGATAGGGAGAATTATGGCATGTTTAAAAGCTGAGGGGTATTTACCAGTAGAAATGAATCAGGAAATTGCACCATTATGCTTGCAATTTAAAAAACACATATATACGGTAAGTAGCAATACGTTGTCCTAATATCTTTCATCCTGTTCTGTGTATTTCTGTGTATTGGCAGCATATTTGGAACACACTCTTGAAAGGACTTTACCTAGAATTACTATGTCATCTAGTGGTTATAGGGGATTACTGCAGTTAGAAACCTAATACTAGCTGTAAACTTCTCACATTTTACAAGAAGTTGATTAAATTTTAGCAAATTATGTAAGCATAGGAAATACGATTTTGTATTTTAATAAATTAGGTTATCTAAAAGAGGAACAGTTTGGAGCAATGCAGTTAGAGAAGTATGCGGATTTCTTTTAATACATGCTAGCCACTATAAAACAGAGATTTACACTCAGCCTTACACAGGAAGTCGGCACACCTAAAACAAACATACATGTCATTAAACACTTAAAAGTTGTATTGCTCATTTTTATTGCTTTATAGTAAAGTTCCCTGTATCTTGTGACAGTTCAGTTAGTGTAAATGAGGTGAATAGGGAAGACCTAGCCATATATTTTATTTTTTAAATTGAAAAGTACATTTTTTATATATTTTTACACTTACCAACCCATTTATTAGGTACACCTTGAAAGGACGAGAGTGGATCCCTTTTTTACCTCCAGAGGTGAGGCAGAACAGGAACACAAGGACACAAAGGTCATAGAATCATAAGGATAAAAGGAGCACAATAATTCAAATAAAACTGCAACAGGATGGGTACTGTATTGGTCAAATGGAAAGCTGTGCATTGCTTTGCCCTAAAAGACCAGAAAAATAATGAGAACTGTCTCCTGGGGCACCAACGGAAGATCCAGCACTGGAAAATAAAAGTGGTACAGCTTGTTTGCAGCTTGTTTGTTGCAGTGATGCAGGTTGTTGGTTTTGGCGAACCTATGAGGAGTAAATTTATGGTGGACACAGATTTAGTCCTAACACTTTTTACTCTGTCCAAAAAGGTTTTAAAACTTTTGCCTACATATATACTTTAAAGTCATCTGGAAAACAAAATTTGGCATCACCATTTCCTTTATTTTTAAATACACTATAGCAGCCTAAAACAATACTTTATGTGGCTGTTTTCTACCCAGTCTGATGATGTCACCAGCACTTCCTTCTCTTTCCCCAGTGGTGGTGGAGGCCAGGTCTTCTTCGGTGATTAACAGATATGTATTGGGTGCCTCTGTGTCCCAGCTACTGTAAGCTACTGGGCTCACAGGAAATGGACATAATGACATGGTATGGTTCTTTCTAGTCTAGTGTTCTAGAATATGCTGCCCCTAGTTCCAATTTTCTCTGTGTTTTTCCCAACATCAATTTTTTTTCTGCAGTGAATCTTGTCCTATTTTTTAAGTGATAAAAGTAAGTTTTAAATTTAGAATAAATCTTACATAGTGACCAGTCTTGGCTGGTTGCTTTATGTATTGACTGATGAGAGTTTACAATCCAGGGAATTATCAATAATTTTCTATAGCACAATAGTTCAGAAGAATAGCCTTTTGTATCCAACTTTCACAGCCACTATAAGAAGGACTATAGCTTTAACTTTTCTAATCTTTGTTAGTAAAGCAATGTCCCTTCTATTTAGCGCCTCATCTAGATTTGCTTTTCTCTCAAACAGCAAACATCTTAATTTCTTTGCTGCATTCACTTTGCCCAAGAAGATTATCTCTCACTATGTTTACTTTGTTTTATATTTTCAGACACCCAATCAGAAAGGATTACAAAGTCTTATTTTTATGTTAAGGAACAAGTCAGATTTTGCACTTTATTTAAAGATCATCAGCAGGCTTTTCATATTGCTCCCATTTTCAGACATCAGAGTGATATTGTTAGCAAATCTGAGGTTGGTAATATTCATTCAGGTACGTTAGTGACACAACTATGGACTTTGTACTGAGCTGCATAATATGATGGCGCTATATAAATACTATAATATATATAATATAATAAATAATAATTCAGGCAGCAGCATATGAAATAACTAACAGGCCTCAGTAAGGCTGCCAAGCTGACCCATCGCCTTTTGGGCTTTCTAAGCGACTGCTTTATATTTCATAAACACCAGTGAAGTCCTAATTTCAATTTCTGTAAAAAATAAAATGTAAAGTAAAAACATATCAGGTTGTGGGATTAGGATGTCAGTCAGGCCATTAGGCCAGGACAACAACAGCAGTTACTTATTTCTCTCAGCAAACATTTGCTTTAATGACATTAGCTGCTGATGCAGAATATGCTTATCTACACCAGGGTAAGATTATCTTAATTTCATCTAATTTGTTCTCTGTTTTTATGAACACTACAACCCAAGAACTATATTAACTTTTTCAAAGTGATAGCAGTACTTCAACAGATTTAAACAGCAGGAGATAAAAATAATGAAATATCATCACACTGACTGTTGTCATAAAAACATCTTTTGTATCTCCACAGATTGGAATGAACCAACATTATGAACTGGGAAAATACCTAAGGAAGAGATATTCTGGGTTTCTTAATGAAACATACAACAGGCAAGAGGTAAACACATATTCCAGCCTACTTCTTTTTTTGTAGATAACCATAGTTTTACGTTAAAGAAAGCTCAACTCTCAAGGCAGACTCCTTTTTTGTCTCCTGGTACTTTTAGGGCTTCCACCTATAACTGATCCTTATTTGCATCAATTTGACTGTGGCAGAGACAATATTCTATCAATAAAGCTCTTTAGGAACTAGATTAAAATGTATATTGAAGTCTGTATTGCTCTGTATTATATGTCTGTACTGTAGAGGCAGATGTAATGATGATAATAACATAAAATAATTGTTTCATAGGTTTTTGTGCGAAGTACAGATGTGGACCGTACATTAATGAGTGCCCAGGCTAATCTTGCTGGTTTGTTCCCACCTACTGGCGGGCAAGTCTGGGATCCTAGTATTAAATGGCAACCAATACCTGTTCATACCATTCCTCTGTCAAATGATAACGTAAGTAATCCTGTTTTTTTTTTTTTTCATTTTACATAATATTAAACATTTTTTTTTAGGAATTAGGAATCTGTTGGTTAGTTAGAACTAGATTAGAACGTTCTCTCTATAGCTGTAAAAAAGTGATTTCTTTTTTATATTAAATAGCATCTTGCCATTAAATGGAAAGGTTAGGATGACTCCCAAAACAGCTTTTTTTATTACCTGATAAAGAACTATAAATATATTTGACAGGGTTCTTTGAAGCTAAACAGGCTAAAGGGTGTAAACTGTCAGTATAGATTTGTTCCAAAGAGGGAAAAACTTACATTTTAAGCCAATGCTACAGCCAAAAGCTTGTCTATTTGACATTTAGTGGCAGCAGAGTTACAGAAAGAACCTTGATTTATTCAAACATAACATATCAATTTGTTATTAAAACTCTAGGAAGATAGAAAAGACACAAATGAATGCAGTTTTTTTATCATTATTAGATTATTAAAGATCATTTTTACATTCAAACAAATAAGAGAAAATAAATTATTGTACGGACAAGAAACATGCTGATAAGAGGAGAAAGAGTAACAAAGAGTTCATCACTGTGTAGCTCTCCTTTTTACAATCCAATAACCATTGATTCAATAGTCCAGTATGACCTGAGCTCAGAGGAAATGGCTTGAATGATGACATCTATTAGATTCAGGTTCAGGTTTTAGTAGAGCATGAACATATCATATCACATGTATCATAAAGAAAGATCCATCTCCCATCAAGCTAGGACAGTCTCATACTCCCAATCATTCTAAATAGAATCTTACTTTCAGCTACTTTACCTGATTTTTCTGTCTCCCCTGAAAAAGCCCTTTGGTGAAACATGGGTTTAAAGGACATGTAAGTTTATAAACTTTGTTCTCTGAAGACTGTTCTACAATTGTATTAAGATATTATTTGTTAGAATAATTTTTGTGCAACCAGGTTAATAAACATTTTCCTTATATACATTATTTGTCACAAAGTCCTCCTCTCTTTTATTTGTACTTACTTTTGAATATTTGCCTATACTGGAGGGCTGGCAAAGACTGGTTGAGAGGATAGAAGAAGCTTGATTTGTTAGTACTACAGAAAGAGAAAAAAAATACCCTTAAATGCTGTAAAAAGGTCTGATTTTATTATGTTTATTTCAGATGCTTTACATGTCTACGGAGGGATGTCCCCGCTATGCCCAACTTGTGAAGGAAACCTATAGTTCAGAAATATTTAATGAACTTAAAAAGCCTTATGTGGTAAGGTTATCTTTCTTTAAAAAAATAATAAAGGTACAACTTTCATCCAGGCTTGTGATTCCTTTAAATAGCCATGACAGCAGGATAAAGAGACAAATGCCACCCCAATTTCTATGGGAGGTCAAATGATGATTAATTCTTCTATAAGAAGATGGTATGGTTTTAGGCCCCCCTGAATCCCATTGGGATTCAATGAATAATAAAATCATCAAGCAACCTTTAGTGGTAAACCATTTTTAAAATGGCCTTACCTGAATCGGGGGGGGGGGGGGGGCTTTAAAAGTTCAGTCTTTCTTACTGTTGTATCCTGAGTAATAAAGTTTCAACACGTCTTGATCTTTCTTCTATTTAAGGTCAGTGTCAGTATTCTTTAGAACTATCAGAAATATTCTTTCTTTCTAATACAACCTTACAAGCTGACTAAAATAAACTACATAATAAATTACTGCCATAATTTTAAGTAGAGACTGTCACACTTGAAATAACTTCAACCAACCTATCCTTAACCTACATACAAAAATTACCTGGTAATCCCTTAACACAGGCATGGGCATTGTGGCCCCTGACTGAAAAAGTTTGCCCACCCCTGCCTTAACACCTTAACCTTTAAATTAACCAAAAAATTCAACCATAAGGGAAAAGTATTGTGTACATCAATGAGCATGTAATACGTAATTGGATAAACCACTGCATGACAGACATAAATCTCATATGAACATGTATTGCTATTGTTTTGGGCACAGGACTTTCTGAAAACTTTACAAAACGGTACTGGCTACTCATCTGATGAATTAATTGGCTTGAAAGGACACTACAGCTGGTGGACAATCTACGACGCACTACTTTGTGAGGTATTAAGTACATTGTGCTTTAACACACTAACTAATAAAAGTCATGAACATTAAATTTATAAAGAGCACTTGTTAGCCATTATTTATGATTAGGCTCAGGTCACAAAGCACACACCAAGATAAGAATATTTTTTTAAGGTTAGCTATTTAAACCAAACAGGAGTTGAATCTACCTGGTGTTGGTAATCATTGTAAAAGGGAGAGATTATACAATCCATTAGCACTAAATGTCCAGAGGCTGCCTTGTCTACATTACCACAAATTTATGATCTTGGTTAGGAATTACATTGTATTTGCCTGAGTGTTTGTAGAATATTAAAGCGTACCTAAACTCAGAAATTTCAAAAGATAAACCTTTTATGGTATGTCAAAATTCAGTTTATTTTTTTAAGTACAACACCCTTTAAAAAAGAAAGGGTGCAGCACCCCCCTCTAATTAAATGGGAGTGCAAAGCCTCCCGGGATACCTACATCACACATCCCGGGAGGCTCTTGGGTGCTCCTTCTGCGCATGCCCGAGCATCTCAGGGATGCCCAAAAGGAGCCTTTTTGTGCAAAGAGAAAAATTTGCAGACCTCACGCATGTGCAGTGAGATCAGACGTAGGACGAAGAACCAGAAAGATGAAGAAAAGATGGCAAGGACCCTAACACAGATGCCAGGACAACGCGGGACGCGATGCAAGACACCTCTAGATGGATCGGACTGCCCTACAGAATTGAAGGTAAATATATTTTATTTTTTTTTAGGCACTTTTTAGTTCCTCTTTAAGTTTACTTGTCTTGTTTTTGATGATTCTGCCACATTGCAGCCTTTGTGGAATATTATATATTTAAAAAATAAGTACATATTATATCAGTAGACCTTTTCCTCTACTGATTATACAAATAGATTGGCTGCTTTCTTTTTTGTACTTTACTTTAAAACATCCTAAAATATTTATTTCAGAAAATTCACAAATACCCCCTGCCTGACTGGGCAACTGATACTGTGATGGAAAAACTTCTTTATCTGTCAGAAATAGCCATGGATACTTACTTTGGCATATACAACCAACAAGAAAAATCTAAACTGGCGGGAGGTAAATAAATCTGTAAATTCTATACACAGTTACTAACTTGACTTACAGGGCAAAGGATAAAGCTGGTATTTTTGGTTAATGAAAACTGTTACTAAATATTATGTAGGCTGGTATTCTGTGTGCCAGTTCCCTGGTTGTCTTTGGCTTCAGCACCGACCAAAACACTGACCAAAAAAAAGAAACCCTAATTCTGTGTCAAGACTTAGAGTCCATGTATAAGGTAATGGTATGATGGTGGTAAGGCTACAATAAAATAGGCTTCTGACACAAGTAGAGGATATTTACCATTACTGAAGAAACAAAATTTAGAAGAAGATCCCCTGGTGGATCCATGAATGTCAGAAGATGACGACTACAATGGAAGTGAAGAAAGGAGAGCGCAGCGGGGTGCCGCTTGTTCTCCCCCTCGTTCATTTATCTTTCAGCCATTTGTCTTTGGAAACAACCATGAAAGATCTAGCATCTGTACGTAGCCTTAGACTGTTGTCCTCGTTGGATGATTTTCTTTTACCTTTTGCCATATCAATATTCACCTCAAATGAGGACACAGACTGCAATATAAACCTGACAAAGAGTCCTATTCCTCTCTCCTATTCCTCACTTTATTCAAAAAAATTTTGCTTTATTGCCTTAAGATACACCTTATATTTTTTACAATAACCCCACTTCTACATAACGAACTATAAATATTTTTTTTAAAAACTACAAATGTTTTGGGGGAACAAAAATTGTTCCTGGTCTGCTCTTTAAAAAACTAAACTATCAACCAACTTATAGTGGAGGGGGTGAGAACAGTCTAAATACTTTTGTCTGTCAGGTAATGTAGTGTATATTTTAGGGATGGTTAAATCAATTCTTTAGGAAATTAGACAAATCTTCTAACTATTCCTACTATATACTAAACTAGAAATGTTTTTAAACTTTTGTTTTGTTTTTAGATACATTTTAGATATTTGTATCACTGCATTACTTACACTAGATTTGACAAGAAGTTATGCATTTTGTTTGTAAATGATCCAATGCATTTATATACGTATCACTAAAAAATGAATGTGGTTTAGTTGAAAACTGCCCACTCACAGTGACTTTTTTCAATTAACTGAAATTATTATGTTTTGTTTTCAGGTGTTCTTGTGAAAGCCATTATAGAAAACATTACACAAGCTCTTACACCATTAAGCAAACAAAAGCTGATAATGTACTCTGCAGTATGTATTTGGTTTTCATATATATGGTTTTCTTCATTGATTTTAAAACATTCTCCAATATAAGGAAATACAACACAATAGAAATAGACCTTTAAGTTTGGTTTAAAAGTTGGTTATAGAGATTGTTAATGAAACCCATAAATAAAACAGGTGCCACTTCAAAGGTATTGGCACTGACTACATACCTTACTATGATCTTGGGAACACTTGTAACTAGTTGTCACAGTTGTCAAAGTCTTGTCACAGCAGCTCTGTACCAGATGTTTGTACTGGCTACACATTTTACTGATTTTCTAATTTTTCCCAAAATTTTGCAGCAAGATACAAATCTATGTCACAACAGCAGATATTTGTAGCCGCTACAGATTTCTGTACATATTGGGCCTGATTTAATAATAATTTGATTTCTCTAATTTGAAGACTGGAGAGCATACACTTTCTTCAGTGAAACTGGGGGATCAAGCAAACCTGGAACAGACTTCTAGTAAGGTAATGTGCTATTTGTTAGCAAATGTTTTCAATCCTGGTCCAGATCTATTACTGGTTTGCTGTATCACCCAGTTCACTGATGAAATGTATCCTCTCCAGCCTTTGAGAGAACTTTATTAAATCAGGCCCAGTGTCCCTGAGCAAAACGTATTGCTTGCTTTAGTTTTTCTGTATGCAGTTACAACCTACTGTAGTGCCACTGCCATAGACAACAAGTGTTAAAACTAAATACTCTGTAACTAGCATTAAACCTTTGATTCATCCTTTTATTTTGATTTACCGTATATACCCAAGTATAAGCCAACTTTTTCAGCAGCCAAAATGTGTCGCCCCCCCGGCATCCTGCTGGTCCCCGCAGCTCCTCCGGACATGTATTCATTCTTCTGTCTTCAGCGGCTAAATGCAGAGACGATCCCTGGGGTTTCCCGGTGATGTTGGTGCATGCGTCAGTGCCGGCGGGAGGAATTGCAGGTAATTCAAATAAATTTGTATGGGATTCAATACAAAATAGCTGTAATGAGTTCAATACAAAGAAATCTTTGTATATTATATATATATTATACATGCTACTGAACAGTTACATTACATGTTTAACTATTTTTTAACAGATTTTTGTGTTTTTTTATTTAAAGTTTATAATAAAGTATATTAAATATTGGACATATTTCAGTGAGTTATGCCTTAGAATTATAGGCCTACAATCTAAAATAAATTTCCTTGCAAAAAAAAAAAACTTTTTGCGTGGAAATACGGAGAGAATTAGAACGCTAGTGGGGCTACAGTGGCTGAATGCAGTACCTCTTTGTACCGATTTCAGCCACTTTTTCGGACAGAATCATATTTATTTTGAATATTGAAACTTGCCAGTAGCTGCAGCATTTTCCCACCCTCGGGTCAATCAGTTTTTCTTGTTTTACAAGGTAAAAATAGGTACCTCGGCTTATACTCGAATCGACTTATGCTCAAGTATATACGGTAAATAGATCTGGAAGAGGTAAAATCTTAGCTTTTTATTTTTTTGTTTACATTCATAGTCTTTAAATACCATCTTTTTTATTTTTCTGATTACCCCTATTAGTCACATGTTTACCTGTCCAGCTTTCTTTCCTCTGTCTTGTGCAATCTGTCCAGCACCACATTACCTTTTTTATCTAAAGCTTCACTGTCAGGTCCTTCTGTGTATGAACAATTTGTGTGTATGTGTATTGCAATTTATTCTAATTGGGAGATCACACTACATGTATTAGTAGTAAATCTAATTCAGTTCTTTGCACAGTTTTCCTTGATACATTTGTAATTGCTTTCTAAATGCTGATTTCAGCCTTTGCTTATTAGGGTACTTAAAAATTATTATTAAAATTATTATTAAATTATAAATTATTAAAATTATTAAATTAGCTTAAATATATAAAGTCCAATATATATCTTTGTAAAAATAAGTTAAGACTAAATCTGAATTGTAATATTTAGTAAAGCCTGAATATCTCTTGCAGCATGATACAACTATAGGTGCTCTGCACTCAGCCCTAAATATCTCCAGTGGAAGGTTCCCCCCTTATGCATCTTGTCATTTCTTTGAGATTTACCAGGTTGACAATAAGTAAGTATCAAAACAATTGATTACTTCATAATTACAGTTTTCTTTTTTTAAGCTGCTTTATTTTATAAAGAAAATGTGTCTTTAGTATGTATACAATAGTTTTTAAAGGTAAATTACTTTAGGAAATCACATAATTTAAGTCCAATAGTCCGACGGTCCGACAGCTTCCTGTGGGTGGTTTTACTGGATCAAGGTAGCAAACAATTGTATACTGTCACACCTTTGAAACTGACTGGCCACAAAATCTTAAGTATATGTGTCATTATATTAATACACATTGTGGTGACATCTGGTTATTATAATGAATATGTTGCTGACCTACTAACTGTTGAAAGCAAGTCACATCACTGGTGATGGAAATGCATGAGGGAACTCAAGAACAGAAACTTTTTGTGATACAAAGAAATGTTTGTATCTATTGATGTATAAAAATGTTTTTGCTTTTAATATGTTGTTAATATAAATATTATTAAAATATGTGATTTCCTTAAGTAAGCTAATTTATCCATGGTACCGAAAAAATTCAATTTTTTAAATTGAAGTGGTATAATTGCTGTTGGAAAGGATGTGGTACCTGGGTTGTGTTTTTCACTTACTCAGTGTAAAATTGTGGAAAGTTTTTATAGCAAAAAGATGGTGAAGCCAGTACACTCCAAAATCACTTAATACCTATTAGCCATAACCTGGAGGTCACATTTATAATGTAATCACAATTGATTAGCTATTACTATAGACCAAGAAGTCTATGCATCAAACGCTTGTACCACTTTCCTAGGTAATCCCTATTAATGTAAGATAGGCCAGGAGAGAGAATTTCTTTCTAATGTACCTAATTTTTACAAATGATTGCAGACTGTGGTATTGCTGAGAAGGCTGTTCCCCACCAGGACTGACACCATTCATCACATACCTTAGTAAACAGTCAAACCAGTATGCACAATCTAACCATCTGGTAGGAATGTCTCATAGGCAATTTTCCCCTAAAATGTGATCTACTCACTTCTTTTTTCCTGAAAACAAAAATCCTAGTGCTCAGCAAAAACTGAGGGTTCAAAAACACCACACAAAAAAACATGCGCTGGGGGTGCTTTATGGTCCCTCCTCGAGGTCGAGGAAAGGCTACTCATTCCCTGACCCCCCCCCTCCGGGGCATAATGCTCCTGACAAGGGCAAGGTACTAAGCCCACCCGGCCAAAATCAAATGGGCCATACTAAGCCTGCCTAGCCATAACCAGGCAGGTCCCCTTTTCTGCGGGGTGACAAAAGCCTGCCCACCAGGTGCCTAGGCTGGGAGCTCACGACCAAAAGATCAGTGAGCCCTCTTGACGTCAGGGTCGGGCTCCCCAGGAAACCAGCACCCTCCATCAAAAAACTGCAACACCATAAAATAAACCAGTGAAACTATGTGAAAACACATAGATGCATAAAATGGAATACCTTCAAGTTTGGTAGTCATTAGTTCACAGTTTCAAGTAACAAAACCTGAGGCAGTGCTGTGTACATCAAACTCTTTACATCCTCTTAAGCTACGTACACACGTCAAATTTTTCTCGCCGGATAATCGGCTCAGGGCGGATATTGGGCGAGAATCTGGCGTGTGTACAGCGCGGGTTGTTCATCGTCCATGGATCCGCCCTGGTGGAGCCAGGGACCATGAACAACGAGCGATCCTAATGCAAGGAAAGGGGATAGTGTGCAGCAGGGTGCCGCTCTGTTGTTCTCCCCCTCCCCTCTCCATAGAGCAGAACGGTGTTGTATGTACAGCACTCGTTCATGCATCATGCAGTTCTTATCATTGGAAAGGGTCATAAAAGATCCTTTCCAACGACAAGAGTTGCACGTGTGTACGAAGCTTTAAGAAGGAGCAAATGAGCTGATATCTGAAGCTCAGTGGAGCAATTAAATTCATAGCAGAGGCGCTTAAGTCTTTCTTTTGGGTAACACAATTTCCACTAAAGGCCATTGGTCCTAATAATTTATTTTTAAATTATTTAAAAAATAATATAAACCAACACTGATTAAAAACATAGAAAATTTAACAATTTTTACAAAACATTGCTAAAAAAAAAACCTTTACATTTACAAAATAAAAAAACCTTTACAAAAAACAACAAATGTTAAAATTGCTTTGGTCTAAAGTGGTATAAAAGTACGTTATCTGAAATGGTTGTGACTGCATGTCAGAAATGAGACAAAATTCGACTTTTTCTATTTTAACCAATATTTAATACTTCTGATAATAGGAGCTATACAGTCGAGATGTATTTTAGAAATGATTCATCCGTTGAGCCTTACCCAATTACTTTAAAAGGATGTTCCCAATCATGTCCTTTGGAGAAGTTTATTGAGCTGACATCCTCAGTCATTGTACAAGATTGGAGGAAAGAATGTGGATTTAAAGCTGATGACAGCTCCGGTATGTTTAATATTTTAATAATATTCATATAATTTATATTTAGAAAATATATCTTTATATATTTTGCTGACAATTGTTAGAAATGGGTTAGATAAGCTACAAAAGGTCTTCAGTGCTACATGGATGAGTCCAGTTACATCCAACAAGCAGTAAATCCTTTACAATTTTATCAGAATTTGACTTTGATATCTTTTATTAGGTTCCAAATTAAATGTCTTCTTCTCTTTTGATTTTACCAAAATGGTAATAATTTCAGAAAAATGCATCAAACTGTTGGGCAAAATAAATAAATAGAAAACATTTGTAAGACAGAATTGTGTATGTCTTTCAGCAAAGCATGTTTGCTGAATCGAACAAGCACCTAGGATGCAGTCAGTAAACACAACTTAGCCAATGTGCACTGCCAGCCATGTTTAAAGTTGAACTTAAAAATACACAGCTAAAATACATATATGTAAGCCGATTTACCTGCTGAATGATGTATGGGTCTGTTCACATATTTTTGTCATTCAGACAGCCCTGGCAGACAGCTTATCCTGGCTAGTAACCTCAAATTTGTCCACTACAGTTAAATAATGCAGCCAGGTCACCTGCCAGGGTCCAGCCTTAGGACTAGACAATAAAGAAATGTTATAAGGATGAGTAGGTTTGCTTGCTTTGCACTCTTCTCCTTTCAGCAAGCTGCCAGTGTCAGACAACAGGAGAGTAGCAGAAGTAGCTCTTGATTGGCTCATTGTTGTCCCTCCTTTTCCTAGCCTTAGGCCTTCTGTGCACACGAACACAGTATAGAACTTATTATAAAATTATATCACATATTATACAGGTAGTCCCCCGGCGGGGGGGATAACTCTTTAATGACCAAGACAAACTCTGCAGTTGTTTCTTTTTGCATATCAAAGCACAGCTTGCTCCAGAAGTCTAGGCTCCATAAAGTTTTTTTTTTTTGCTTTGTTTGTGATTAACTCACAGTGAAGATTTTATACAGTAACTGACACCATGCTGTTGAATAATATGTTGCAACAAACATCTGTCCTAATTGCATTTAATACATGATTTACCTGTTCCAAATGACATACAAGTTCAACGTAAGAACAAACCTACAGTCCCTATCTCGTATGTAACCCGGGGACTACCTGTATAGGCAATCATCAATGCCCAAAAAAACAAAGAGCAGGGAAAACACAGCTCAGTTATAGGCATCCTTTCTACACAACTACAATGAAAACTATAGCTTGGGTTAAACATGCACCAAATGAAAATTAGATGCAGAAAAGTCCTTTTGCACATGCTCAAACCTGGATATTTTAAATTAAGCATATTTCAATTGTGTGAATAAAAGTTACATTCAGAATACCACATACAAATAAAATAATTATTAGATCCAGAATTATAGACAGTTAACATGCCAATTGCAGGCAGCTTATCCCCTAAATGAGCAATAGCGAGGCTCAGAAGGTTAGAGACAATCAGGTCAACACCAGCATTTAGAGTAAAAGGTCAAGATTCCCACTTTAACTTGATAAGTGGACCTGCTGATATTTTCAAAATGTGGTATGTGTGACCACTGCTGCTCTATTTTTAATACATTCTTAGAATTCCACAGGGTTGTGCCAGGTAGCCTTTAATGTAATGATCAGTGTTAACGGCTGGATTGCACTGACCCTTGATGAACAATGAGAGGTGAATGTGCTTAAAAGAGTCCTTTTTATTTTGAATTTAAAAGCTATGGGTAGCTTTAAATTCAAACTGAACTGAAGCATAGAAAATAACATACGATCCCAGAATAACCATCAGGAAGCACTGTGAATCTGAAACTGCAGCTAATAAAACTTTTTTACTTTCTCAGAATAGGAAAATCAGTTCAGGTATCTGAATAAACTATAGTATTTTATTAAAATAGCTATTTTGTATATTGCTTGATTGCAAAATGTTGTATAATGTTTATTTCATTATTTTTATTCCAGGCAAGATATCCGGATTGACTATTGCCGTGGTTCTCCTGAGTATCATTTTATTTTGTCTTGTGACTATGTTAATTTTCTGTAGGAAACGGTTGCTGGGTGGGAGTTATGATGCAGTATGATAAAATCACTAAGGAAAATCTCAGCATTATACCAGAAATGATGTTATTTTAAAATTACCAAGCATTAAAACATTAAGACAGGGATATTACTGGCCTTCACATAGTGGACACCATCACATGCTTTGTATGTTTGCTAATGATTGTATCCTCTTCCTAATTCTCACAAGAGATGGAATTCCATGCTTCAAGTCTACCACCCATGCATGTATATCGAATCGCTATCGGGTAGCTATAAATATTCTCTGGGTCTTATGTCATGCTCCCTAATGCCTATACTACTTAACCTGATTTTTGGCAGTAAATATGTTGTACTCTACACCAATTGTTATGTTTTTTTCTTCTTAATATGTTGTTAACTTGAATCTCTTTTGATACACTGTTTATAATGGTCAATAAAAATGTATTGTAAATGAAAAAGAAGAGGACAGACTTATTAACATTAATATTCAAAGTGATCACAGTGCTTTGCTAATTGTGTGACAAATAGTCACTGAAATATATTGTATGATTTGCACAAAATGATAACACAGATGTGCATGTTCATATTTCTCTAAAAAAATGTTTATTACAAACTTTTCTATTGTACGTTTTATATGTTTATATTCTTTGTTGATAAAATGTTGTATTGTATGTGTATATATATATATATATATATTTTTTTTTTTTTAATTATTATTTATTTACTCTTTCAAACCAGTATAATGTATATATAGTTTAAAACAAAACCACTTCATATCACCTTTACACCACAGGTTCTACTCATCACAGCCAGCAAAAGAAATAATGTTTATGATGCAGACAAAAAGCACGGTCTATACAGGGCCAGTTAGTGTTTATAGCCTACCTTCAGTGTTTTCTGCAGCTTGTGCAGGCACTGGGTACTGCTTTAGACACCATGGCCATGTTCCTCACATACATGTTGAACAGCTGGCACATGTATGAGATTAGGGGCATGGGTGGCAATGTATCCATAGCAGAATACACCTATGGCAGGGCCTTTAGACAGAGTCCAGTGCTGGGACAGACCAGGCAGTTTACCATTTTGGTGGTAGACACTTTGGCCCTGATTTATTAAAGCTTTCCAAGGCTGGAGAAGGAGACACACTTTTATCAGTTAGTATCCAAATCTGGAATGGATTTCTTAAAAGTCATTTGCTATTTGTTAGCAAATATTTTCAATCCTGGACCAGATCCATTCCAGGTTTGCTGGATCACCCAGCTTCACTGATGAAAGTCTATCTTCTCCAGTCTTGGAGAGCTTTATTAAATCAGAGCCTTTATTGCGCGCTGTATTGGACTTAAAGTGGCTGCATTGGATTACTGGGTGGATTAGGCCCCAGCAGAGTATGCGTAACCCAGGGCCTGTAGACTGGAAAGTTTACCCTGTTTGCAGTAAGTACTTTATTGTAAACTGTGGTAGACCTAACCTGGTGGTTTGTTTATAATTATACTTACACTTAAACTATATTTATTTGTGAAAAAACATTTTAGGTAGATGTGCTGCAGCTCTTGGTAATATGATATGCAGGTAATCATCTAGGAAAATAGAACAGAAATTAAGAACAATAAGGGGTATACAGTACATTAGACCAAGTGCCAAAGTCAAGCATTATTGGTCACTGGATTATTTCACAAACTCAACTGTTAACAGTTAGCCATCTTAAAGATCTAACATACCACATGTTGTAATAATTGCTTTATATCTACTTATTTTACATTTTCAGAGAAATGCAATTCTTGTGACAGATAGCTAAGGGGTACATGTACTTACTACTACATCCTCATCTACATTTCCCCATTACAGCTTCATACAAGGTGAGTGGCCAGCTATTGGGGAAAAGTGGGAAGTGGACTGTTATGTGTAGCAGGGCAGTGCGTTTTGATAAGAAGAGTTTTTTTGTGTTGTAATGATGCCATAGTGATGACATTTTAAGAGGTGTTAGCCACAAATGTCCCCAGTAAAACTAGTAGAAAAAGAGGAAGAAAAAGACAGGCTTTTATTGGGCAAACTTTTTTCTTAAAAACAGACAATTTTATTTAATTAATATTAAACCAAATTTTTTTCTAGAGGTGGCTCACATTAACCTGTAATATACAGTAAGAGGAGGGAATACATTCCTCATACACCTATTAATTCTATACACTAAACAGAATCCTCCTGTGCTAGACCTATGCTAACACAGGTTCACTCTTCTAAAGATTATGGAGTGATCAAAACGCATTAAACAAAATATGATAGCAGCAAAATCTTGTTTCCCCTCCCAACGAGTCTCGCCCCGTGGGGCTTCTTCAGGGGAATAAGGGACCTTAAAAATTATGATGATATAAAGTATAATCAATATATATTACAAAAAATTACATTAAGGGATATGAAGTTAATAGTATATTCTTATATAAAAAGCTCACTTGGTAAGATTGCTGAAGCTTTTAACCAAATAGAACAGACACCGTATGCCGGCTAATGATCAGGGATACAGAAAAGATAAAACCAAAAGGGTGGTTTGGACAGACTAATCAAAGAAAGAGATACATAAAGATATACAAAGTGTTAGCCAGTGATTGATATGACACTAATACTAAATAAAAGTGTTTTGTATGTAATAAAATCTTACTTCAATCCCCTGCTGTTGTTATAAAGAGAAGTAGTTTGGTACTGGATGGTGTTCCTGACCTGGTAATTGATTATAATTGTTCAGAGGTCTTAAATTGAGTATAGCTAAATAAAGGTTGTTAAATAATGACAATAAGGTTGGAATTGAGAATATGTAAGTGTTGGTTTGTGTTTAATATGAAATGAACAAAAAACATTATTCATTGAACCAAATAAGGATGATTCGGTTGCGGTACAATCTATGATCAAATATAATATAAAAGGGAAAATACATGGACGATTCAAATCAATGTATTATGTAAATCAACCACTAGAGGGCATACTCGTACCATTCATCTGTGACTTGTATATGAGGACATGCAATAAATTCTTCAATTAAAATCTGTCAACAGATCCCTAAAGAAAAAGTAGTTGTAGTTGTAGAAATTAAGAAGTATTGTTCTATATATAACTGAATTGTTCGGGTGGATAATAGCTCAGATCAACATCAATTCAAAGAACATATGATAGACTGCTGAAGTTGTAGAAGGCTTGTTAGTGAATACAACAAATCTAAGGGGAAGAATGAGGAGGTATGAGTGCTTTAAAATAGTACTGGCATGTATCAAAGATTTAGAGGAAGGAAGGAGATCTACTTATTATTGATGGTTCATTTGTTGGGGAAGTAGGGGTGCGGGCAGATCGGTGGCAGACGTCCAAAAGCCACCATAGTCTGTCCTTAAATGGGTTAAAAGAAATAGGGTATCGCGCATACGCCAGAATCAGCACACGTGCAGCACTCAGGTTGACAGCTTAGTGGAGCTGGGCAACTTCCGCCCAAACATGGTGACTGCGCATGTGCCGTAGTCAGCGCACGCACAGTCACCAAGTTTTTTTTTTAATTACGTTTTCTTTAAAAAAAAATTCCATATAGGCAGCAGTGACGCACCCTCCTTTCTCCCATGTCCCCTGGTTGTCCTTCATTAATGGTGAATGCAGTTGACAGTCTTTTCTTAGCATAGCATTTCATCCACTTTAATAGTGTAGAGACTTTTTTAAATTATTTTGTCTGAGAGTAAATTCACTTTCATTCTTATCACAACAAAAAAAGCTTTTGATTGAACTAAGAAATGATTTCTGCAAAAATTAATTTTTTTCCAAATAGAATACCAGCACATTTGCTCCTGGGAGTAAGTGTTAAAGTAGAGCAGGACGGATAGACCAAAAACAATTAAATCAACTGCCAAGTAGTGTGTACATCCCCCTTGTGCCAACAAAACAACTCTGAACCTTTGGGGCATAGATTTCACAAGACCTTGGAAGTTGGCCTATGGTATCTGTCAGGAGATCCTTTAAGTCTCACAAACTTCACAAGCCCATGTTTTCTCTACTTTCTGCTGGGGCAGCCATGGTCTTCCTGGAACATATATGGGAATTCCTCCTCTTGCAAATCATATAAAGTGTCATTATCTTGTTCAAAAAGCACAGCAACCAACAGTGTCATGTCCTGGGATCTTCTGCCCTGTTAGGTGATCAGGCTAGATGAGAGCTGTCCCACATCTACTGCGGCATTGAATGGGAAGGGTTGCTGCTACATAGTCAGCCCCACTGTGCCAACAGGAAATATGTTCATTTCCTTCTTCACTATTCTTTACTAGTTTCTGGCAGAAAATAAAATAATCCTTGTTGGCTTCCTAGAGGCATAGTTCTTACATCCTTAGTCAATTATTTCAGTTTCAGGGCCTAAGGGGAAATATATGGAGAAACTTACCTCATTACAGGGTACCTTGATTTGCAGAATTAATCTGCCTCTGTGTTGTTCATTGGGCCCAAGTTAGCTGGCACTGCATGAGAAACAGATTTTGGGAAGTCCTGTTTTGTTTATCTAAAACATGTAAAGCAATTAAAGTTTAAAAAAGTGCCTTTTCTGAGGTGATGGTATTATACCGTTTTTAAGGCGCTGGGATAAATAAGACTATTAAGGTGGTGAACTTGATCCCTGTTGGGGAATGGGCATTTTACTTCACTTTACTTGTGTTAGGTGCCATTATCTTTTATGCAGAGCAGGTAAATAAAAACTCTAATAAATGCCCAGAATGTGAATACACTTGGGAACTCCTGCCCCTGAGGTTCTCTGAGGACATCTGGTGGTAAGTTCTGGCAATAACACCACCTTGTACTGAAATAATATTCGTGTATCCCAGCACTGTATTCTGAGGACATCTGGTGGTGAGTTCTGGCAATGACGCCACCTTGTATTGAAATAATATCCCTCTGTGTATCCCAGCACTGTACTCTGAGGGCATCTGGTGGTAAGTTCTGGCAATGACGCCACCTTTTACTGAACTATTATCCATCTGTGTATCCCAGAACTGTACTCTGAGGACATCTGGTGGTGAGTTCTGGCAATGACGCCACCTTGTACTGAAATATTGTCCCTCTGTATATCCCAACACTGTACTCTGAGGACATCTGGTGGTGAGTTCTGGCAATGACGCCACCTTGTACTGAAATAATATCCCTCTGTGTATCCCAGCACTGTACTCTGAGGACATCTGGTGGTGAGTTCTGCCAATGACGCCACCTTGTACTGAAATAATATCCCTCTGTGTATCCCAGCACTGTACTCTGAGGACATCTAGTGGTGAGTTCTGGCAATGACACCACCTTGTACTGAAATAATATCCCTCTGTGTATCTGTGGATACTAAAGATTCAGGCTAATGCCTCACTTGATTTTCCTCAATTGAAAACTCCTTTTATTGCTGTTCCCTTAAATATGCTTATCACATATGTACTTCACAAATATCACTGGAGGGAAGATGTTCTAATATTAGAAAAATACCCCACAGTCAAAGACAGGTTAATGGTGAGGCCACCCAACACTAATTATGACCTTTTAGTGGAAGCTGGAAAAATGGCATTACCTAACCACAATTATTTCACTTGGTTTATAGGTATGTAAAAAATGGGTTCCCTGAAGAGCTGAAAGTTATTTCAGGGGTTCCCCAATGTTAAAGTTGAGAAAGTGTTCTGTAACCCATGCACAAATATCATACCCCAAGGTAGGACCAAGTACCATCTGACCTGCAATTTACTGTATGTGGAAAATATGTTCTACTTAGTTCCTCATCAGATTCAAAAAGTACACAACCCCAACTATCAATTTCTGAAAGGTCAAATTGATCATAACAGACTTCGAGATACCTTCAGTACAGACTTCCTTTAATTACATTTTTATTGAATGCGAACTTTGTCATACATAAAGACTTTGTGACCTGAGTCAACAAAAAATATGCTTTATTATAGCATAAATCCAAATGTTTTCCCCAGACAGAAACTTAATTATTTCCAATATCCAGACAAGGAATTGAACTGCAGATAGAAAATTATGGGTAATTTATGTCAAACATTCAATCAATTCCATTGTCTAATATTGGTCATTTCTAAGAGGATATTTAGCAAATGCAAACATACAATGACAGATTTACAGGTATAATAATGTCAGATTACTAAAATTCCAAGTTCTGATCTGAGCTTGGAAAAAAAAAGCCGTTTCTCTGAACTATTATTCATAACCATTATTCAGGAAGAAGATTGGAAGTGAAAATCTATGAACACAACCTATGTTCACAGGAAACAATGCGTCTCAGCCCTATACATTTGAGTATAGTCTAGATTTGAATGATATTTCACTTTTGAATTGAATAATTGTACAATATTGCATAATGTATATTTAGCATACAGTATATATTCAGCCTAGGATGTGTTGATGGATATTTTTTGTGGTATTTTCCAATGGCATTGATTGGCATTCTTTGTGGTATTTTATCATGTAGCACATGGTTTATTGGTACCAATTTCACTATATAAATATTGGATAATAAAAATAATAATACAAATTAGTAAAATACCTGAAACCTGCATATAACATACATAATATATTTGCAACTCCTAATATGTAACACAAAAAAGGGGTGCAGTGCACAGTCTGTGATGGCAGCATTTGGGGAGGTGACTGGGGTAAATTTGAACCCTAAGCAGTATGTGTGAACACGCACTTCCACAATTCTAGCATTTCCTGTCCTTCTTTTGTGCTGGGAAAATTTACAGCTGTGAGCTGTATATTTGCTGTATATTAGCAGTTTTAGGTGCTCAGTTCCTATTGACTTGTGTTTACCATTTGTTTGCCATGGCCACATTCTGACATCAAGCTGCCTAAAGCATGACTTTATTGTAGCACCTTTGTGTACGAGCTTTCCCCACTTGTAGCGTAAAATAATTTAGTTATATCTGATGCAATAAATATGAAGTTGAAGAAAGAATGCCGTTTGCTTTAGAGCATATTCAGACCTGCAGTATTTTACCACGGCACTTGCTGCCCCCAGGTGCCTACTGTCAAACACTAGGCACCCAGAAACAGTAACAGACTGTCACTGCTTTAATAGTTATAACGGTAATATATTATATTTAGTGTGGTAGTAATAATATATAGTGTACTTGTGCTATCAAAATGTTAACCAATATAGGGTATTAATAAAATGCAACAATCATAAAATCAATACCAGCTTTAAGCAGCACACATCAAAAGTGGTAAATCTTCATAAACATGTATAAACTATGTGACCGCATATATTCTTCATCCTGTTTGTACTGTTTTTATTTCTTTGTACCATGATTGTGAGGAAAATTTTGTATTTTTGACATTTAAAGAAAACCATGGATGCCTGGGATGTTTAAAACTGTTAGTCAACTCCATAAATATTGAGTATATTGAGAACTTGTTTTAGAGATTTTTTTATTGCCTGCTAAAAATTAGATTTAATTGAATGCCCATACCTAGACATAAATTTGCCTTAAGCAAAACCCTGAAAATAAAAGTATTTGTGAAAAATACTGTTTACCACAGCATGTCTATATAACCCTTATTTCAAAAAACATTTTACAAATGTAAATATCCTGTCCATCAGTTTATATTAAGCTATCCTGTCTTTGTTAGCTGAACACACGGTGATACAGAAGCATGTCTCCTACTTTATTTGTCTCCAGATAGCGAGATAACTTCTCTTTGCGAAAGCACGAGCTTCTCTCCCCTGCGCATTGTGGTAGTTCTCACCCCAGGCGCACCTGTGCCCTCCACAAGTAAAGCGGAACTAAACTAATGAAGTATATTCAGATGTTAACTAACCCTTTAACTGCAATATAAATGTTTTTGTTGTTTTTTTGGGTTTCCTATACCTAAAGAATGTTTTCACAAACTTTGAAGGGGTGAATTTGAAGAGCAAAAGAAACTAGAGCAATAAGAAAAAGTGAATCTGACAGGGAAACCGATAAAATGAGCCAAAATAGGATCAAATCCACCGTTGAAAAATGTATAAATAAACCCCTAATGTTCACTGGGGTGCTATTTAAAATAAACGGCACATTGATGCTCCACAACATACTACTGCTTGGTATAGATGCATGGGGGCCCTAAAGGTCCAAGGTTTGTAGTCATATAGAATCTTGCACTCTGTTAATATTTCAGATTACTGCAATCTGTACTTTTACATGTTTGATATAATATGATCTGGAGGTATTACTATATACTACTGTATACTACTTTCCATCCATTGAAATATTGTTTTTTTAGAGAGGTGTAAATGTTTCCAACTTTTAATTGACTACAGGTGTAAATGTTTCCAACTATTAATTGACTACACATCTGATTCCTTTTCAAACATAGAGATGTTTGATATAAGACAGATGTTGATGTAATGTTTATTGCATTTGTTCTAATGGATTAGGTCTGAGAAAACCCACAATTAAGCAACAAAATTTTCAGAATGGAAAAATTCCTATTTCATTGCATAATATCAGTTCAAATCTTGTGTAACACTGGAGCCATTGTCCACTAAACAAAGCATCAAAATGGGCTTTTCCACATATCACACTAGGTCACATCTTGTATGAAGACACATGAATACAAGGTATATAAGGAGATTTGGAATAAAACGTGCAAACCACCTTTGATCATTTTAAGATTGTTTCCTTTTTCATAGAAATTAGTTGGAATATTACAGTGGAAGAATATTGAAAGCTGTGGTTTTGACATGGATGGGGATTAGATTTACTTTTATTGAAAGACATTTGTTTGATATTTGTTTGAGACCGATTTTATTTTTCATTCATTAAAAGACACATTGTTTTATTCTTTACCTTTTGTCAATGCTTTAGGCAATGTGTTTAACAATAATTTTAGGACTCTATTTTTAAAATAATTATCCACTTTGTAAGATCTGTAGTATTTTTGTTAGTTTTACAGGAATATTACATCAGAGATTTTATAAGGTAGATATGAATAAAATGGGGATAGTCAAAAAAGTAAAAGATAATACAGAAGGGAGATGTATGAAGACTGACTTATTGAGATATGTAATAGTTAGATAACTTAATAGCAGTTAATAAACTTGGTAGGTCTTGTGTTTACCAACAGTGGAGCCAAGCAGATGAGCCGAGCAGATGAGATGAGCCAAGGGGCACAACATAGTTTTCAATAATCTTAGGAATGTTGTATGCAGTAAATTTTGTGTTTGACTCATTTCTGATTAACTATTCTAATTCTCAATGGAAAGTTTCCTGAAGCCTTAGAGATGTTTGATACATTTTCTCGTTCATGATTCCCAACTTGTTTTTGAATAATAGTAGTTAATATTAGTTTTGATTATTGTTTGACTTTCCCAGCTATACTTTAGGCATTTTACAACATTGCAATAATCCATTCAAAACAGATGTCAGTCTTGCCAAGGCGAATACTACATTTGCATCAAATAGACTACAAGACATTTGTTAATGTAATACAGTATAGTGTCTTGTGAAGCTAGCTGTAATTCTGAAAATTTTTGATCCTTTTTTATCTCTTTGATCCCAATGAAATAGTTTTGTTATGTCTGTCTAAAAAGTTAAAAACAATAACTGTTGACCCTGCTAGAAATGTAATAGCTGTCCTGTTCATACTTTCTGTGTTATCTCAAGGAAGTCCCAGATTTGTATCACCGACTACAAAGCAACTAATAAACATTTTGTAGAAATTTAGATAGTGGGAGAGATTCAACTGTTTAACAATGGCCAACTGGGCAAAGCCGACACCATTTGGCCCAGGAACAGGCATGTAGTGTTAAACCACAAAAGCTGGTTAGGACAGAAGTGCATTTCTAGCAGATGAACAGGTCTTTTCCAGTATTTTGCATGTGATAAAGAATATGAAGATATTGCAGAAATCTGCTGCATGCGTGTTGTTGTTTTGTTTTTAATTTTGCCGATACATAAGCTGTAAAGTGAACCTGTGATATCCTATAGTACAGTGGTCACCAACTTTTCTGGCAGCAGAGCCTGGTCTCACACATTGCTCTGCCATTCTCAGCAGCTCCTGTGTAAGCAGTGTGAGGGGGGAGCTTGCTCTACTGTTGATCACGCTCCTGTCATCACATTGGCTAGCTCCAGAGCAGTGTAGGGAGGGCCACTGGTGCTCCCGCTGCCTGCACTCCTGCCTCCTGTCATCTGCTGCCCCGAACACATTAGCCACAAACTGGCACTGGTCAAACTGGCCAGGGGGCTTGAGGACCTGTTAAAAAAATAAAAGCATTGGTAATTTCTAACTGCCGTATAAGATGCACTTTTTCTTCTCCAAAACTGGGGGGAGAGTGATCAGAAGGGGAATTTGAATGGCAGAGTGATCAGAAGGGGAATTTGAATGGCAGAGTGATCAGAAGGGGAATTTGAATGGCACAGAGTGATCAGAAGGGGAATTTGAACGGAACAGAGTGATCAGAAGGGGAATTTGAATGGCACAGAGTGATCAGAAAGGGAATTTGAATGGCACATGAGTGATCAAAAGGGGAATACCGGGACATACCGGGTTGCCTGGACATTGGGCTTTTGTAGATGGGAAAATGCAGTTTGCTTTCAAATTAATTCTTGTTTCTATGTCTACAGGTCATAAAGGTACCTGCTACCATGTTCAAAGGAGAACCATACAAAGATAAATGAACAGGCTTGTTCTTCTGACTCATCCTTTCAAAAATCCAGTTTACTGGGAGAGAAGGAAAATGATTTTGTCTCCATCTTGTATCAGAATTATCAATGAGAAATATTAGGAAAGCTGACTGCGTTGTGACAGGTGATTGTCCTGTAAATCTCATTAAAGCTACGTACACACTTCCAATAACTATCGTTTGTAAACGAACTACCAACGATCCTGAATGATATCTTTGAACGATCGTACAGCACCAATTCTGTACATGCAGATAACGACACGATCTTTCAACGATATTGTACACATGATAGATGCGATCGTTTGAACGATACAGGAAGTGATGTGGACCAGAGGAAGTGAATAGTGTGTACAAACGATCAGGTCAAACAAACGACATCACCACACTGCTCCTTTGTCCTTCTGTGCAATATGCCCTTCAAAGTTTTCTAAAGCAGCTCTTGCTTTGATGTGTCTGCTTAGTGCTGAAGAGGAGGAATGTGGTGTAAGGATTGGTTGTTGGACCGAGACAACATTTCACATGAGAATCTGTTACGGGAACTCCACAACTTATTCCCAGATACTACAAGAATTATCTTCGTATGTCGAATGTCCGTTTCCAGCAATTACTTTCTGCAGTTTGACCTTTTCTGCAGAAACAAGATGCAGAGCAGAGGTTGATCGCCACGCTGGGATATCACCGCAAGCAATGGGTCATATTATCCCCGAGACATGTGCAGCAATTATCGACTGATTGAAAGATGAGTACATGAAGGTAGAGGCCCCATACAATCATTAAAACAAAATGACACATTTGCTTCATAAGGCTGGGTCTACATGGACGTTTTGTAAAAAGGCATGTAAACGTTCCTACTGAGTTTATAAGCGTTTTTATGCACTTATTTTAACGTTTTAAAACTTTTTTTAGATGCTGGAAAAAGCTGAAAAACGTCTATGCCGCGTTTATCCGCGTTTTACCGCGATTCTACAAGCGTTTTAGCACTTGGTAGAAATGCAAATTGTAACCCTGGGCAGTGATTTCTGCAAGTACAGGAAGTACATACATCCCTGCATACATGTGATAATGTGATCATGCAACAGTACAGTGACAAATGTAACAGTATACACAGAATAGAGTGAAAAGAGTGCAAAGTGAAGCACAATTAAAGACAATGACTACACACAAGTGATAATGAATGACATCATTTGCAGGTGTGAAAAGCACCAAAAGCAAACACAATGGCAGACAATCTTCACACATGCTGGCATAGGTGTTACCGGTAATTTTTAACAGCATAGTACATGTAATTAATCATGCATGACACATGGAATAGTGACACAGGACACAGGCTATTGTTAAAACGTTTGTAAAAGCCTCCATTGAAATCAATGGAAGCTTTTTTATTGACAATTTCTAGCATGCATAAACGCAGGAAAACGCTCCCATTAAAATCAATGGACGCGTTTTCCCGCGATTTCCCGCAATTTACCAGCGTTTTAATTTTTTAAACGTTGCAAGCAACGTTTAAAATACAGCTCAAAAACGTGCCTGAAGGAATCGTCCTGGTGTAGATTAGCCCATTGGAATGCATGGGGACTTCAAACATGGGCTTTAAAAGCCTCATGTTAAACGCTGGGGAAACAGTCCGTGTAGACTTAAGCTACGTACACACTTCCAATTATTATCGTCGGAAAACGAACGACGAACGTTCCTGCACGATATATATGAACGATCGTATAGCACCGATCCTGCACATAGAGTTAACGACACGATCGTTCGTAGATATTGTACACACAATAGATACGATCGTTTAAGCGATAGAGGAACTATGTGCACGACAGGAAAGTGAACGGACGTTCGTTCATCACGCATGCTCTGAACATGGACGATCAACGAACGACCGTACACACGAACGATGTTCAACGATCGTCGCCCAATCCGATCCGCCGGTCCGGTCGTTCGTTTCCAACAATTTTCCTCGTTCGTCGGCGTCGTTGGTTACTTTTTTACTAACGATTTTTTGCCCAATCGATCGTTCGTCGTTCGATTGGAACGATAAAAATTGGAAGTGTGTACGCACCTTAAGCCTAACCAAAAGATAACTTTTATATATCAAAGTGCATGTAACAAAGTGTCAATAAAAAAATATAATTAACAATAAATAACCATAAAAAACAAAACATAACTATTTTAACAATATTAACAACAAAAACCCCATTAAAAGTTGTGACACACTTCCACTATAAATCAGTGAAATGGAGGCTTTCAATGCCAAAACTGTACTGATTTGGTGTACTGGAGGAACGGTAGTGATGAGGCTCACATTGGTAGCGTGGTAGGAATAGGTAGGGTATTGTGGGTTTAGTTAGTTCAGCAAATCCTTTTTCACCAAATCCGTCATAATAATGTCTACAGCACCTGCTTGTTGTGGGCTCATCTGCCGAAGTTTTGATGTGTATACAATGTAGAAGCCAAAGCCATCCAAGTAATCTTCTTTTTCATTTAAAATGGACATGACTTTCTTGAAAGCTTCCTTCTTTTCCAGCTCCTGATGTTTTCTCTTCTGACCCCTTTTTTGGTTGGAACTTATTGGAGTGGATGTTGTGGCAGCAGGTTAGCTCTTCTCAGGTTCACTGCAGGTGAAAGTCTGCAAGAAAAATAAATAGAACATATAAACAGAACATATTATTATGCATATTAAACTCTTCCTATGTTCTCCTTTCAGTTTCCTGATGGCTGGCCATCGTGTCAGAATTTCAAGATTTATGGAACTTCCCAAATTGTGGAGGAGCAATTGATGTGATGCATGTAAGAATAACCCCGCCGGCAGAGAGTGGATCGTATTATATACCTATAAGGGGTTTTTCAGCATCGTGCTCATGGCAATAGTGAATGCCCGTTATGAATTTGTTTTAGTGGACATAGGAAGAAACAGGTGCATATCTGATGGAGGGGTGCTGGATGGTACGCCATTTCACAGGAAGCTGATGAACAAGCAACTGCACCTTCCTAGAAACAGCCAAACTGTAGAGGGAATGAACTTTGTGTTTGTTGCAGATGAAGCATTTGCAATGCATGAAAACCTGGTAAAACCCTATCCTCAAAAAAACTTGGACAAACAGAAAAAATTTTTTAATTACCAGTTATCTCGTGCTAGGAGGGTGGTTGAGAATGCATTCTGTATTCTAGCAAATCGCTTCCGAATATTCCATACTGCAATCAATCTCTGCATGGACAAAATTGACAAGGTAGTCTATGCTTGCTGCTTGCTACTTATTTTTCTACGCCCCAATAATTGCAGTGCATCATTTGGTCCTCTAATGGAGCAAGATTCTACTACAGCCGCACCGGGTGAAAGCAGTAACCAATTCACTGGTCTAGTGGATCTACAGGTTGCAGTACCTCAGAATGCTTCAGTGTTGGCTAAAGAAAACCGAAGCAAGTACTTGGAGTACTTCAACACTACTGGAGCAGTAGAATGGCAGGATCGCATGACATAGTCTGTACACCACAATGTTTGTAGGACTGCAATAAAAATCTGTACTATATGTTTTTCTTGCTTTAATAATATTAATATTGGTTGTGCCTGTGTTTTTATAAATTGTATAATAAAACAATTTTTCAATAATCTACCTGGTCTGGTGTCTTGAATATCTCAGAAGTCTCATCAAGGCTTTCCCCAGCATCCCTGTGTGTACTTTCGCCAGCATCCTCGTCTGCTTCTTCCAGGCTGCACACCGATGGCCGATCCTGATCTGCAGTGAATGCCAACAAATTGAAGTACCATAATTTAGGTACATATACATCTTTCGCTGCAGCACCTGACCGCTGTGAAGACTTTATTTTGTTCAGTTCCTTTTTAAATAAGGTCCACAAGTTTTGTCACTTCTGCTTCACATATTTTATGTCGGCCGCAGGATTCACGGTCTCGTAGAGCTCCACCATAGTGATATACGCCTTCAGCTTCAGGTAACGGTTGGAATAATCCGCAGACTTCACCTTCCGCAGACAGGGATGGGACCTGTATGCCTCAATAAACTCACGCATGAAGTCTGGATTATTGAATGCATCATAGGCCATGATTTGTGCAAAACATATAAAAATATAAAATATAAAACTATAAACATATAACATATAAAATCATATAAAATATATGCAGCATCATCTACCTCAAAAATGTTCGTCGGGCGAACTATTGGGCAAAGTTTCGTACGAACGAACGCATGCACGTTCCGGACCTTTGCACCTTGCACTGCTGATTTCCCACAACACTTTGCAAATCCAACCACTTCCTTTTATTGTTTCCTGTCACGTGAGAGAGATATCACAGCGAAGAGCCAGCCCAGCCACCCTTGCCACACCAGTGACAAGAGAGGAGATTAAGGTTTTAGTATATATCCTGGAGAGGTGGGATTATGATTGTAGGAGGGCTCATTACAAGTCCCAGAATGCAAGGGAAAAAAATGATTTTAGAGAAGGCGCAGCGGAGAATAAAAGAGTTTGGTGACAAGCAATCCAAGGACCAGTTGCGGAAAAGGTGGTCTGATTTAAAAATTGTGAGAGGGATGTACTGGATGTGTTAAGGCGTCGTATCGCCAAAAAATGTAAGTATAATTTTTTTCTGTTTGTAAAATATTAGTTTTGTAATATTATTCTTTTCAGGTAATGTAATATTTTTGGAAATTATTTTGTATTTATTTATTTATATTTTTTTATATTTTTTTTAATTATTAGTAATTTTGGTAATATTGTATGTTGTTATGAAAGTTTTTGTTCTGTATTTGTTTTTATGCATTAGGACGCCGTGCTCGGGAGGTAGAGGAGCAGCTGCAGGTGCGTCCGGAGGTGCTGGCATAGGTGGAAGGTAGAATATTGTTATATATTTAATAAAAAAAAGTATTATTTTAAATATATTTAAAATATATTAATTTTAAATATATTTTAAATATTTTTTTAATTTTATTTTTATGCAGAGTTAAATCTGGGTTCCCCTGAAGAGGCTGGGTGTCCGGATGAGCAGGTAGAGGTGGAAGGTAGGATATTGTTATATATTTATTTAAAAAAAATGTATTATTTTAAATATATATAAAATATATTAATTTTAAATATATTTCAAATATTCTTTTTCATTTTATTTTTATGCAGAGTTTATTATGGTTTCCCCTGCAGAGGAGGTAGTGGAATCTGTGGTGGATATTGACCCAGGTATGCACCAAAATTTTAGAGAGGTAGGTTGCATATAATTGTGTGTAATTTAACTTTTTATTTTTGTTTGCTCTTAAAGTTCCAAAGGCAGAACGAGAAAGTCCTGAGCCAGGCACGTCAAGGACAGATGACGAGAAGTGTTGGTAAGCATTCATATATTGTTCATGCAAAAATGTCTCATATCCATGTGTTGGCTTCACAATATTTGTGTACTTAATATTCTTCTTTTTATTTCTACACAGATGTTGTTTCCCAAAAACTAGAGTGGATGGCCAAACTCCAGGCCATGGACCAGAATTGGAAGGCCGTGGCCAAGATAGTGTGTCACGCACGAAGGAACCTGTGTGCCCTTAAAAAAGACATCATGAAAACATTTTTTTAGGAGCTTTTATATTATTATTTATTTTTTATCATAGTTTTTATATTTCTTTATTCAAAATATTTTTATAAAATAAATTTGTGTTTGTGTCATTTATTTATACTTGACTGCCAGGTAAGTTTTAAATTTGAACTACGCTGGGAGAGGATGGAGAACAGCGCTGGAACAAACAGGATGAAGTACTGCGCTGGAAACTGACCAATTTATTATTACCAATAAAGAGGACCTGTCATATGAATGATAACGAATAATGACAGGTCCTATTTATTATTCATATGACAGGTCCTATTTATTATTCATATGACAGGTCCTCTTTATTAGTAATAGATATGTATAGATATTTTGAGATATATATATATAGATTGATATTTATAGATATATAGATAGGTATATATACACACACATGAACACAGTATAGCACCTGTACAGAACGTTCGTTCATCGTGCATGGCTCGGAACATGCACGATCATTGGTCATGATACATGATAGATGGTGAACGATTGTTGTCCAATCAGATCCGCCGTGCTGGTTGTTCATTTCCAACGACTATCCTCGTTTGTCAGCTTTGTTAATCACTTTTTTTTAAGAACGATTTTTGGCCAATCAGTTGTTCGTCGGTCGTTCGTTTCAAGAGATAATTATTGGACGTGTGTACGCAGCTTTCGTTTCTTTAGTGTGTCTATTAATCAAATATAAATAAGAAACAATGACAACAATGACAATGACCAAAGTGTAATTAGGTAACATTGTCTAATAAACTGGGATCTGAGAGAAGATAGCCTGGATATCAGGGCCATGCATTGTTTAGGACCATCAATGACTCTGGATTCCTGAAGGATCACTGTTTACTTCAAACCTTTAATTTAATTACCTTAATGCACCTCCTACTTTATTTTGTGAATAAAGCAGAACAGCATTATTATATTACCCGGTGTCTGTGTCTGTTCTCTTATAATCGTAATATTAACCTAACAGCTGACATTTTTTTAAGAAATAGATAATTTTTTCCTTGACACCGGGCTTTGGTGCTAATACAGAGGCTTCAATGAGCCTGGATAAATTAAAGCTATCCCAAGGCTGGAGAGGATACACTTTAATTAGCAAAGCTGGGTGATCCAGCAAACATGGAATGGATCTGGGCCAGGCTGCAAAACATTTGCTAACTAATAAATACTTTGGAAAAATCCATTAAAGGCTTGCTGGATCACCCAGCTTCACTAATGAAAGTGTATCATCTCCAGCCTTGGAGAGCTTCAATATATCAGGCCCAATACATTTTGAGTCACTAAACAAAAAAGAGTATTTCAGGAGTCCTGATTTTACCCTGATTCTGCTGTCTACTTGCTCCAGACCACATAATTAGATAGCCAGGCATCTAGCATTGTTTAAAGCAATGGCAATGTGCATATTTCTCCCTGCAAATGTTCTATATGTAATTTGGTGACATGTGTGACTCATTCCATTGATAATGCATTGATGAGGAATACTGAGATGATATAGCAACACCTAATGGTCAGAAAATATTATTTCATGAGACAAAATAGGTTTTAGCTTCAATAAAATATGATGTTGTCTGTATTTATTACTATTTTTTTTCAGTGTATAGCTTACTTTTACTGTAATATGATTATGAAAGGCCATACAATTATTCTTTCTCTTGTTTGTCCTCATTTATACATTTATAAAGCAATGGTTTTCTTCTGTAAATTTATATTTACAGCACAATATAGCATTTGGTGCCCATTTTTTAGGCAAAAGGTCTGTCCTTTTACTCTCTTCTGTGGTTATTTAGGCTATTGTTTCTAGCACTCTGTGGACAGTAGAAGACTACCCTTGATGTTATAGGAAAATTAGAGGGGGGATGATGTGCAGTCCCAATACACTTTGTGTTCTAGGGTGACAACGGTATGCCCCCATCAATACAGTAAAGCAAGTGAGAATTGCCACCTATAAAGTGTGGTGCAAGGATCAGCAGGTAAAGATTAAGTAAAGAAAAAGATTCGGGGCCCATTCATACCATCGTAATTCTGTAATGTGCCCTCACTTTAAATGGCACCCCAACACACTTTCCAACCACACCGGTCTTGTATATTAAAATAAATTGCTTCCTAATGCAATGCACATAAAGTATTGCTGAAAAAACTGGTGTGGTTAAGCCTTTCTGTAGTAATCTCACAGTTAAAACACCCCCGGGGTGTCTATTATTTGAAGATGGAAGAAAGGAAGGAATGGGCTTGGCTAAAAGCTTTACCTGCCAACTGCAATATGTAAAAGTGTGTTTTTTTTGTGTAATTTATCATATTTACCTAATCAAAAAGAAACATCCCAGACTTTATTTTACAATTTTAGTATCTTCCTTCTCTCATTTCTGTTCTTCCAATAATAAACCTGCTTTAAAAAAAAGCTCTCCGAATTTGTAAATTATTTTAAAGCAGTCTTTTGCTTTTATCAGCAATATTAGCGTGCACTGTATGACCCTCAATTGAGTTAAACTAATTTGTAATGCTTTTCAGACTAGAAAAAAAAAACATCAGCAGACCAATCACTTTATTGATTTTCATTTATGTAGTAGTACAGAAAAAAAAAGATTTATAGAACAAATTTATTTAGGCTCTGATCCTCCCATGAGTCCTAAAAGAGATGAAATCCTTTGTAATTGCCCATTATATCTTGTGGGTAATAACTGGTAAAACAATTGCAGACTGCACTGTATTTTGAATAAAAGTTTAGACCTTAATAGACCTAATAATGTTTTAAATCAAATTGGCTGAAAATGGATAATTTATATTGATGTTCCTCTTTTTTGCAAATGCTCTTTCCATGAGTATGATGCTGATCTATGGCGTTAGTAGCACTGAAGTCAAAATGTAGAGTAGGGGTTCTGAATTCAGTTTACTTTACCTGATTTGCATCAGGATCTTCAGAAGGTGGTGTAATTTGGCTACATGTTGGATTGGATTAAAAAAAAGTCAACTACTGAAACACCCCACAAAAGGTGCGATGTAATAACTAATAAATTACATTAAGGTGAGCCCCCATGGATTCATATCAAAACAAAGCTAACAATGCTAATAAAGGTATCTCTCTAAATATTGGTGACCAATAAACAATTAGTAATGGTAAAGAAGAAAGAACCCAGGCATTGAGGCCCCCTTCAGACTTGTGGTCAAAAACTGCATGGCTAGCTGCTCCTAACTGTTCAAATACTATGCATTTTTTAGTGCACTGTTTGAAATCTGATTTGTCATGCAGTTGAGGTGTGTTCTTCTTCTAATGGAGGAAAGCAATAGGACGCAGCTTGTTTATTTCAGGAACTGTGCTGCAACCCATAGATGCATGCACAAAATAGTTCCCAACCTCTCCTATTCAGTCATGGGAGCAATTAGGAATGCAGCTGTGCCTCTAGCAGAACACTGTAACCAAACGCATAAGAAATGGCCCTTTAGCTAACAGTGAAGGAGCACTGTCACAGGAACATATAAGCAAATACCAGTAATGAGCAGAAATGGTCACTTTTATCCTAGTAAATCATGTATCATGTGCACATCTGCCTTTACTTTCCAACTGTCCGGAATCCCGAGAGACAAACCTCTTTCTAACCCAAGTCCCTCTGTCCCTATTCTCAGTTATCTCTCTTTTTGGTGGATTTACCTACCTCTATAAAATATATTTTTCTATTTAAATATATATATATATATATATATATATATATATATATATATAAAATACATATATATTTCTGTTATTTTGCATTAAACTTTTCAACCAAGTTCTCAATTATTTCATCTATTATTTTTAAATCGATATAAAGGAAATATAATTGTACAAAAAGCACTTGCCAGTTTACCTAATAATTTTTTATGTAACAATTTTTTATAGTCTGGCAATTGCCTATATATTTGAAGCTAAAAAGTGTGCCTCTTTCCTATCTATAAAAAATGGGAACTATGCATGGCAGAAGAGATTCATCTGTGCTTTTTGCATTTTAAATTTGAAACTTTTAACAGTTTGGCAAGGCATATAATAAAAGGCCTGCAAGGATATTCTAAACATAAACACATATTGATGAAAAGTGATAACAGAAAGTAATGAGGGAAGGAAAAGCAAAATACAGGATGAAAAGAACATGCGTGGTGAAGAATTTGAATGGGGATTGAAGAGCAAGAAACCCTGTAATGCCAACTTACCTCCCAGATAATTTTTTTATAGTAGGTTGTTACAGCCAACAGATTTTAAGCATGCATACCTTTTCTAGGTTTAGGGAACAGTTGTCTAGTTTTAGATTGTTTGATGATAAAGTACCCTTTACTATATACAAAAATGTTGTTTTGCATAGAGTCAGTTTTAATCAAAATAAAGACTTAAAGCAGACCTATCAACATTTTTTTTTACTTTACAGAAAGTAATTAGACAACCCTTTTATGTAAGTTAAAAATTATTTTCTCTTTTTAAAAAAAAAAAACTTACCAAAAAAAGGGTGGAGCCCCCCTCCCCTTCTGTGATTATTGCTGGCTGGGGCAGTTTGGGAGCGCAGAGCCTCCTGGGATACCCACCTCACATATTGCAGGAGGCTTCTGGGCTTTTTCCTACATACCGGAGAAAGAGTTTTTTTCACCACCATTTACGAATAAAGATGTCAGAGCCCAGGATGAAAGTGAGATACAGGACGGCACGGGACCCAATTCAGAAAAGCTCCGGAGGGATCAATGGATCTGTGAAAGTTAGGGTGTTTTTTTTAGTTCTTCTTTAAAGACAAATTGGGCCACATATAATAAAACACTCAACTAGAAACAAAGAGAAAAACTAATCACTGTGTTGATTCTTTTTTACTGTCCAGTCACAGGTTGGGGGAGAGAAGAGAAGGGGTGTTAAATGATGCTGAGTGTCTAGTGACATCTAATTAAGGAGAAGTAAAGGGAAAAAAGAAAACTGCTTTTTAATTTAAACAGTAAAAAAAAAAGTTCTGTCCATAGACATGGCGAAAGCAGAACTGAGTAATTTTTAAGGCTCCTAAAAAGAAAGGAAAACAAAATGAAGAAACCTAGAGGTGACATCGTGCCCTTAGTTTGCTTTGGCTTTTATGTAGGTTTTAGGTCTGGATTTTGACTCTCCAGCGGCATAATTGCTATACCAGGCCACCTCCACTAGCTCATGCAAAATAGTAGTGCCAGTTGCAATTGCACCAGCAGTTTATTCAGCATGACAAAAAACAGAAATGCATGTGATAGGTAATCTTTCAAGAGGATTACAACAGCAGAATCTGCTTTGCAGCATTCACTATTGATTAATATTATGTTATTGGGTTTATATATATATAAAAAAGAGGAACTGTTGCTATAGAAAACATACCTGATTTTCAGGTTTGAATATGAGCAGAGCTTGCAGCATTAACAATTGGAATCAACACCTTTCCTGAAATACCATTAGCTTTTGTTTAACAAAATATATTGTCATCATCGTTACAACGTGAACAGAAGAAGGTCTTATGGCTGCTAGGAGGGTCTAACATGGAGGCTTTTAAAAACGCATGTTAACGTTCCTACTGCGTTTATATGCTTTTTTATGCACTTTAATTAGCATTTTAAAGCTTGCCTTTTTAGCGTGTTTTCCCACGTTTTTAACACAATTACAATTCAAGTGCTTATAAACACGGGAAACCGCTTCATTGAAATCAATCAAATTTCCTGCGTTTATGGGCGTTTTCCAGCATTAACCCCACGTTTTAATTTTTTAAACATTGCAAGCAGCGTTATATATAAAGCTCATAAACGTGCCTCAAGGAAACGTCCTAGTGCTGCGGACCACCAAAGAATTCTAGGGAAAAATTCAAGCTCAGGTCGTTCCAACCTGTGCCCGCCCCACTACTATAATAATTTATAATTAAGAGTACACGTGAAAAAAAACAATAATTGAAGTGCACGGATTCGTACATTAGAGGGCGTGCTGCACCTCTGTATAAACCAGACACAGTTCCTTAACTTCACATGTGCCCACATCAAATATGGCGATTTTTAGAACCCTGACACTTCTTGCTGTCATTAACGTCACGAGCAGCCTGTCAGCTGACAGTCGCCTGACAGGTACCAGGGGGTGTGGAGGCAGACTGTCAGTGCTGTTGATGCGCATGCGCACTACGTCTGGGTAGTGGACTGGAGGACCGGGGGAGGGGAGTAATC
This sequence comes from Pyxicephalus adspersus, assembly GCF_032062135.1. Lineage (NCBI taxonomy): Eukaryota > Metazoa > Chordata > Amphibia > Anura > Pyxicephalidae > Pyxicephalus > Pyxicephalus adspersus. The sequence goes on along the minus strand of NC_092862.1, from coordinate 102,599,869 downwards.
ATGGCGGCGTCCAGCAATAGTCTGTGAGTCAAGCATAGACAGACGGTGCCGTGATACAGAGCAGTAGGGGGAAAGGAGGTTGTACGACCATTCCTGGACTGTGACCCCCACCCTGCTTGAAGAGGAGGAGGGACCGTGTACCGCTATTAGGGAGGGAGGGAGCCGGGAAGGGGCGGGGACATTGTCCCGGGTACAACGCGGTTCTCTGGTGCTGTCGTGCAGCTTACTACTATAAGTGCAGGTACATGGATGATGTATATATGTATATGTATGTCAGTGCAGGCCTGAGTGTGCAATTCATTTATTAAGAATATTTATAGTGTTCTTCTTTCATACATGACTGATGTGTAAGAAGGTTACATGTAATACAAGTCTGTCCATACATCATGTATGATACATGTGATGTCATGTATGTTGTATGATATTGCTATGATCATCCATAATATGATGAATATTGACATTGCTGGAGGTTTCATTTTCCATCTCTGTGAATGGAAATACATCCTGCTTCCTGTACTGGTGTCAGGGATAGTACACATGGACAGATTTTTACTTCTGGTCAAAAAAAACAATCAGATCTGGAAGGTAATTCAGCAGCGTGAACAATTTTCTATAATTCAGAATGTTCATAAACAGATCAGACAAATATCAGTAGAAAGCATACAAGATCCATTGTGTGTGAGAATGATTTGATTACATCCAATCAGAATTGTGCTCATACCTGTCTGGGAGAAACAATTGGTAGCCCAGAATCTCATAGTATTTTGGGTCTTGCAACCAATACATTCTTCTATTTTTATTTGTTTTGGTGCAAAATTTGCAGTGGGATCGGTTTGTGTGTCTTAGGCCTTACTGTACTTTGTCCAGCCCTGATGTCATCCCATAAACATGTGTTACCAATGATTGGAAGAGTTGTAAAATGTTGTTCTAAATGTAATCACTCATGTCAATGTTGTATGATAATATTGGTTTTCTTATCAGATGTACAGTGTGATTTCTATTAGTGAGATAACATTGTTGCAATATTTGTTTTAATTTTATTTTGAGTACATTGATGCAGATCTTGCATGACAATGTTGAAACCATTGCTCCTCTGAATTTAATTTAAAATAAATTAAAGTAAATTGTATAAAACAGTCACCTTGCTCTGGACCCCAATTGCAAGATTCCCCGGCTCAGAGCAGGAGTGCTTTATTTTGATGTTTAGCACAAGGAAGCCCATTAACGCCAAACTTTCCTGAGCGAGTCTGTTGGGTGCATGGATATAAGATGAGTATTTTTAACATTTTTGATGTTGCTGCGCAGTTTTCCTTATGCCAGCTCCCTCATGCCAGCGATCTGCTGCCTCAGGGGACATGCTGCATGTAGCTTCAAACCCACAACAGCCCAATAGAGAATGAAATTGGAGTGATTCAGGAGGAACTAAAGTTCTCCAAAACAAAAAAAAATACACTTAACTTCATTCTCGCAGAGCAGCCGATTGGTCTGATGTCTCTTCCATCGGGTCCCGGCATCTGTGTTCAGCCAGGCACTCCGGGCGCCGCCATCTTCTCCTCTTCTTCCGGGTTCTTCTTCCTACATCACCCAACCCAGGCGCGAGATCAGGTGACGTACAAGGGGGATAATACTTGCCGATCTCTCTGCGCATGTGTGAGATCGGCATTTTTTTTCCCGAAAGGGCACCTTTTGCGCATGCCTGAGATGCTTGGGCATGCGCAGAAGGGAGCACCCAAGAGCCTCCTGGGAGGCTATGCGCTCCTATTTATTCTTAATTGCGTAGGGGATTGAGAATTAGGGGGCTAGGCTGCACCCTTTTTTTTTTTTTTTTTTTTTTTTAAAGGGTTGCTTAAAAAAAAAAATTTAACTTACATAAAAGGGTTTTCTACCCTTTTATGTAATGTGAACTGAGTTTAGGTATGCTTTCAGTACTGTTTACTGCTGCCCGCTGTCAAATTTGCAGACACTGTTTCTTTAGGACCCCACAGTGCAGTGTGTGTGACGGGGGGGGGGGGGGCAGCGCAGCAACATAAGTGGGCCTTACCTTTCCATGAAACCTCTACTTTAATAATGATTTATCAATGACATAAGCTGCTGCTTCACTTTACAAATGGTGCAGTACAGACAAGGGCAGATAATTCAAATGATACAAAAATATAAGTTTTATCTATTGACAAGTACAAGCAGTTGTATAGTTAATAAAGCAATAACAAGACAAAATAGGGGAAGGGCTGTGGCTGTTTAAGCTTATGGATCAGTAAATGTATACCTAATGTTTGGATATAAGGCCTAAGTCCTGAACTAATTTTGCTTGCCACCAGGCAGGAACCACCCGGATGTTTTCGGGAGGTTACTGAAAAGTTGGGTCACAATACAGGGGTCACCACCCACCTACACCTTACTTCCATCCAGCTTAAAAAAAATCCTAGGGAGAATTCTATGATCTGTGGTGGATAAGGAGCAGAGATGGCATGTGATAGTGTTGGGGCTCTGTGATTGGTTCACATGGATACAAGGAAAGTACTTGGCACTGTGTAAGCTCTGTATGGAGGGACACTGAACTAATGCATGCTTTTGGAGGTGCATGTAATGGATCAAATGTGATTACTGTCACGGTTGGAGTAAGGCCTTGAGTAAGCTTTGATCGAAGTGACTATAGCCAGCACAGGACTCTTCCCTCCTGGTGACTGGAATAAGCGTCAAGGCATTAAAGAAAAGGTAAATGTGCTGCTGATTAGGAGGGGCATCAATCAGTTTGTTTCACTCTGCAAGGGCAAATCACAAGTTAACTTAAGTTAACTTAACAAAACAAATGTTGAGAACCATTGGGCTGTTCTTTGGTTGTGTGATCCTTACAATAAATGCGCTTTTTGGAGTTTATAGAGCCTAAACATTAACTATGTTGTCCAACCTGTCATTCAAGCTTGTCTTCTCCACAGTTCTCCCTGGTATGTACTGATCAGTAGTCAAGGTATTCTTTTACTTGTAGTTCCACCAATGATGGGGGCTCTATATCGGCTAGACCAGCTAAAAGCTAAGGATTTTTCTTTGTTAGTACAGTGTTATCCTATGAAATACAAATATTCTGTGTATTTAAATTTTCCTTCTAAGAATGATTTTCGTTTAATACGTGCTTGCTCGTTTGAGTCATATGGATCTTTGCTTATTGCTTGGACTGATGATATCTGACACTGCTTCAATATGTTTTACAAAACATACCCTGTTCCATTTCCTGCCATCAGCTGACTCCTGCTTATATCAGCACCTTTCATGGCGATGCAGGAACAGATTCCAAGTAATGTTCTTTGTTTTTTTTTTAATGCCTAATAACTCTCTGCAACTCAATTCTATTTGGTACTATAATTTCCTTTTCATATTTGTAACATCTGTCCTTTTTATTTTTCGTCTAATTAATCAGATTCTGCCTCTTTCATCCATGTGATGTTTTTCCTTTCTTCTGTAGGATTGGATCATGTTTCATCATTGCAGGGTTTATGATGTGGTTGCATACTTGCTGTGTTAAACCATTCACTGCTTGGCTATCTCTTTGCTTGCTACTATTTGTGGAAGTGTTAGATTAGGCAAAAATGTCACTTGTCTAGATCAGTAAATAGAATTTAATAAAATGTCTTCTTACTTTTGTAGCTGGATGCCTAACGTGCAGATGATCTTTCCTAAATCAGACAACTACTATGCTTTTATATAGTGTTAAGGCATTCAGTCTTAAGTTGCTGCCATTGACAATAGGACAATAAGACTAAGAACAGTCCTATGTTTTTTTCGTTTGTTTGCTTCTTTCTTTATGTGTATGCCAAGATGGTGATCCATTAATACCTGTAATAGTCTGATTGAAATTTAATGATAATTGATGGTAATGTTTTGATCTTATACATAATTTCATTATGGCCGTCAACTAAATATTAGTCCAATGCTTGAGCTTTACTACCTTGCCATTTCTCTAATCGATGGATTATATTGGTTTGAAAAAAATAAAATCGGCGTCATTATGTTTTCTTAGGAATACATCATTTCCTTGCTTAGGACATCTGGTACAGCAGGCATTCTGTTTGTAAGTGAACTATTACTAAATGGTAGCCTATGTTTGTTGGTGGGTCTCTAACAATTTCCATGACCATAATGATTTCTTAAGGCATTTTCATATATAAGTGCAGAACATTTGATGTGCTTTTATTTTTATTAAAAAAAAAAACATTTCAGTGTTCAACCCTCATTTTTTTCAAACTGGGTGCATAGAAATTGTAGGCGGTTGGCATCCCCTGTATTGTGACCCAACTCTTCAGTAGCCACATAAAAACAGCTGGGTGGTTACTGATAAGTGCCGGGTGGTGCACCCAGCTAAAAGAGGCTGGAGAGAACACTGCATTTCTTACGAGCATTGCGGTTTTCATGTCTTGTTGCCATTCATTTTGAAATTGACTGTATCCCCAACACATTGCATGGTCATTGTGCTGTATGCTTTTGGTGACTTTTTTGGAATATGGTACTTTAACACAATGCGCGTTAATGGTCATTAACAAACTTGCTTTAATTCAACACATTGCAGTAGGAAGATGTGAATAGACCCTTAAAGAATGTATTTTCAGTGTCTGCACCTCTCTCTTGGTACAAAAGAGAAGTTACAACAGTAAGTGTTGTAACTGAAAACAGGAATTTTGAAAGAGTTTCCTGGAGATCGGCTCACATGTAAAACATGTAGTACAGTGCAGTTCTCCTATCTTTGTATGGGGAATGATTGCATTTAGAAACTCATTGGTGGCTGCAGTGAACCTATTTACAGATAATAAATTGTATTAAAGCCTCCAAAAAAGTTAATAGCTGAAATACAGTCAGGATATAAGTTGCCTTTTTATGTTTTGGTTTGAGTGGGAAAGGAATGGAACCTGTCAAATTTCTTTATTGTGTAGCTGTAGACTTACATTATGAAAACAGTTCTGCTGCAGGTACAGAGACCATAATAAAAGCTAAATATAATGGGGCTGTGGAGGTTCATAATTATTGGGGTCATTGTATGTCTAGTAGTCACATTAAAATAGACTGGGTTTTGTAATGTTGAAAATGTTTTGCAGCGTATTCAAGCTTCTTCATTTCTGTGCGCTGAATAAAAGAAATGGCTTGGATAGGCCGCGAAACATCTTCAACATTATAAAACCACTTCCAGTTTAATGTGACATTTATTTACTTGTATTTATATAGCACCAACATATTATACAGCGCCTTACAAAGTCCATAGTCATAAAAATAACTTGTTCCCTAGAGGGGCTCACTATCTGATGTCCCTACCATAGTCACGTCATTAACACAACCTAAAGCTAATTAACCTGAGTGTTTTTGAGATGTGAGAGGAAATCCACGCAAACATGGGGAGAACATACAAACTTCTTTCATGCAGTGCCCTGGCTGAGATTTAAACCTGAGACCGCTAATAGCGCTGGAGAGGCCGGAGAGCTAGCCACTGAGCCAGATATATTGGCTATTCTGGCTTTTTCCTAATATACATTTTATATGTCATTTGCTGGTTGGAACCAATGTCACCATGATAGTGGGGGGAGATATTACAAAACTTTACAAATGAACAATTTGCTTTATTAGTCATTACAACATAAATGTCAGCATGTTTTTGTAGAGGTAATGTGGCTGATTTCTCTGACGCTTTGCACTATGCTATCTGTGGGTAGAGCCGCAAAGAAGCGTTTGAGATGCTGTGTGATGTCCGAGCCGATTAGTGCTGCTGTAAGTAGCACAGATTGTGACAGTCAGGCTCCTGCTGGAACATGACACCAGAACTGACAACGGTAGTCATAATTCAAAGGAACAAAATGGGAAGTTCAACGTAAATTTAAATTTAGAGACTTCAAGCGAAACTAAATCTGCAACTACTCGCCTATCCCACTTCAATTGCAGGGTGCCGCCATCTTTCTTCTTGTTTAGTTTCTGAAGGCGTTCTTCGAACCATCTTGATTTGCTGAGGCCAGCTGGGATTACCGGGTTTCCCTGTCAACCTTTGCTGTGTGGTGATCAGGTAAAAGCAGTTCTTGCATCGCCTTTCTGTTTCTGCAATAACCACCTGAATCACAAGTTCAAAGTGGGACTTTAGTTCCACTTTCAGTCGACAAAAGACAAATTAAACCGCACTGCACAATGGTTTACACATCCAAACCTACACAATAGGTTCCCATACACTTCAGGTATTTATTCCTCCTTTAGTAAAGCAATGCATGTAGGCCACCTTTTATTTATCTTCTGTCATCTATTGCCTTTCCGCAGAAATTCATGAAGCAGAGTAAGAATAGCCCCTAGGGATAACCCCCCTCTAGGCCTGAGTTCTGCACTATTAGGATAACAAGTCAAAATATATATTTAAAAATAGATTATATCATTTTTAATAAACACATTACAAAGAAACCTAAGGCTACGTACACACATCAGATTATTCTTGTCCGATAAATCACCTCAGGGCTGATATCAAAAGAGAATCTGGCGTGTGTACAGCTCTCTTTGTCCGGAAGACCGTCTTAGCGGATCCGTGGTTGAGGAACGATCGTAATGAAAGTGTAGGGTAAAGAGTGCAGTGGGTTGCCGCTCCGTCGGTCTCCCCTTTTTATAGAGCAGAATGGCGCTGTATATCGTGAAAGATCCTTTTGTACGTGTACCCTAATTTTTTTTTTTTTTAATCTATTCTGCATTGTGAGCTTTGCTTCAGTCATATAGTTCTATTGAAAATGTTATCAATACATCATCAATATTATTATTACATTGTAAATTCAATCATCACAAGGGGTCTAGTATTATGGTGATATTAGTTAAATAAATCAATAGCTGAATTAAAGCAAAGAACAAAAAAACTTCCAATGGGACACAGATATGGAGGATAAAGATTTCATCACCTGATTATAGTCAGCCGATTTGTCCAATGTCTGTTTTTTTTTTTTTTTCTTCCAACTATGGTGTGGTTGTGTCTTGCTCTTCTGTGTGTGTGTGTGTTCGTGCTTCTTTTCACATTTTCTAGGCTCTTCATAGCTTTTAAATGACCTGGCCTTGTTGCCAGAGCTTTCTATTTTATTGCTGATGGTGATGCAAACACTGCGTTTTGTTAAAAGCTTCATGGTGTGGTAATGCAGTTTAAATTTGTGTATCTGTCTCAACTAAATAAAACGGTGATGGCTTTTTAGGTGGTTGTTGTCATTTTTAGCGCTGAATCGGTGGATCATACTGATAAAATAGATGAGTCTTTTGAATAAATGGTAAATCTCAGGAAGTTGTATTTCCTTTCCAGGGAAAATTACTTAAAGCTGTGATTAAGACATACAAACGGGAAAGTTTTTTGTTGAAATGCTTTACATTTCCACAGTACCTGGTGCTTTTTAGTAATATTATTATTTTTATTATTTATTTTATTCAAATATTTCTTGTAAGCATTGATAGCAGAGGGATAGTGCAGGAGTTGTGGTTGTGTTTGCATTGTAGCATCATCTTGGTAATTAGGAAAGCCGTCATTGGAATGTGAATGTGTGGTGTTCAAACTTCACGTATGCATTTCATATTCCTCAGCTACATGCTGACTAATAAATACAAATCTTGAAAACAATATGGGGTTCTTTTTTTTACGTTTCAACAGAATGATGATAATCAATAGATTAATCCTTTTTATCTAGATACCATTTTTGACATGATTCATTTTAGGTCTTTAAACTTTTGCTTTACCCATGTGGTATAAAAAAAAGAGTTTATTTTATTGTGAAACTCCAGATCAGTGCGATGCAACTTACTCAATGCTATTTGTCTTTCTGCTGCTATGTGACAGCTCTCAGGCTTTTTGCTTGTATGGCATGCGCAAAGCACAGGTTTATTTTAGGGTCTCATTCACAGCCTAAAGCAAAAAATTTAGCATAAAATATGCCTTTTCCACAGCTGATACACAGATGTAATGCTGGTTTTGTCAAATGAATGATCAGAGAAAACTTTTACAAAACCTCTCTTCTTGCTAGTCTCAGAGACCAGTGTTCAGCATCTCATTGTAGGTCCTCCTCTCAAGACTTGAATGGGAATACTTTTTAACTGCCTTTTAAGCAGTTTTATGTGGTTGTAAGGCATTTTGGAAGCCTGTCAACCCATACAGTAAGTGGTAATAGCTCTACAAATTGACTATTCACTTGAAAAAGCCCTATTTGTGGTGTCTTTACTTCTTTACACAAAGCAACCCCTGCCATAGCATTCCAGTTGGGAACATGGCCCAGGTCTGGTAGCCATGGCTCGAGGTTGCTGAATGTGATATTTCAGGGAGGCATTTCATAGTTAAAAAGTTGAAATAGGGTTGCATTTTTAGACATGTAAATACTAATAATATAAAAATAAATACAATTTATTTAGCTATATTCATAGCAGTAATATGTTTTTTATTTGTAGTTCCACTATACTGTTTATGGGCAAGGACCTATTTGATGAACTTGAATGGCACCAATCAGTGCAGCACTTTTAAGAATGTCCTCAATTTGAAAACCTAACTTTCTACATTGCACTGCAGTTTACATACACAGCAGTAATATAGAATAATGCAGTTATTGTGAATAACCTGGAGAAAAATCTCCACAAAAATAAAGATTTTACCTAATAAAAAATGTTAGTTTCCTGGCTTTTATGCTGATACCTTTTTTTTTATTATTTCTAAATTGCGCAGGTGGAAGTATGCAGAAAGTCAGAAAAACTTCATACCCTGCTGCAAAGAATGAATGCTGACCGCTCATAAGGCATCTATAATATTATAACAGCTTGTACATCTCCCTCCCTAATATGAAAACTTAGACAAATGTTTCTTGACCTTTTTAACATGGGGGCAACCCCTTGAAATAACTTTCAGGTCTTCATGGAACTATTTCTCACAGTACATTAGTGTGGTAGCCAGTGGGGAGAATGTTTTCTACATTGCTGCTCATTGGAAAGAAAAGCCACTCTTGCAGATAGTCAAAAAGATCATTAGTATCCGTTGAACTGAGAGAGAGTCACAAATTTCTCATTGCTCAAGAAACCTCTAGCAACCTCTGGAGTAACCCTGGTTGACAAAGTTAGTTTAGTTTTGCCACTGGTGGTTCTGCCACCAGTAGATATTTATCATCCTCTTTCACTCCTCCTCTACTTTCGACCTGTTTGCTTTATTGGCCAATTAGACTGTTGTGCATCCTTTGATCAGTCACTTTTCATCACCACTCCAGTCCCCCTTTTCTTTCCTACCACTATATACTGTTCCCCTGGTGTCTGCACCCGCCATGCTTGACACCTATTTTTCTCTCAGCACCTACTATGCTTGCAGCCCACCTTTACTTTACTAAGCTGTTCTTTTTATGTTACTCACAGGCCCATCAATCACATCTTCACAAAGTACTCCTCTCATCACTGTGCCCTCTAACTTCCCCCTTTTTCTTGATTTTACAGCTAGGCCATGTTAATACCCCATTTTTCACCAAGCTCATGTACCCTGTCTCCCTCAGTTTTTTATTTTGAGTTGCTAACCCCTTATGTAAAGACAAAAAAGTTTCTGTTAACATTCTTCTAAATGGTAAGCTTTTACATTTCATTCTTTCAGTCACTAAGCCTTGTAACTGAGTTAATGGTTTATATATTCTCTAGCTAGCCACCATGTGACTAGGTTAAGCTTGGCTATATAAAATAAATGCAGCCAGAGTTTTGGATTTTGCAAGTTTTTTCAGATAGGATTTCAATTTTGTTATATTGTTAATATTTTTTGTATACAACCTCTTGGAAACACCATTTTGTATTTCTACTTAGAACTCTGAGAAGGCAGGACATGAGACAGCAAACACAAGTCTCCATCTTCAGATTTGAAGTTACAGAGTTGAAGTTACAGGAAACTTTAGGGATGTAGCGATCAGGACAGAGTTGTTAAAGATGAAACTTCCAAAAAATGCTCTTAAACTATACCCTGAAAGATTTTCATTGTGTCTTGAATTCCTCCTGGAAATGATCAGTGCACTTTTTGTACCTCTATAGCTGTATATCTACAGGGGGAGATTAACTAAAACACTTTGTGCTTTTGACTGCTGGTCTCCCAAAATTTGAAGTTACAATTTGATAGTGTCACTGCTGTTCTGCCTTTTGTTCTCTTTGCTGGAAAGAAAGCTGTACCTAAGGACTTAGAAAAAGTTTGTCTGCTTCATGCATTCTTTAGATCTGTGCTTTCTGCACCTCGTTTTCTGTTTGTTGTATCTCCCCACCAGTCACTCTTTGCAGAGATTACAAGAAGGAACAAAGCCATCTTCTCCAACCAAGATGTCCACGATCACACAGAAATAGAACAAGGCAAATCAGCAATGTGAAAAAGATTTTCTGCAAAACGCCGGTAGATATTTATTATACCTGTGACTAGTTCTTTGTTCTTTTTTGTCAAAATTGTGACTGGACCGCCCTGTAAAAAGTATCCGAATGACCAGGTAGGACATTTTTGGATGCATTGCATGTTGGTTTGAATCAAAACTTCCAACACATAGCTAAATACCCAAATACCCAGTTGAAATACTTACATTTCCTTTTCTACCTGCTAAATATTTTTTTTTTTAATTCTTTACAGTCTATTTTGAGATTTACACACCTACTGTACTGTGCAGTTATACAAGTCACAAGTTCATTTTCTTCCAGCTGCTTATTAGATAATGCATCTGCATTCTCACCTCTGTCCTGTTAGAAGAGAGGTGAATAAAGAGGTTAAATATATCAGAATAATTTCTAACTGCAGAAAGCAAAACATTGGAATATTGTATAAATTAGGTATCGTATCATATATCATTGCTTCTTTACTTATTATGGTGTGTGTCTGTGGGTTTCTTTTTTTTTTAAAGCTCTCCTTAACTTTAAAGTAGGCCTCCAGCCTAAAAATAGCCAAAGGTAGGAATTGCATTCCATTAAAAAAGTAAAATACAAATCAGCTTTTTTTTTTCTTGGAATATTTACCTTCAATCTGGATCTTTTCTCTAAAACACTTCTTCCTGCAACATTCCCCAGTCAGCAGTCTAATAGCACACGTCCCAAGTCGCATGGAGGACATTATTCAGACCACATTCTCTAAGTAAACCAAAACCGTCCTGGGCTTGGGCAAGAACTTGTTTGGGCAGACTTTAAAAATATTGATGAGAACAGAAGATAACACGGCTATGGAAACAATGCACTGTAAAATAAAAATGATATCCAAATCTAATTGTAACTTTAGTTATAGTTACATATATGCATATAAAGGCGCAGCCATCTTCCTTACTGGTAACATTACCATGACATTACCAACAGATGCAGCAATTCTTCCTTTTCAGTTTCTCCCATGCTTGACCAAATGGTTCCTAATTACACAAGTTATGAGTTCTTGCTTTAATGCAGTGCTTAACTTCACTTGGCCATTGCCATTCTTAGCACGGGACAACAATTCTTTTACTGCTGCATTTGACCATTGAAATGAATAGGACCGTTTAAATGGTTTATCTATGGACACCTCACAGGGGCCATGTGATTATATTGACACATACAACATGTTATATTCAATGTTTTTTTTTTTTGTATAAAGGTCAATGTCAACAGGCTTTGGGCTTGTGCTGTTATACCAGTTTGAAAAACTTCAGAATTTGATTACTGCATAAAATGGTAAACCGACCGATATTAAGGACTAATGAGAAAAATACAGTTTGCTATGGAAGTGTGCCTTTAATATAAAGGACATTATGCTTTGCCTTGAGAGTTCTGTGACTGTGTATAACCACAGCACTGGCACTGATTGCCTTATTCTTTGTCTGCAGGACCAAAACACCAATTTGTACAGGATGACCAAAGCAATATCAGGTTCACAAGAAAACCATTTCTATGTGAATACTTCTAGGACTGAGCATGTATTTTAACACAACCTGGAAGGCTTTGTTATGATATGTTTAAGGATTTAGCTGATTTTGTAAGCCCCTACTCCTGCTGCTATTTGCATGTAGCCTGGCAGGAAATTGTAAAATCCATCTGTTAGTAAATGATACAGTTTTATTTAATAAGTGTGTGTGTGTATGAGGGGGAGGTATTTAGAATTATTAATTGTTTTAGAAGAATATTCATTTTCTATGGCGAGCGAATGCCATGTACATTACAGTGTTTTAAAAAAGGAGTTCAAAGAGTCCTTCTTTCCTGTCATTCTGTGGCATCCGTACAATGGATGGTGGGAGAAGTTTGTCACCAATATAAGTATGCACAGACAGCAATAACAGACTGAAGTTCTAACTCCACAAAAAAATGGTATACTTTCAGAAAGTGAAAAGAAATCCTATGAATGGTGGTACAGACTGTACTTTCAGTTTCTTTTACTTCAGTTGTTCTGATTGGAAAAAAATGATTTTTAGTTTTTGTTTTTTGTCAGTTCTGAATAGAATTGACGTTTAGTAACGATTGATCAAAAGTATACAAGTTATATTGTGTATATGAATGATCAAATGCATCTGTTTGGGTTTACTAATAGTCAGGTATTGAGTCAGTAAAGATTCAGGTATGCTAAAGTTTGTAGTGCAGTGTTTCCCAATCAGTTGGTCATTCTGCAAGGGGTTGTTAGTTGAAGGTTGGTACAGATGGCTTAGTGTCTAGTACTCTTGTCTCAGCAATGCTGGGTCCTAGGTTTTAATCCTTTCACTATCTCACTAGTGACAGGATTCCCCCACAAATTTCAAAAATTTGCATTTAGGTAATTGTCTCCCCTAAAAACAAACTGCATAACCAAAGTTCAGTGTAAGCTGCCAGCTGCTGAGTCAATATGGACTTTTAATAATATTGAATATTAGAACTAAAAAAAAGTAGCAGACCTACTCATATATAGTAGGTCTTGCTCTTCTCCCCCCTATCAAAATACAAGCTAAAATGTTAATCTTGAATGCTTTTCCTTTTTCTTGTCAGGCAGACTCTGGTAGATGTGCAGTGATTTAAATTAATTGGTCAGAAGCTGCGCCCCAGCCAATTTTCCACTTTCAGGTAGAACCAGAGCAGCTGGACGGGATATACTATCTTAACCCCCCCCCAAAGTGTCAAAAAGTAGAAACACCTAAATCTCTTTAAAGTAGTAAAATCTTTATTACTTCCACATTGCTGGAGAGTTGACTATCTGCTTCTTTAACAGTGTCTGCACTGAAGCGACACATTCATTTAAAACTTTTATTGACTGTAGTTTAGATTACTTACAGAAAAAAATAGCCAACCCAGGAATTAAAACTTTTACCTGGCTTGTAATTGACATGCATTGGTTGCCACTGAATATTATGAAGATTATGAGTTGGTAGGTTTTAAAGTATTGTGTTGCCAGTGACTCGAGCTACTGGAAATGATGAGTAAGGCTACGTACACACGTCAGGTTTTCGTCTGATTATCTTTTCAGGGCTAGTATCGGGGGAGAATCTGTCCCCATAGCCCGGCGGCGGAAGTGTTAATGCCGGCCATGGTAAATAGGGAAGGGACCCACAACAAGGTGGCTCAAGAGCCGACCCCTGCCGGCCAGGACTAGGCAAGATCGACCATTAAAAAACTAGGGGGCGTTAGGCCGGAACAGACTACTGGCTAGGCCGTACCTCTGCCTTAAAGCCTTGGCTGATTGGCTTTTACGTTTATCTTTCACATCTTTCATTTTATTTTTTCAATATAATATACTTAAGGTTCCCATAGGTTTCTTCTCCTGACTTGCTAATCCCATTAGCTAATTTGGTGTTTAGATGGAGTTTGACCTCTGTAATAGTGTCTGGTGACGAGTGTAAAATATTGGGCTACCATTTTTACTCTTACATTTCACAAGCTCTCTGATCTAGCAGCATGCTATAACACTTGGTGATTTTTGTATGGCCTCATACCTTTATTTTACACATTACTGACAATATCTAGATATCTGCTGCATAGGCTATAGATGTAGCAGCTGTTTTGATGGACCAGGAATGTGCAGGTACTGCTATTATAGAAGGAAGTGACCCATAGATTAGACTTGGGGGGGGGGGGGGGGGGGGCTGTGGAGACTAGTATTAGTCGGTGAATAAGGAGTTGACAACTGCATGGGGTGGTCACCAGCATGTCATTGTACAGCATGTTTTGGTTGGTTGTCTTCTGGGTGTCAATAATATACAGCAAGTTTTTAATGTATTTTTTTAATTCTCCTAAGGACTAGATAGGTGATTGAATGTTTTTTGTTTTTTATGTATTTATTATTAATATTATTATTATTATACAGTATTTATATAGCGCCATCATATTATGCAGTGCTGCACAAAGTCTATAGCATGTCACTAACTGTCCCTAAAAAGGAGCTCATAATCTATGTCCCTACAATAGTCATATATCATTATTGTAGTCTGTCTATTTTGAGGGGAAGCCAATTAACCTAACTGCATGTTTTTGGGATGTGGGAGGAAACCCGAGTACCCGGAGGAAACCTACGCAGGCACGGGGAGAACCTGCAAACTCCATTTCTGTCTGTGCTTTTTCTGGGTAGATTTGATATTTGTTTTTACCTTGTCACCTGGATAGAAAATGATGGGAACTGAAAAGGTTTTCAGTTATCACCAGTACAAGAGGTGTGGGGAAATCTTTCATCAGGTTCCTGTTCTTTCTGATGACAGCTAAGATTTCCTTTTACTTTCAGGGATTTCAAGGTTGCAGTTTTTTTGTCAGGAAGGTGATTGCTGACCTTTAGCACATGGAAACCAGAACTAATTCTTCCTGGCATTTGTCTTGCATGTTAATAGATAATCCTTGTTTTGGATGACCGTCTCTGCAACAACAATACTCTTTAAAAAAAAAAAATGGAAGCAGGAGTCTTGGTACCTGGCACACGTGCTTCTGTGGACAGTCAGCAGTTTCTAGTTGGCTTGTATCTTTTCATGTGTAACAACAGTTCAATTCCTGCTCTGTTTTACAATAGCCATAGAAGACCTTTGGAAGGAAGTGAAAGCTTCAGCACAGAAACGTTTTAATGACAGTGTGGTTTTGGTGGTATTTGTGAGCTATCCTCCACACATCCAGCAAGGGTGAATTGTTAACTACACAAATTCTGCAGTTGTTTTTCGTCTTGGATCTTGTGACTTTTTCATTTTAGTAATAGGTCTATTGATTGGTTAATCACTCTTTTATTTCTAATGATACTAAGACTTTTTTCCTAAGAGAATGTCAGCCGTTGAATCAGGGAGCATCCCCAGGGTTTTGATCAGCTTTAAAGACAGTTTTATGCACCAGGAAGGTGCACATGCAGTAAATGTTACAACCATGGCTTTATGATTATATTATGCCCATGCATTAGTAGATGCAGCAGTTGCATATCTATGCATAGCAGATTTCCTCATTCTCTTCTGTAAAACTTCTCCAACTGTGTTAGGTTATGTATGGATTCTGATTGGACAGCATTGTGGGTAGCACGTCCAGCCCCAAATAGTCTTTTAATTATAATCTTGTCCTTTCTAGGATATTAACAGCATCACCAACAAGATTGGGCCATTTGTGTCCAGAGACTCCACCCTGAATCTGTACAAACAGGAGACATGGTCCGCGGCTCTGTCCGGTGCTCCTAAGATTTAACGTACATTTTTGGAGTTGTGGCAGCTCCTAGCTCAATGTCCAAATATGTATAATCTACCTGCACATTGTGACAGACTTCATTACACAAACCTTGTTACTGATGCTTTTATATTTCCGCTGCTTCTTCCAGCCTATCCTCTTTTCTTTGACCATTAAATCACCATTTATAATGCATTTCCTGCGCATGTGTGCCACAGTTGCATAGCATCAGTCGGCTTTATTCTTGGGCTAGGGGTGTACACTGTGTTGCAGTATGTGTCATGCCTGCAAGAATACATTTTTGATATTCCACATAAATATACATTATTTGACATTCAGACACTTTATTCTGCCTATATTTTACTGTTCTTAATTTCACCTTATTCATCTCAACAAAATCCTAATGAAAGTAAAACCTGTTCTCCTAATTTATTTCATTTTAGACTCGGTGACATTATCACTAGGTCTTTGCAATGCAGGCAGATCATATTTGTGTGAGAGAAGTCAGCAGGCTGCTGCACATATCATTGCGGTGATAGTGACCACATGCAATCCATTATGAACTGAAATCTAATGGATCAGCAACAGTATGGCAAGGGATAAAAGGGCTTGTTATAGTGAAAAGCCATACGATATGAAATTAAATGCACATTGGCTGACTTGCTGCAACTTCTAACGCGCATTGTGAGAAGCTGACTGTGTTTAGTGAATTCAGAGTAAGCAATTTCAGTACAGGAGAGTAGGCTGTGCAAATGTGCAAGCTAGAATGGAAGGCAGGACTTCAGTTTCAATATATAAAATATATATTTGATGCTGGAATTTGCAATTGTGTATAAATTGCCTTTTAAACTGTTTTTTCCAGTTAAATGTTTTCTTATTCTTTCAGTTTGATGGCTTATTTGCTGAAAAATGTTAGCAGTGCATTAATTACTGGCATCCTAAAAACAGGACAGGATGATCCAAAAAACTAATACTTGGCATTAGAAAGGTTTGTTGCCACCCAATTGCATAAAATATACAGCTAGGCTTTTGCATTACCTAGCATTTTTGTATTACCATTGCATAACCATCGTTGGTCTTATTCCTGTTAGGGATTCTGCTAGATTGTTGATTGACAATGCTGTGTGAAGGGGTGTAATATATGGGTATTACAGTATTGCTGACTTTTTTTTCAATAAATAAGCTGGAATTGTTAACCATTACTGTTTTTTGTTTCTTATGCTTGGACTGAGCAGTAGCAGATGTGTTGCAAGATTCTTTGAGGAAGTCAGGGTTACCATAGAAAGCTGAACTTCTAAACCGGGAACTACATGACTGCAGTGCTCAACCCAGAAATTTTTTTAAGCCGGGAAGAAATTGTAGGCAGATGGAAGGCCCTAAATTGTGACCCAACTCATCACTAACCACCCAAAAACAGCTGGGTGGTTGCTGAAAAGTGCCAGGTGGTGCACCCAGCTAAAATGGGCTGGGGAGAACACTGGACTGGGTTATTGAATTAAAAGTCTTTTGCTGGGTAATATAATAAATATACTATACATACATGTGTGTATTTCACTGTTTACTTGGTGAATCCTTGTGTCACCAGACAAAATCTATCAACTGGATTTTCAATGTAACTTCCTTTTAAAATAATAGTGTTCTGTGTTTTTCCAAAAGAAAATGTTATATTTATTTCCACATCAATTGTAACCATGACTTATGTACTTGCAGCCTCTGAACTGTTATCTGTCTTAATAAAACTAAACTTCTAAAGTAAAGTGTAGGCCAGAACAAAGGTTTCAGTTCAACCCACCCTCCCAAGCTGGACATACCTTTAATTTATCTGCACCTTCCCCATTATTTTCTATTCAGGCACTGAGCAAAGGAAAGCCCCGTGTAATCTGAGTCTCTTAAAATGCATCCTGCACTGGGCTATAAACAATCCTCCACCCCTCCCCCTGATAGTGCCAGATAATTATTTGGGTTCCCATCATGCCATCATGTTAAGCAGTGGTCCCCAACCTTTTGCAGATCGCTGACCACTAAATGCACGGACTCCGGACTGTGCATACATCCAGAGACACAACCCTCCCACTGCCCCGAGCCTGTCATGTCACTGGGAGACGTGGTCCGCGGCTCTGGCCGGTTTGCCCCCCAAACGGGGTCCTTCTCCTGACCCAGCTGGTTGGTGCACTGTCCAGAGGCTCCCACACCAATCCTTTACATTTACCAATGTAAAGGATTGGTGTGAGAGGAAGGTAAAGGAAGTACTGGCATTATAAGGGGGATTAAAGCAAATTTTTATTTGTTCTTTCTTTGCTGGTTTTGGGTAAAAGATAAGGAAAAAGTTAAATACCTTCTGTCATGGGTTTCATTACTTTCTCTCTCTGTCCCAATTTGGACCACTGTCAAACCCAACATTTTGAGTTGCCATTTTAACAGTTTAAGGAAAATATAGATATCTGTTCAAGTGACAACTTTTTGTTTCTCAGGAACTGATTGGAAATCTCCTTATTGATCCAGTCATTAAAAATAATCTGAAAGGAATTCTTTCTCTTACCTGCTCTATACTAAACTAAAATGGAGAACTGGGCAAAGCAAATGTTTGATTTAGAAACCACTGCAATTTGGCTTTGGCGAGTAATAGATACATAGGTAGAAATATTGTAAAGTGTACATTAATGATATAATCCTCTTGTATGCTTGTCTCAGCAGCCTTTGTAACTAACTAATCATGCGGATCTTTGTGGGTGTCATCTTGTGGTCGGGGTAGAACTGTGAATAGCAATGCAACCTCCCAGATTCTTTCTATCAGTCAATGGCACAGGGTGTGAAGTACAGTGCTTGATTAAAGCTGTTGGTGGCATAGGATGGTCAGTGGTATGTGAGACCTCTAAAACAAGTTTACCATGGAGGATTTGACCACCTGCTTGAGATGGCCGGTAAATTGGACATGGGGCTACCCCTCAGAGGTGCTGAAAATCTTGAAGAAGGATATCATTGGGCTACAGTGCTCTATGACTGTAAACCTCTTTAAACCAAACCCATTGCTGAACAGCATATCAGCTGGTATCAGCCTTTCGGTATCAGCCTTTTTTTTTTTTTTACCCTTCAAGCACCTAATGTTAGTATACACACTATTTCAGTACCATGGACAGCATGTTGGTAAATAAATGAAAAGACATTTAACAATTTTTTTTTCCCTATAAACATTTATTCAAAAGTGAAAATGCCTATGTACTTTTCAGATTTATCTTGGCAAAGTCTAAACTAACAAGATTCACCCAGTGAATATTGTATAAAACATAGTAGGAAGAATGCAAAAAAATTGCTGGTTGAAGCCTGTTGAAACGTAATAGGGAGAATTTACCTAATATTTTCACTTGGCAATATTAACCAGTAAATTCTTGATAAGTACACCCATATTTTATAACTACATTGTCTTCTCTTTTAATATTACTCATATTATTACTAAACAGGTGAAAAATACTTGCCTGCTTTAGTTTTTTTTAGATATTTAGCATTTACTTGCACTTTGTGGCTTTATATAATTGGCAACAAAAGTTATATGAAATGTGGTTTCTAACCAGGAAGATGCTTTGTTTCACAGTCTGAACAGACATCAAAGGGGTTCTTTTGTTAACTATAAAAATATATACAGTGCAATTTTTTTGAATCCATGATTACTGATTCAGACATTTGTGTTTTTTTTCTTTTTTGATAAGCAAAGGTAATATTTTCAGAGGTCTGCTTATAAATCTTTTCACACAGAATTATCACAACTTTTACCCAAGATTCACACTTTGTTTTAGTTTAATACAATGCAATCCAAATGTGTGAACCTTGTGCAAAAACATTTTTAATAGACCTCAAAGAAATTTCTCTGGCAAAAATAGCAATGTGCACTGTATTTCTTTTTAAACTCCCAAGTTCCTTATGCTAAATATGTGCTATGCTCTTAGCGTAGAGCAAAATAGGCTTATTACATAATTCTCCCCAGCGCCTTTTTCCTAGGCGTTCCGCCCGGCACTCGTGCCCCCCTCCCTCTACCCAACTATGATCAGCTCTACTCTTCTGAATGGATGAATGTGGGGCTGCTTGAGATTATAGCTGCTAATGAGAGGTGGACAGGGGAGTATTTACCAGTGCTCGGTTATGATTAGATTGGCACACTGTATGACCGTCCCCCATCTACTAGCATGTGCTGGTTGTCATAAAAAAAAGCTGCGCATGAAAGCCTTTCACCCTGGGTAGGCGTGTACAATGTTGTCATGGGCAGCACAGTGTGAAAGCTGTGTGTAAAGGCTGCTTGTAATATTCTACAGCCTAACAACTTAAACCTTCATATCTCCTACACCGTTGGACTTAACAATTTGAAATTTTCAGGGTGCGCACAGTACCCTCATAGCTACTAGTAACTAGAAGTACTAGTTATTTCACCCCTCAGCTGTAACAAATATCAAAATGCGGGGGTAACAAGTTTAAAGACTTGTGAAAAAAGTGGTGGGTGTTTGAAAAGCAAGTTCACCCAGGAGCCCTAAATTAAAAATAAAACTGGAAACCCCTGAGCCACTTACCTAGTAAGGATCATTGGGGTTGGCCCGCTAAATTTATAACTACCTTTCCCAAAATGTTAACTGTAGGGTAAAGACTGAATTGGAAACCCACAGTCTCCTGGGATATATTTGCATCACATATCCCGGGAGGCTGTGGTCTGCTCCATCTGTACCTGCCTGAGATTGCTCATATGTCATCAGGGGCTTTTCTATAATGTAAAAAAAAAGGGCCTAGTTTCAAGCATTTGCACTTTTTTTTTATAAATACATTTTCAGGAAGACATATCACCCGAGTTCATTCCTGTGCAGTTCAAGATTGGGTGCCATGAGGAAGAACCTGGAAGAACACCACAGAATATAATATGGGTGAAAATGTAGATGCATTAAAGCAGTAAATTTGACTTTGTATGTTTGTTTGTATGTATGTGACCCTTACAGATTATCCACACATGTCATATTGCACTGGCATGCAAAATGGCTTTGAACAACCTTCTGTATCATACAAAGAAACTACTTGTTTTTTTTTTAACCAGTAATATCGGCCGGGGCTGTGGTAGGAGGAGGAAAGAGAAACATAAAAGGTATTTCCTCTAAACAATACTTAGAATGTAGCTCCCATGTTCAAAATCCTCAGATGGTAAATTATCAAATTTGGTCAAATGCAAACACTATGGGACAGACATTCATGCACATTTGCTGGTTTGTGTGCTCCCTAACCCTTTTTTTTTCCTTTTATTTTATTTTATTTTTTTTTAAATCTAAAAAAAAAACTACTTCTCAATTTGTTAAATGCAGCTATCAATCACACAAGAGGGAAGCACATATTTCAGAACTGACTGGATTCTCTATGCTTTTGTGCTCTACACCTTCTGCAAATGCATTAACTTCTGCGTTAAAGCAAAAATTAATGTTTTTTTTTTTTTGTTTTTTAGTGGCTGATAAGCAAGGAGAACAATTGAAGAATTAGGGTGAGGGTAGAACCCCTCTGGTGCATGACCGGGTAAAGAATGAAAGTAGTTCCCTCAGAGCTTCCTTTTAAGGGATGTTTTTTCTAATAATGAGGAAGTAAATCCATTTTTTTTAAATATAGCTAAACAAAATATATGAAATTATCAAATGTGCTTGATATATTTTGGCCAAAGATCCAGATCCCTGGTGGAAGATGGCTGTTATTTTTTCCCAAAAGGGACATTATTTTTTTCACTTGTAGTTCTTTCAAACAAAGTGACTACAGATAGATAGCATATAAGTTTGGTTTAGGAGATAGCTAGCTTCCATTTTGGCACTCCTCACTGCTTTAGAAACTTACAATATAGTCAAGTATGTTATATTTAGAGATTTTGTTTAGACTGCAGTTCTTCTTTTAATACAAATGTCATTTTTCACATTATGCAGTTCATGATTTTTCAGATGCTTTCTGCATTTTTGCTATGTATTTTTAAAATCTTAATTTTTTTTTTTTTAGGTCTTCATGCAAAATGAATATAATTAAAGAGAACAAAGACCTGGCCTGTTTCTACACCACAAAGCATTCCTGGAGGGGAAGGTAATTTTTATAATATTTTCAGTTGACCTTTTGGTACTTCTAATTAGAGCATTCTGCAGTAATTAGACTGTTTTGTACGTGTCTAAGTCAAAGAACAACAATGTAATGTACAGCAGCTTAGTTGCCCTTAAATGTGGTGGCTGCATTAGTTTTCTCCTTGGGGTACATCTTGGAAGTTGTCACACTAGCACAGGAAGTATTTCAGGACTACAGAGCATCTCATCTACAGAACATGGGAAACTTGGGAAACATGGGAAACTTTTTATGATATGATTAGCAGACACTTATCAAACAGATAAAACTATTTTGATGGTGTATTTTTTAGCCCAAAAGGAAACAAACGAAGTTCGTTGTTGGGGTTTACCTTCACTTCAATAAAATAACATATGACCAGTAAGCAGGGGTTCTTGACTTGTAGCTTCCCATTTAATTTAGACTTTCAGACATCTACTGTAATTTTCGGAGCCCTGGTAATGCTTTAAAAACAGCAGTTCATATTGCTCACAGTTTCTTACATGGGATTTTTTGTGCTTAACAGGTGAGTGTTAGTAGACTCTAAAGTGCAAGAAACATAGAAGTGGTTACTTGAGCTTGAAAATGACTTTTCACACTTCTTAGTAAAAAAAATTTTCTGCAGGGGACTCCTTTGAGGCAATGCTTCAAGTTCTGAGTGGTACTAGGGTTATGTGTGATCTGTTTTATACTTGGTAAAAAGTCTGTCATTATGTTGTCAATTTTAGAATAACTTTGTTCCCAATTGGTTCTTTAAGAAGGTACTGAAAAACGCAGATCACTAGTATTAATCTTCAGCAACATATTCAATGATGTGACTGAATAATTTTGTTAAATTACATTTTTGTCATTTTAGGGACATTGAGCTGCGTTCAGTTCTTGATTTTCATTAAAAGTATTTATAGTGTAATAAAGGTTTAATAGCATTTAAAATGCGATATCAACATTTAATTTGTAAAGAAAATCTGCAAATTCCTCATACTAGGCAGGGTAACAGGTTTTGTGCATTGGGGGCTGCTTAGGTATCTTACCCTCCCCACGCTGCCCTCACCAACCTAATATACAATGAGGCCACTCAAGTTCCTGGTCATGGTTGGACTCTCTACCATGTAACTATCACTTGACTTGGCGATTTGCTATTTGGGATCCTTGAGGGAATTGTCATGTTTTCTCTATATTGAGAAACATTGGCTGGTTTTCAGGGCTGTCCTGGTTAAACATAGGGGTAAGGTAACAAGGGTCAAGGCTGCTTCTAGTACCTTTTATGCAGCAAATATTTTACACTGCCTACAGTAGTCATCTTTTCAGCTCCTTATGAAGCCTCATGCTATAGAGGCATGTTAGCATAAGCTTTACAACTCATATATACTGTCATGAATTCAATATGTAGTTCTCATATTGTTCATGTCAATCTCCAAATGTGTAGTGCAGACCACCTTGCATCCCTGTGCATGTTGTAAATCACTGTTACACCTTCATAACTGTCTGTGCATTAAACAAAAAGGGAATAAATAAACTGGTTGGATGTATTTCAATAATTAGTTATGTGAAAACATCCCAGAATGAAGGTATAACGAGCCACTACTGGCAGTTTTACACATTATAAAAAAAAAAAAAAAATACCGACAGCGGGTAGTTTGGGCATTTTCTTGGGTCACAGGGTTGTTGGTATTTTTTGTGTGATATTCGTAAAATTAGATAATATTAGTTGTAAATAATTCAATTCAAAATTTAATTCACTTATTGATTTTCTTCCACTACTTCCTCATGCAGGAAGGCATTTTATATCAAAAGCACTCCTTTCTGTGCAAATCATTTTTCTAAACTAAAAGTAACTAAACAGACTTAGAAAAACAGGCATAGTTCTGCTCGGAGGGTTTTAGTGGGTTGCTCCGCCCGGCTGCTGTGCCTACCCCACCCACCTCTCTTGGTAGCTCTCCTCCTCTGCACGGACCTCAGTGAGGCTGCTCTGTGCTCAGCTGTCATCCATTCAGAGGATTGCTGCTGGGATGAGAGGTGAGCACACAGTTCAGCCTTCATGTGAAAGAGAAACAGGCAGTACTGTGCCCATCTCATAGAAGGAGCTGGGATTTCTATTTAAAAGAAAAAAAGCTGCTGGTGAAATGTATCCTCTGCTAAAGCTGTGTGTAAAGTCTGCATGTCGTTCTGCATCCTCACAGTTCTTTATGTACAAACCTCCATATCTCCTATAATGTATGTCACAATGAATTGTAATTTTCAGGGTGCACAGGGGACCCTCATAGATACTAGTTACTAGAATTTCAGCTCCCCTAGTTACTAGAATTTCAGTTCCCCTCTTTAAAGAATTTCAAGATATGGGATCACAAATTTAAAACAGGGCCACTAACATAGCAGGGAGCATTGGGGTGGGGCCCCTAAACACATACCTACCTGTCGCAAATCTTTACCTATGAAACTACTGCCTGCTTCTCTTCTTTGTACACCAATTTCTCTGAGGTGGGAGGTACAAAACTGAAAATATAGGTGCAAGTGGCGGGCACATTCTCCCCTTACAATCTCATTACTACAGCATCATTAGTACATAAAACACTCAGCCCATCAAAATGGGCCTCCCTGCCCTGTTACACATTCCTGTCCACTTAACTATGAACTTCAATTTCCCTAGAATGGGGAGGTGTAAGAAACCAAAAATATAGGTACAAGTGGGGAACATCTGTGACTAACATCCCCTACAACTTCATCACTATGGCATCATTAGAAAATGAACTCTGCCCACTAAAATTTATTAAGGTTGATGTACAGTCATGTGTAACAAGGAAGTGCATTTTAAAGGACAGTTTTTTT